>NC_086165.1:23176606-23500068 GCF_035149785.1 Candoia aspera
TGATTCTTCAAAGGAGATCATATCGCTTCTTACATTTCCCCATGGACGTGGTTTGCAGGCTCTCCGTGTGAGCTGGATCCAGTTCCACACGCCACATTGTAGGAGCGAAAAGGATAGGCCGGGGCACATTCAGAAGGAGACCATCCGAAACCTGCATTGGCAGGTGCAATGGCCCCAGGAGCACCTGCACAGCCAGGCAGGCCTTCCAAGACGAGAACCCAGAGCCCAGGGGCCCAGAAGCCCAGGAAACCCTAAAAAACTCTTGGAGGCCCCCTGGGGAAAACCCCAAAATAGGTGCTGTGATGCACCCTTCCCTTCAGGAGGGCCCTGAGCTTCAGCGTGCCAAACAGCGGCATCTCCAGTCTTCTGGGGGCCACAAACACATCTGACATCTTGGGAGCGCCGCCCAGCTGATTCACAAAATGGCTGCCACGATCAAAGTAGCTTTTTTTTTTTTAATTGTATGGTATAGCAGTTTGGTGTTCATGCTGCTTTTTCTTGCTGGGAAATCCTTGTGAGGTCCAGCAGCCAGATGTGTAGCCTATTGAGCCGTGACAAATCACGTTGCCCGGGGTGCACCACGAGGAGGCTAGTCTACATTGCACCGAGTTGGGCTGAGAGAAGGTAGCCCTTGAAGGAACACCAATTTCCCTAAGCAAACTTAGGTGGTTTCTTTCCTGGCCACCCTCCCTAGCCTCAGGACATTTTCTCTACCAACTACGAAGCTAAGAGGATCATTTTCCGGGTTGTGAACAAAGCCCTCAGTTGCAGCTACCCATCCTTTTTATTTTCTAAGGGCACCTCTGGGGCTCTAGAGGCATTTTTGGAAATAAAGTTGACTCCAGTGCTTTGCTTTGCAGCATGCCAGCCTTTTTTTTTAAATGTTGTTCAAAATAATCTTTAAACAGGAGTAGAGTGGGGCAGTAGGCCTCAAGGAGGCTTCTTCAGGCCGCTCGGGGAACCCAGTGCTAAAGGTCTGTTCTGTCATGGCATCTCTGCCTATCCCTTTCACCCAACAGAAGACTGCTCTGCTACCTGAGTTTTGGGGACTGAAAGTGGGCACACCCTTAGAGCTGCGGGTCTGTCTACTGGGCATTGGTGCCCTCCTCATCAAGCTGACCCTTTCCTTTGCGGGTGCAGCCTCCGCAGGAGGAGGAGGTGACCAGGGAGGTGTGGCAAGGGCCCCTTTGCACAAGGCAGGAGAGGGAGGTGAGCTGCAGGAGGCCAGAGGAGGAATGCCCACATCCATGACTTGCCTTGCACTTCCCTTATGGCACTGCCCTTCTGGAACACGCATCCAAAAGCCACCAATCTGGGCATCCGGAAGAGACTGACGGCCTCCTGACACTAGAAGGATCCAGGCCACCTGCTCCTCCGGGAAGAGCAGCAAAATCCACCCAGAGGGGTAGCTCCAAGGTGGCCTCCCTGCACATTCCACATTCAGGGCAATGAACTTTATTTCCTGGATTCATTGTTTTAAGGATATTTGGTTTTACTGTGATAACATCATTTCAGCCTTTTTTCCCTAATTCTCTTCTAACCCACTTGCTCTGGGCTCTTCTTGGAGAAAAAGCATGTAAATACCTAATTAGGTATGTAAATACCTATTAACCCAGCTAATTATGGTTTAATGGGGAATGTGTAAACCCAGCCATAAGCTGGAAGGGGACTTCCAAACTGCTCAACCCAGCCATCATTTGAAGTCTCGACCATTTCTGACAGGTGACCCTCCTGCCTCTGCTGGCACATAGCTGGTGACAGAAAGCACTTGCAATTGTTCCCAGTGTCAACCATTACTGTGATGAGATTTTTCTACCTTCCCCAAGATCATCATTCTGAGAACAGTTGAGAACAGGCCACAGCTTTTTCCGTGCAACAGCTCTTGAGATATTTGACACGTACTACCATTTCTTCTCAAACGTAAACAAAGCTTATTTTCACCTAAGACCTTGTTAAGACTTGGTTTCCTGCCCCCTGATCATACTGATGCTTTCAAGGTTATCTGAATCCTTAAAGTGTGGTAACCAGGACTGGACAGAGCACCTGAAATGCAGTCGGACCCCCTGCAGAGCATGATGGAATGATTACTTCCTGTGAGATGAAAATGCTGGATATATCGATATAATCCAAAAGGTGTGTCTGTCTTTTCTCCCAGCTACATCTGGCTGCTGGCTCCAAAATACTTTTCTTATTCTTGGCAGACATCATGCATTTTAGCAAGACAGGTACAGATTAGGTTACCAACTTTAGTCATAGAGCCCGTGACACTGGGCACATTGGCCAGTAAGGTAAACCCAAGCATGCTCCTGATCTTCTATCCCAGCTGGAAAGTCCAATCTAGAGGCTGCCTTACAAACAAACATATTGTCACCTGCATCCCAGCAGTTAGGATGTACGCACATCCATAAAGGATGGAAGAATGGAACAGTGCACATCCCTGAAGAAAAGGAAAGGAGTGAAAGAAACCAAAGGGAAAGCAGAGTGGCTGCAGGAAGAGAAGACAGATGCCCCATATGAAAAGGAATCAGTCCCAAACTGGGGAAATTCCACTTCCAGAAGACCGGATGCTGAAAGGGTTACAAGGAAATTAGCTGATCTATCCATCCAGGTAACAAATGGAAAAAGAGGACCTGGTGAAAACCAAATGCTGAGAACCCAATGAAGCTGAAGACTGGGTGAAAGCAAGGCAAACCCCAGCCACAGGAATCCAGGAACCAGATAGCGAAACCACTCATGGTACAGGCTGTGTTTTATTTTATGGGCTGAGACCTGGGTCTCAACGGGATTGGGGGGGAGGGGCTGGGCTGAGGAGCCCTAGCCCAGAGCTGATGGGGACAAAGACTCATCCGCACAGCCCCTTTGCCCCAGCTTGGAGTTAGGGTCAGGGATTGCTAAGGACGCTTTCTCAGATTGGAACCTGCATCACGTGTCCCCCCCGCTGCTGAGGTAGGCTGAAGCTGGATCTGGCAGGAAAGTGGGGCTGCCACTGTGTCCCTTGTGAGAGAGCCCAGCTGCCTTGGGACTTCCCCTTCTTTCTGGCCCCCTCTCTGCCAGCAGCAAAAGTTTTCCCCTTGGGTTCTTCCCATAAGCTCCCTATTCCTATCAGCAATCGCCACACAGCTGGTCTGCTTCTAGCCCACACTGCCCACCCAGGCAAAGGTACTATTGCTGCTGCTGCTGAAGGGAGGTGGGGGATGTTGGAATTATCTAGAATCAACTCAGCATTGTCTCACAAGCATAGTAAGGGGATTTCTCTGATAGACGTATCTCTATTGTGCTTGTGGGATGTCACATGGGTCACCTGATTTCCACTTCCTCCTTCTTCTTGGGCTTGGTCTCCATTACCCTTCTGGCAGACCTGCAAGCAGGAGGAGCTGCAGAAATGCAGCTCTCCCCTTTTTCATCATCCAGTGCTGATTAAATGCTTTCTACTATGAACCTACCTGTATCCAAATCTACTGAATAAAAGCAAGCTATCTCTATTTTTCTTCATCTAACTACAGTGTGAAGACTGAATTTATTTCTGAACGTAATTAAGCTTAATGTGCAAGTTCTCTTTTGGTTCACGCTTCTACTCTGCAAGATTGCTGCTGGCTGCTTGGAGTTCTTTTATTAACATTTAAAAACTCCATCAAGGGTTATGGGCCCAGGACAGACCAGTGGAACCCAGCAGAGTCCAGTATACTGACCAAGAACTGATTTTTGAAAAGGCTTTGGCAGCACAGCCAAAAAGAAAGCCGCTTGCACATTTAAAAGGCGAAGTTCAGAAAGTTTTTTTTCCTTCTCTCTGAACAGTGGAGAAAGAGAAGGGAGTTTCCCCCATACCAAGATTGACTGAGGATAATTACTCAGCATGGCTATTCAGATTGAGGATGCAGCTAGATTTTGAAGATCGTTTGGATGCTCTGGATTTATCTGAACCTAAACCAGAGGGTGGGGAGGAAGCCAAAAACCTGTCAAAGAAAAAGGATAAGAGAGCTAAAACTCTTATTGCTAGGTCTCTTCCAGATCACAGATTAGCAGAGATTAAAAATATTTCTACTGCTAAGGAAATGACTGAGAATATATGCACCCTATACTCAAAAGCTGATGATCAGAAAGTGATCTCTTTGTTACGAGAACTGCATGCATGCAATTTGGAAGACAGTGGAAATGTAAATGACCACCTGATCAGGCTACAGGCAATCTTTGATCAGCTGAGCACAGTCCAGAATCTCATGAATGAAAAACTTAAGATGTCTTTCGTGCTGAGTACTTTACCAAATATTTTTTTCCATTTGTTGCTTGTCTGAATATAGAAGGGAAAAATCTTTCTCAAATTTTTGGAATGGTAAGATCAGAATGCATATGTGCATAACAACAGAGAGCCTGGCAGAGACATTGGTTACCTAGCAACAAAGGGTAAACGTGAGCCAGAGCAATCAGTGACACATCAGAAAAACAAAAGGAAAGAAAAAGGAGCCATTATCTGTGATTCATGTAAGAAGCCAGGACATACTGCAAGGTTCTGCAGAAATAAGGACAAGAAGGATTTTTTCAAGGATAAATCCAAGGAAAAATCTTTTAAAAGTGAAAAGGCTTTACACACTGTTTATAAAGCTGATACCAATAAAAGTCCTAGATGGTGGGTAATCAATTCAGGGGCCAGCAGGCATCTATGTGGGAATAAATGTGACATTTGTGAGCTAAATGAAGCCACAGAAGGAAGCATAACATTAGCAGATGGCAATTCAACTTTGATTCAAGGAAAAGAAAGTGTGCCATTGCGATGCATCAATGGAAGTGAATACAAAGATCTCATAGCAGAAAATGTTTTCTATGTACCAGACTTAGAAGTCAATTTACTAAGTGTCTCAACACTGAATAACAAAGCCTTTGATATGACTTTTAAAGCTAATGGGCAATGTAAAGTGACCATTAAAGATTTATGTTACAGGCTTTCAAAAGGATGGCGTCTACTAGGTACACTGTGAACAACCACCACCAGATGTCAGCCTCGCCTGTCAGCAGCAAAAGGAGGACAACAGCACCACCACCTGATAAAGATGTTTTGCACACCGTAATTTCAACACAATTTTTAGAATGAAAACTGAAGGCATGGTGAGATTTTGAAATAAGCAACCATGATAAATGCCAATCGAAATGTGTGATATGCATCAAAGGAAAGGTAATAAGACCAGCCATACCCAAACTAAGGGAAAGTGGCAACCAAGCCACTCACACTTATCCACATTGATTTGTGTGGACCTCTTCAAGCATCAGCGGGTTGAGATAAATATGTTTTATGCTTTATAGACGATTTTTCCAGATACTGTGTGACCTACCTAAGGAGAAATCCCAAACAGTGGACATGCTGAAAGCATATGTAGCCATGGTGACCAACAAGTTCAACAGAACCCCTCAGGCCCTCCAAAGCAACTGCAGAGGTGAGTTTATTTCACAAACCATGCAAACATACCTAACACAACTAAGTATAGAACACAGACTAACCACTCCGTACACACCTGAACAAAATGGAGTTGCAGAAAGAAAAAAACGCTCACTAATGGACATGGTAAGATGTATGCTTTTAGAAGCAGATCTCTCTGACAAATACTGGGCAGATGCTGTTTTAAAGGCTTATATTTAAAGGCTTTAAATAAGTATAAAGGCTATACTTACAGAATAGACTGCCAACCAAAGCCAACAAGGTAACACCTTTTGAGCTATGGCATGAACACAAACCAAGCGTAAAGCATCTGAGAGGATTTGGATCCAAGGCTTATGCACACATACCAAAGAAGAGATCCAAACTAGACCCCCAAGCTGAAAATGGCATCATGATCGGGTATGCTCAAGGAAGCAAGGGATACAGAATCCTGAACCTGAAGACAGGAAAAGCAAGCACGTGCAGAGTGATGTACTTCAATGAATGAGAGAGGGGCTACCATAGTCATGCTGATGATGACTGCGCAGAAACCAACAGTGGCAGGTACCAGCTTGAGACATTTAGCCCAACATTCAAAGACACAGCCACCACACCGACCCAGAGGGAGATAGAAGCCCAGGCAGAAACTCCACCAGAGTCAGATGACGAGTTCAAAGATGCAGAACGGGTTGAACCACCAGGTGCTACTCCTGAACCTGCCCCAAGATGCTCATCACGAATAAGGAGTTCCAGCCGAGAGATTCACCTACCTCACAAGGTCGTCATTACCAAAAGAACCTGCATCATGGAACAAAGTGCAGCAAATGCCACCAGATGAAGCAAGCAAGTGGAAGAAAGCAGCACAAGAAAAGCTAGAGGCTCTACACAAGAACAAAACATGGACTTTGACAAAACTACCAAAATGCAAAAAAGCCATAGGATGCAAATGCTAGTTCAGCCACTTCTGCATTGGATCCGTGCCCCGCCTGGTTGGTCAAGGCTGCCCGGGAGGAGGCACGTGATTGGGTCTGGGTGGTGGTGAATTCCTCTTTGAGAGAGGGGGTGCTCCCGTCGGCTCTTAAGGAGGCGGTGGTGCGTCCTCTCCTCAAGAGGCCATCGCTCGACCCCCCCAACTTGGATAATTTTTGTCCAGTCTCCAATCTCCCCTTTCTGGGGAAGGTTGTGGAGCGAGTGGTCGCGTGGCAGCTGCAGAGGACCCTGGATGAAGCGGATTATCTGGACCCTTTTCAGTCAGGGTTCAGGCCGGGTTACGGGACTGAGACAGCATTGATCGCACTCTTAGATGACCTCTGGCGGGAGCAGGATGGGGACAGTGCAACCATCCTTGCTCTTCTTGAGCTTTCAACGGCCTTCGATACCATCGATTATGGTATCCTTCTGGACCGGCTTCGGGAGTTGGGGGTGGGCGGCACAGTATCGTGCTGGTTCTCCTCCTTCCTCTGGGGCCGGTTCCAGTCAGTGTTGATGGGGGGTAGAGGTCCAGCCCATTTCCCCTACTTCATGGGGTGCCTCAGGGCTCGGTTCTCTCCCCTCTCCTATTTAACATCTACATGAGGCCATTGGGGAGGTGATCCGATGGTTTGGGGCGAGGTATCATCAATATGCTGATACCCAGCTTTATATCTCCACCCCTGGCCGACTGAGTGATGCCATGGATGTCCTGACCCAGTGCCTGGAGGCTGTAAGGGCCTGGATGGGGTGCAATGGGCCTTCCGGTGACAAGGTTTTTCCATCGTTGGTCTTGGATGGGGTTGCACTGCCCCAGACACACCCGGTGCGCAATCTGGGGGTCCTCATAGACTCACGGCTCCTGCTTGAAGAGCAGGTGGCAGCAATGGCTAGGAGGGCCTTTGCACACCTTCGGGTTGTGCGCCAGTTGCGCCCATTCCTGGACTGGGAGGCTCTACTCATTGTCACTCATGCCCTCGTGACCTCCTGTCTGGATTACTGCAACGTGCTCTACATGGGGCTGCCCTTGAAGAGCATTCAGAGGCTTCAGCTGGTGCAGAATGCAGTTGCACGGGGAGTAAGTGGAGTGGACACACGTAACACCACTGCTACGGGAACTGCATTGGTTGCCAGTGTGCTTCCAGGTGCAATTCAAGGTGCTGATTGTCACCTTTAAAGCCCTTCATAGCTTGGGACTGGGTTACCTAAGGGACCACATTCTCCCAGATATTTCTACCCGTCCAATTTGATCTGGTAGATTGAGCATGCTACGGATCCCGTCAGCCAAAGAACGTCGATTGGTGGGGACTAGAAGGCGTGCCTTTTCAGCTGTAGCGCCTGCCCTCTGGAATATTCTCCCCTCAGAGATTAGGATGTCCCCAACCCTGTTGGCCTTTTGTAAGGCCGTAAAGACCTGGTTACGTCCCCAGGCCTGGGGCCCCGAGTGTGGTAATGGTCCCATTTCTTGGTTGTATTGACATCTTACATTGTTTACTTGACAGCCATGTATATTTATTTTTTATTGTAATTGTTTTAATTGTAATTGTTTTATGATTTTATGGTTTTTATTGTTGTGAGCCACCCAGAGTCACTGGTTGAGATGGGCGGCTATAGAAATTGAATGAATGAATGAATAAATAAATAAATGGGTTTTCAAAGCCAAACAAGATGAAAACGGAGAAGTACAAAGATACAAAGCTAGACTAGTCGCAAAAGGCTATTCACAAAAGTATGGACTTGATTACGATGAATGTTTTGCTCCCATGTAAAACATACCACAGTCAGAATGCTCCTGAGTCTAGCAGCTTCCAGGAACATGAGTGTTGAGCACCTGGATGTAAAGACTGCATTTCTACATGGAGAGAGATAGAGGAAGAACTGTACATGCTGCAGCCTCCAGGCTTTGCCAATCCCAAGACACAGCAACTCATTTGCAAACTTCAGAAGGGGATTTATGGCTGAAGCAAGCAGCAAGGGCATGGAATGAGAAGTTGAACCAAGTACTTCTTAAGCAGGGTTTTCTTCAAGGCAAAGCTGATCCCTGTCTCTACACAAGACGCAGAAACGGCAGAGAGGTGTACATTCTTTGTTATGTGATTTGATGATTTGCCATAATAGCAAAAGAGACTTTGATGAAATTGTGTCCAACCTGAACAAAGAAGTAGAAGTCAACATCTGGGCAATGACAGCCACTACTTGGGGATACAGATTGAAAAAGAAGATGGAAGCTTTCTTCTAAGCCAGAAGCAAAAGATCCTAGAACTGTTGGAGAGCTTAGGACTGCAAAATGCCAATCCTATGCCAACACCAATGGAAACGGGTTTCCACAAGCAACAGGAACCTAGTGAACTTTTACATGACAGCAGCAGCTATAAAAGTGCCATAGGTAAGCTATTGTATCTAGCCACTTCCACTAGGCCAGACATAGCAACTGCAGTAAACGTTCTATGCAGAAAAACTAGCACGCCCACACACAGAGACTGGACTGGTACTAAGCGGGTGGGAAGGTACCTAAAGGGCACCATACACCTAAAACTAAAGCTACCAGGCACTGACAATCCTAAACTAGTGGGGTTTCCAGATGCAGACTGGGCAGAAAACATTACTGACCGTAATGTCTTCTGCCCAAGACATTACTAGTGGGCATGTATTTTTCTATGGGGGTGGAACAATAAGCTGGGGAAGCCATAAGCAAGCTACAGTTGCACATTCATCCACAGAGGTGGAGTATGTCAGCAGCAGAAGCACACAAAGAGGTTTCATGGCTCAAGCTACTGTTTGAAGACATGGGAATAGAGGAATCTACCCCTATTCAGGTCTACGAAGACAACCAAAGTTGTATTAGACTCTCTCAGTCAGAAAAGATTAATGGGAGAACTAAACACCTTGATGTTAAGTATCATGTAGTAAAGGACTTGCAAGAGCAAGGAATAGTCAGACTATTGTCCCACAAGGAACATGACTGCGGACATTCTCACAAAGCCTTTGCTGAGGAGCAGTTACCAAGAACTGCGGAAGAACCTGAACCTTGTGGACTCTGAGACATGCTAACTTGAGAAGGGGTGTTGGAATTATCAGGGGTCAACTCAGCAGTGTCTCACAAGCATAGTAAGGGAGTTTCTCTGATAGATGTATCTCTATTGTGCTTATGGGATGTCACATGGGTCACCTGACTTCCTCTTCCTCCTCCTTCTTGGGCTTGGGAATTAACAGTCTCCATTACCTCGTGGGCAGACATGCAAGCAGGGGGGCTGCAGAATGCAGCTCCTCGCCCTTTCTATTCCACATAGGAAGTATCTACAAAGAACCAGTGATGATTTAGTGCTTTCTGCTATGAACCTTCTTGTATCCAGATCTACTGAATAAAAGCAAGCTATCTCTATTTTTCTTCATCTAACTACTGTGTGAAGACTGAATTTCTTTCTGAACATAATTAAGCTTAATGCGCAAGTTCTCTTTTGGTTCACATTTCTACTCTGCAGGATTACCGTTAGCTGCTTGGAGTTCTTTTATGAACCTTTAAAAACTCCATTAGGGGAGAGGGTTCTCCATCTTTGCTGCTGCCCTCTCTCCCCCCAGCCAAGCTCAGATCCTTCACCTTCCTGCTTCTCCCCAGTTCTTTGCTGGGGGGGCACTGCTGTCACCCCCAATGGCATCAGCTGCAGCTCACCATCCCCTTGGAAGGAAGCACAGTGGGAGCTCTCCAGCAGGTGCAGAGGAATGCAAGAGTTGTGAGGGCTAGGCCAAGGATCCCAGCTTGGCCGGAGGCAGGGGAAGCAAGGGGCACAGGAGCAGAAGCCCCTTCCCTCCTCTGGTGGTCAAAACAAGAGGCCTCCAGCAGAGAAGACAAAACTCAAAGCTATGTGGTTGAGAAGTTGTTGGAACAGCGACATGCTCTCTCTCTCTAGGGTCAAAAATTCACAGGGATGGTGACTGTGGCCATGAAATAAAGAGACATCAGCTATCTGGGAGAAAGACCATGGCAGATCCAGACCAAATCAGCAGATACCACATGGACAACAAAGCTGTGTATTGTCAAGGCTATGGCTTTCCCAGGCTGAGAAAACTGGACCATCAAAAAGGTTGAAGAAAGAATGCATGCCTGAAATTATGGTGCTGGAAAAAACAAGATCAAATCATTCCATGTTGATTGAAATGAAACTGTGTTCTCACAGGGAGCACTAATAAAGAAGCTAAGTAAGAATTTATTCTATCAACGACCAGCATATTGAAAACAGAAAAAAGCTAAAGCTTAAATATTTTGAAACTTAATGCAAAGACAAGAGTCAACGGAGAAGCTCTGAATTGTTTGTCTGGTGTTAATCCCTGCTTATCTCAGTGTAGGCTGCTGGAGAGGACGTGTTCTGGTCTCACCAGACAAACAATCAAGCAGAAAACAATACCCTAATCAAGAAACTACCAAGGAGAAAACTGCACCCCCAGCAACACTGGCAGAGGAGGCTTGTTGTTGTTTATTCGTTTAGTCGCTTCCGACTCTTCGTGACTTCATGGACCAGCCCACGCCAGAGCTTCCTGTCGGTCGTCAACACCCCCAGCTCCCCCAGGGATGAGTCTACGGTACATAAATTCCTTTCTAGCACTGACGATGTTGCCTGCTCGGGTGGTGAAACGTCTGCCAGCCAACCGCCAAGCTCAGGGAGCACCGAGGGCTCCACAGTTCAACCCTGAGCTACAGAGATTCTCTCTTATTGGAAGTGAATAGTGCTGGTGTAAAGCATTTTCAGCTACACTTCCTCCTAATTTCTTTGGTTTACCAGTCCTTATTTGTTTTCTGTCCTCCGTGTAACTGCTTACTCCAAAAGGTAAGGACTAATTAATCACATTGAGTAACCTGAAAGTATGAATATGAGCAATTAAGCACATTTTCTTAAATAACAACGTTGCATCTACCTGTGTTGAACGCCGTCGTTGTGCTGCAAGGTTCTAATCCTGCAGGAATGTTCTCCTCCTTCTCCACCCAATTCTGCATCCTGCAGCGCTGCCCTGCTGGGCCTCCGCTCCAGAGCAGACCAGAAGCCTGCTTGCATGACCGTCCCGCAAGCACCCCATGCACCCGCTGTCCAGCAGGCTCTGGCCAGGCAGCCCTCAAGCCCTTCCCACTCTCCCATCAGCCAGAGGAACTTCTGCCCTGACCAGGGTCTGCCCTCCGCCACGATGGGGCCACAGGACGGGGGTGCTGGCGGCTGGCTTACCTGGGTCGTTGTGGGAGTGGGGCACCACGAAGACCTGCAGCAGCTGCTCGTCCCACTCGTGGGGCTCGTAGGTGATGTCGAAGCCCTGCTTCCACACCCCGCCGTCCTGGTTGTCGTAGGGGAGCAACGCCGACACGGCCAGCATCTGCGAGAGGAGGTTCGAGGCGGGAGTCGCACCTGGGCGGCCGCGGCCGCCCCGTCCCGCCCCCGCCCGGGCGCCCCGCCTCACTCACCTGCAGGTCGGGCTCGGGGCCGGCGGCGCGCGGGCCGGGCCGGCAGTCGCGGGGCGCAACGGAGTAGAAGCCGGGCCGGCCGTCGGGGGGCAGCGCCCAGGAGCCGTTGGGCAGCTGGACCGGCAGCGGCGCGGGCCGCCCCTCGTGGCCGGCCGTCAGCTCCAGCACGGAGTCCTTGATGCGGCTGATGATCTCGTGGTTCTCCTCCAGCAGCTGCTCCAGCTGCTCGATGCGGCTCTGCAGCGCCGAGATCTGGCTCTGCCGGGGGAAGGGGCGCGGGTGAGGGTCGCGGGCGCCCGCCCCGCCGCCCCCGCCCGGCCCCCGCCCCGCCCCGCCCGGGACTCACCCGCGGAAGGTGCCCCCCGTGGAGGGGCCGCGCGGGGTCGCGCTGCACGTGGTCCAGCATCAGGTAGAGCGAGAAGACGGCCACGCAGAAGACCCCCGCCCCGCACACCGTCACCTGCTTCTTCAGCTTCATCGGCGGCCGCGCCGCGGGGCCTCAGCCGCCCCCGCAGGTCCTCCCGCGGCCCGGCCCGGCTGTCGGCGCTGCTCTCGCCGCCGGCCCTGCCCGCGCCGCCTAGGGAGCCGCGCCTCCTCCGCGGCCACAGCGGCCCCTGCCGGCCCGGCCCGGAGCGGGCGGCCCGTCCCCGCCCCGCCCCCACTGGCCGGCCTCGTCCCGGGCGCGCCCGCCTCCCTCCCTCCCTCCCTCCCTCCCCGGGCCGTCCTCGCGCGCCCCCGCCGCCCGGGTGGGAGCCGGCCTGCTTGCTTGCTTGGCCTCCCCGGGCCAAGGAAGCCTCCCTCATCCTTCCGCTGGGCGCCGGCGGGCCGGGCCGTGGGCCAAGCTGGGGGCCCAGGCCCGGGGCGAGGCCTCGGAAGCGCCGGAAGGCAGGCGCTGAGGCTGGCTTGACCCCAGCCCAAAGGCCTGCGGCAACGCTGGATCTGGGAGGGCCCCCCTCCTCCCAGGGACCTGCGCGGCGTCTTCACCCCACAGTGGGGCAGGTCGCCGAAGGGCCCCGGAACAGCCTCCCTCCTGGCCCCGACCCTGCTGGCCTTTCGGAAGGCTTGAAGGCCTGGCTACTGTGCGTGCCCAGGCCTGGTATCCCAGTGTGTGAAGGGCCCCGTTTCCTGACTATATTGACCCCAACGGATTATGATCTCTTGGCTGTTATTTGTATTTAATTTCTTTTTTGTATCATGTTTTAACTGTTCTAATTTAATAAACCCGCAGCTGCAGGGCTCTCTTTTATTTGCAAAGAGGTGTGCTCCTCTGCACTTCACACCACAATTATCAAGAAGCAGGTAAGTCTCCACCTGAAGATATTTCTGGGCTCCCATTTCTTGATGGGTGATAATTCTGTGGCTGACCATCCTGTAACCCTTTCAGCTCCATGAAGGCTCTTAAGGAAGGCTCCTTGGGGACCTTGCTTCCCTTTTAGCCCAAAGCACTTAAGGAAGGCTCCTTGGGGACCTTGCTTCCCTTTTAGCCCAAAGCACAACAGACGTGGGAACTGGATGAATTATTGACTTATGAATGGACCAATTCATTGATATTGGACCTACTGATAATTTCCATTTGAGCTTTTTCAGGGTGAAACTGATAGTTGGAATTCCTTGTTTCACCAATTGTCACCTTGAGATCAGCCCAGAACTTCTGGAAGAGTTGAAATGGTTCCATTTGCATTTTGCCATTGGTGCTCATTTATTCTGGGCCAGATTGCCATTTCTCCAGGGGAGAGAAATGATGGTGTGACCACAATGGAGGCCAAGCAAGTGTGCATCCACCAATGTTGTTGTGACATTCCTAGAAGTGAGGGCAGGGCCAGCATCTGGCTCTGCTGCAGGACTTGATCCCTGGGTCTGGGTCACTCTGGTGCGGCCTGTTCTGACTGGCCACAGCAGGTTAGGGAAGCAAGATCATGCCTGTCACCCAAGACTGGTGAGGGTGTGGGCCACTGATCAGTGGCGATGATTCCTGATTCTCCGAGGGGCCTTGGCTGGGAGCTATAAAGAACAAGTGGTGGTGCTGCTTTCTAGATCTGCCTTGCTATAGAGAATTCCCGGGGACCATCATGGCTTGATCTGTTTCTTTGGGTGAATGCTGTGGCTTGAGAAATGCCTCCTTTAAATCCTTGGTTGTGTGTGTCTGTCATGTGGATTTGAACAGATGCTGTTGTATTAGGGCTGTAAATGGTGGATTTTGTGGCATGAGGCTAGAAGTACGCCTCACTTTGTTTCTGGTATAAGGTGGTGCTTCTATAACCATTATGGAAGTTTCACAGTTTAGTTTCAAGTGAAAACATTCAAACCTACCTCCACCCCATCACAGTTAAGTGTTTATAAAATACTACTCCTTTTGCTCCTTAAATTCCTTCTTGTGTAGCTTCATATTCTTATTTGAGGTGAACATAGGTTCCGTTTTTAATCAGGCGTGCATTTTTTGAGGATATAATCTGAACAATATAATTATTATTTTCAACTTCAGAGAAAATACAAATGACTTTAAAGACGGCTTTGGGTCTCTTCTGGCCGCCACAGCTGAGTGCTTGGCAGTTGACCTGATTGGGAAATGGCCTGTGTGACTAGACAGATATGCCAGGAGAAGAAATGCCCACGGTCTGGTACTTAGCACAGCACAGGGCTTGAGAAGGGTCCACGCAGATACCCTGGAGCCGGTGTTCTCACCGTTGCTTCTTCCGAATTCCAGTCAGGGCTTGGAGTACGGTAGTGAAGTCTGGCCGTTTCCGTGGTTCGTATTCCCAGCACTTCAACATGAGCCGGTACACTTCCTCCGGACATTCGTCTGGAGCGCTCAGGCGAGTACCTGCATCAGAGGGAGAGCTAGGGCATGGGAGGGGCTTCCAGCAAGAGACGGAGCCAATGTTGTTCACAGCTCACATAATCTCTGAGATCTACAACCAACCAACCAACCAACCTGTTAGGCAAACCGGCCAACCCAAACCAACCAAACCGGACCAACCAACCAACCAACCACAAACCTGGCTGTGCCAGTTAAAACGGTACGGCTGAACTTTGCGCTAACTAGATTTTTCAAGTCATCCGCAAGCGCACTGCCTTGCTGGGAGGTCACCAGCACAAGAGCGGCGTCTCTCGATCTAGGAGTGACCGTAGCCGGCAAATCAGCCCAAGCTGATAAAACAGCCTTCCGTACTGCTGAAGCCAGCAAGGGAATTTTAATGGCTGAGGTACAACGGCAGTGGGGTTTATCTTCAAAGTGTCTTAACAATTAGCAGCAGCCCCTTCTGGAGTTCGGATGTCTCTTTCCAGCATTTAGTTCTAATAAACCTTTTACCAGATGAAAAAGCCCTGCTGGAATATGGATCGTGAAGTGATGCTTGTTTCAGGCATCATTGCTGTAAGGTAGTTGACCGTACGTTGCAATGTAGAAGAGAGCCCTTGGGGGAAACGGATAGGCAGACCGCTACTCCAAGGTGAGCCTAGGGCTCTGACAAGCAGAACACAGAGCGGTCAAACTGGGAACGCCTAAAGAAGATTCAGCAATTTGCCAGAACCTCTTGGATTCTTGGGGTCTCTAATCAGCAATAAGTGCAGATACTGTCTTGTCTCTAATCAAACAAGTCAATTTGGCCATCTCAGCAAAGCTCTATCATCTTCACCTACCATTCCTCTGTTGCAGGTATTGCTAAAGAATCTATTGGATTCTAAAAGCAGCGCAGCTTATGGGCTGTAGGGGAAAACAGCAGCCAACTGTCAATCAAAGCCTCACAAGAGATGGCCTGATCATGATACCCACCACTCTCACTTCCAACCCCCTAGCTTCCTGCTCAGGTCTCAGTTCTCATTCCCCGGTATACCTGAGCCAATTCTGCAGTTTTACAGCAGGCAGAAATTTCCCAACTGCCTTCAAAACCATTTGCCACATGGTTGCTGGGTTTCTACTCAGACCCTCAGACATGGACCTTACCACCCTGTGCCTCCTGCTCCCCCTGCTAAAATCGTTTTGGGACTCACCCTTCTCCACAGCTTCGCGGGTCTGCTGGTTGCTCATATTGGCATATGGTGTGGCACCCAGACTGAAAGCTTCCCAGAGCAGGATCCCAAAGCTCCAGACATCACTTTCCGAGGAATACCGACCTAAGGAGGAAAGGGTTGCGGGCATGAGATGCAACCCCATAGAAGCTGCCCATAATCTAGAAGGAGAGCTTTCTTGCAGAGGCAGGACAAGGCGGTTGCAAGAAGATCATTATCCACAGTTAGCAGCTGAAAACAACCCACCCGAGGCTCCAGAGCAGGCCTGGAGTCTGGTGCGTGCAAGGCCAGAGCCACGGGACTGTGTACCGTAACTGAGCGCCTCCGGAGCAGTCCACTTCACAGGGATTTGCTTCATTCCACCTGTAGAGGAGTAAATGCCATCCACCTGTTCCCGTGACATCCCAAAGTCGCTGATCTTCAGAGTGTTATTCTCCGTCACCAGACAGTTTCGTGCTGCCAGATCTCTAAAAAGCAGAATCACGGGCCAATTGCACAGTGCTCGGAGGCAGACTCCGAGCAGCCATGCCACACCCCAGCTGTGGTCAGGTACTTTTCCAAAAGCCCCTGCCAATGGCTGCATGCTGCCATCTCACTATTTCTCCACCCTTTTCACAAAGAGGAGACGACATCTTGGCTTTTTCACCACGGCACAAGGTGACTGGCTTGATCAAACCTCCGCTCGCTGACGTAACATTGCACCTCTGATCGCCACAGTAACATAATGGGCAGGCTGAGGCATCAGGAAAGTCTAAACAAAACCCACCACGAGTCCCTCCTGGCCGAGCTGCAGGCTGGGCTGGGCAGACTCACCGGTGGATGCAGTGCTTGCTGGCCAAATACTCCATCCCTGCTGCAGCATCCTCCACCATCTTCAGCAGCTCCTTGACTCTGAGCGGAGCCCTCTCATTGCGCAGGAAGGTCAGGAAGTCCCCCCCTGGGGAGGGAGCAGGCAGAGGGTGGAGCCACCTCTACAGCACATCTCGAGTAGTCAGATCTGTTAGCACTAGGAATGGGGGGGGGCAAGCAGCAGGCAGGGTGGGCCTGAGGGGCCCAATTCCACCTGTCATCGGGAGAGTTCAAGGAAGGTCCGGACGGGTTCCCAGGTGAGCGGCAGAGGAAAGAGGAGGGGCATCTGGGCATTTGTGGAATAGCTGCTACCACATATCGGGTTCGCACAAGGTGCGGGAGAAAATTCTTAAGCAAACATAATAGCCAAACTGGTTTCCCCTCATTACTTCCTGTAAATGTTGGGGGGAATAAGGGGTCTAAGCTTGAAGTAAGCAGTTGGAGCAAAAGGCAAGCCTTACCCTTTACAAGCTCCATGACAATGTAAATTGGCTGCTTCTGGGTACAGACTCCAATGAGTCGGACAATATTGGGGTGACTGTACTGCTTCAGGATCCTGTAACAGGAGCCAGAGTAGACACAATTGGAAGAGGACAAATCATAATGGGCTTCTCAGAGCCTGGGAAAGTGGATGGCAGTTTGCAAAATATTACAAGTGCAGAACATCTGCATGTTCTTTGTCAGAAAAATTGCTAGCACCCTCCTCCTCCAGGTATCGATGGGTGGTTAGCAAGCAGATTGGGATAAACTGGATGCTACAGTAAATGCATCTAGTTGCCAAGATGTCTATAACCTAATCCCTTTCCTTTTCAGTAACTGGTTAAGGAAGACCCTTGTGAAAATGATACTTCTGGGTTGTAAGCAGTTGCTGAAGTCTTCACAGCCAGCTTCCTTGGACCCAGGAGCACCTCCTATGCTTCCTGCCTCCTCTTAGGTAAACTCAGAAAAGGGGAGCCACCAATGTCAAACACAAATACACTATGACAAGGCAATGGCACAATTGCCAGGGAATTGTACAGAGTCCAAGCTCCCTGCTGACCCAGGGATGCACAGCCAGGGAGCTGGTGCAATTTTGCAGTTAAAAGATCTGCCAGGCCAGTCTGAAGCCTCTGAACACCTGCCTTCAAGACACTCTCCCCACTAATCTGCCTACAGGCTAGGAAAGAGCCAGGACCTGGAGGGCCAGTGTCAGGGAGCAGATTAAAAGAAGGGGGCTATAAATTCTGTCAATTTCAGTTGAAAGGGAGATCTCAAAAATGGGCTTTGGCTGAGAAGACTTTGGTGTCTGTGTTGGAATGCCCAACTCTGGGATCGGCCAAAGGCCTCAGCTAACAAGGTATCCATTCCATACGTACCCAGCCTCCTGCAGAAACCTGGCCTTGAGCTCATTTGGAAGGGTTTCGCGGCAGGATTTCACTGCCACTGGACTGTTACTGCAGCGCAAGAATCCACTGAAGACTTCTCCAAAATTGCCCTGTGGAACAAAGGCTGAGACATTGCAGCAACCCGTGCTTCGTCCCCCTCCGCCCACTTTCTTCAGCCCAAGGACAAGGAGCACAGATAGCACAGGGCTGGTCTAAAAAGGCAAGAGTCCCTTTTGGGAGATGGGCGGTGATAAATTTGATTAATAAATAAAATAAGCTCAAAATCTTCTGTGTTCTGGCAGAAAAAGCAAGTTCCTAAGTTTCTAAATAATAATTAAGTGCCTTTACCAAGTCACCTACAAAAAAGACCAAAACAACAACCACTGACATGAGATTGCAGGAGAATATAAAACAATAATTAGAAATCAATCCAATGAAATGAGCTTAGGACCCAGTAAACAAATATTAACGTTAAACCAACACAGCAATACATTTTAAACAATATCCTGGAATAGAACTGAGACTGTATTCCTAATTATTTGAAACAAGCGTTCACCCAGAACCGTCAGCTAAATAAGACCTTTCACTAATCCACTAAAAAGGTATTTCAACTCCTTTGTAAGGTCAGAAAATTTCCCCAGAAATGAAGGGTGCCGATTCCAGAGTCAGGCCTTTCCCTCAAGGCTTGGAATCAGGAACTGAAAGGAAAAGGATGTTAAGGGCAAACAGGACTGAAGGGAGAACTGGGGATTTTGTGCAGCAAAATCAGTGAACAAGTACAGACATGGAGCCCCTCAGGAACCCAAATGCCAGCCAACAGCTGTTTCTCCAGAGCAGGGGCTTGCTGGCCATGGGCCCTTTTGGTGAAAGTCTAGACAAGGAGCACATCCAGAAGCAGACAACTTCCTTTTGAATAGGGTGGCAGCTGAAGTTTGTGAAATAGCCTATTGCTCAAACAGGAAAGCTCTGAGCATGGATAACAGCACAACAGATCAGCCAGGGTGCTCCCTCCATCCAGTGGGGTTGCCATGCTGAGAGATCACTTACCTGCCCAATGCGCTCCCCAAGCAGGACATCCTCGTGGTCCAACACCCACTTGTCCTGCAGGAAGAGCAGTCCATCATTGCCACTGGGGCCTTCCCAGCACAGCAGCAGCACCACCACCAGGTTCAGCTGGGAGCCATACCTTGGGGATGGGCTTGGCCAGCACAATGCCGCTTTTCTTCGTGAGGGGCTGCCTGGACTTCAGGAAATGGTCAACCAGCAGTGGAATGGTAGGGAAAGCCTCGCCTTCCAAGCGGTACAGGTTCTGGGGGGAAACAGCAGCACCACCATTACTCTGGATGACTACAGTTTGTGGGGGAAGTCACTTGCCCCATTTATGCAGTTGCTTTCTCTTCTACGTTTTCCTAAAAAGCAGGCCAATGTAGAGGAAATACACGTTGACCAATTTACTGATGCATTTGAGGACAAAGCATTATTAGAGTATTTCCAGTGACCTGGAAAGCAGAAATTTTCCAGGATCCACACTTTTCCCATTCATTACTGGTAACCTCTGAAACTAAGATATTGCTCTGTCTCTGCCTCAAATCTGAAAGCTGGCAAGGATCAAGGGCTCAGCCAGTGCCGCTGCTGCTCAGGAAACTCCAGCTAGAACAGCATTCCAAACAATTGTATCAAGCAGGGATCTTACACCAAGAAGCACAAAGTGAGGGTCCACAGGATTCAGCGGAAGTCTTGCTACAAACAGGAGACATGTCAGTTCTATGGCAGAGAGGTCACCCAACAGGCCTGCTATGCTCGAGGGCAATGGCTAAAGTTGTCTGGAGATATAGGATAGAATCCTCATACCAATCTACAGCTTTCCAAGCCACCTGGTGACAGAACTTTACTGTATTCCGTACCACACCTTGTACAAAGAATTTATCTCCCACTAACTTCATTCATGAAGAAGATCAAGAATTGCAGGTTCTATCAATACATGAACTCTACACAAGAAGACCACAAATCACAGCTGGCCCAAAATCATATCCAGCTGAAATTCACAATGTAGAGAATTGGGGATGCAGTCCTTTGCACGGAAACAGCTTTCTTCCAGAATACACCAGAGTTCAAGCATGTCGCTCATATTTCTGTGTCCAGAACTGTTAAATGCCTCAATAGAACTCCAGCCCAGGGACCTTCCAGGCAGATGGCCCCAAGCTATCTACTCCTTGCCATCCACTCCAGTTCCATCAGCCTTCAGACTCACAACCTGCCAAGCTCTGTACGGATGATCTGATACCAAAGGGTGGCCCTGAAACCCAGCTTTGGTGTATTCATTGGCAATCTCATGTGTATGAGTTCTTTGGGGTTCTGTTCTGCTCAGTCAAGTCCCCTAGATCTTCTTTACAAATGACCAGAGAGGATCGTCAGTACTGGAGTAGAAGGCCTGTTCCCACCCATCACGACAAGCAAAAGGGAATGGAAGGTTGCTTGGGGAGCTGCTCACACAGGGTGTGCTGAGCCTGTTGCCTCCCATCACTGACAGCACCAACCCTGCTGTTCCCCCAGGCACTCACATCAGCAGCCTGCAGGATGAAGTGCCGGAGCTGCCCTTCCCACAGCACCGAGAGGACATACTCCTGCTTGCCTTGGCTCTCACGCACCAAGAAGTCACCACTGGTCTGCAGCAGCTTCTGCACCTCCATGCGGGGAATGGCGCCATGGTACCAGGCCTGCTGTCCAAGGGGCTTCTGCACCTCAGGGAGCAGAGGCAGAGAGGGTGGCGGCTGCAGAAGAGAGAGAAATTCAGCACAACACCTTTCAGAAGCTCTTTAGCTCATCTCTCTGCATGGGGAGAGTCACTTCCTGTGCCAGTAGAGGGTGGATGCTTCCCGTCCCTTTAAGCAAGAAAGCAAGGAGAAGGAAAGAAGGAAAGAGAAGAGCAGCAGCTGGCCTTTCAAGAGAGTAAGAAAGAGAACAGGAAGAGGAGATACAAGAGAAATGGGAGAAGCTGAGGTAAGGTAGTTCTTGCTTATTGACTACTCATTCAGTGACTGTTCGAAGTTATGACGGCTCTGAATGAGGAGACTTGCAACTGGTTCTTGAAGTTGCAGCCATCACAGCGTCCTTGCAGTTGCATGATTGCAGTTTGGGCACCAGGCAACCAGTCACAATTAGGCAGCCGTAGCATCCCACTGTCACGTGATCACCATTGTGGCCTTCACAGCCAGCTTCCAACAAGCAAAGTTAATGGGGAAGCTGGCAGGAAGTTGCAAGTCGCAGTCATGTGATGCCACGCTTAATGACCACTGCCAGGACTACCATGGGAAGTTGGCGCAGTCACACAATTTTGTACTTTATGACCACGTCACTTAGCGATGGAGTTGCCATTCCCAATTACGGTTAACTGAGGACTACCCGATTAGCTGGGGGGGTGTTAATTGACATACTTCTTAATACAGAACTCATATTGTACGCTCACTGTTCACAGAAGGTTAGTTAACTAAAGAGTTAACTGCTCACAACTGCCATCCTCTAAGCAAGTGTGAGTGTGCTTATGTGGGCTGGCTGGCCAAGAAGGCCAGCTGTGAAGGGGCCCCTTCCCTTTGGTGTGGTGGGTTCTGGTCTACCTGTCCTTGAGCGACAGCAGGTAAACCAGGACCGCCCCTCCACTGACCCCCGTAGAAATAACTTGTCCCCATCTTGGCTTTCTTGGTGACCTTGAGGCCGCTGCTCCTCCCCTGGTTTCCTGTCGCTTCAGCAGCAACAACCAAAATGGCTGGGGGGGGGGGGAGCTGGAAGTAACCAGGGGGCCCTCCCAGCACAGCAGCAGCACCACCACCACTACTACCCCCACCACCAGGTCCAGCTGGGAGCCATGCCACTTTTCTTTCTGAGGGGCTGCCTGGACTTCAGGAAATGGTCAACCAGCAGTGGAATGGTAGGGGAAGCCTTGCCCTCCAAGCAGTACAGATTCTGGGGGGAAACAGCTAGGATTCAAAGGATCCTGCCAGAAATCCTGCGTAGGGCAAGGCGTGTGTCAGGAGGCAGTGGAAAGTGCCAGTTCCGCATCGGCTCCAAAGCTACGGGGCCTCAGCTGTGGGCCGGGGGTGAGAGCTGTTTGGTGGAGATGCGTCCTTTAAGAACAGAGAGGAGTCTGGGAGCTTTTGGAGGAAAAGTGTGCAGAGATTGCGCACTGTAATTGTGACAACAAGGGGCATATGAGGGCTCCTTGTATCCTCTTGTTATTTCAGGAGGCCAGATCAATACTTAGAAAACCTGAATCACAAAAATGTAGAAGGGAAGACATTCACTATGGTGTGTTCCTATCAGTAACTACGAGTTAAATGGCAAGAGTTGGTAACCCCCAGAAGCTGGCAATAGTGCCTTCTTGCCTGTTACAAGTTTACAGTTGATGGACAGGAAACACACTGTCTCCCACTGATATGCAATGGTAGAAAGACAGGAGGCCAAGATCCTCTTAGACCCCCAGGGGCAAGAGTGTCCGTGGAGCAAAGAGGGGGAAAGTGCAGTGGATTATCATTTCCTATCCTTTTCTATGGACAGTGTTGATGTTTCTCTTATTTCCTGCCTTTGATTTCTTTTGCTCACTCTTTTTCTGCAATCTGCATCACGCTGCTTGCCCCAAAAAGGAATCGTGAGATGGGTAAGTGTGTAGAATTATTATACAGAGACCTCCTCTCTTAATGGTTCTCTATTTCCACGGAGAGTAACATTCCCCTTGCCACTGACACTTGGTTCTGCTTTAGATTTCTCAATTTCACAGTCACTCTGCCGAATTTCTTCTTTTGATTTCCTCTTTTTTCTAATAGGAAATGTTTGTAGATCCATCATCTTTGCACAACTGAAGTTGAAATTACACCACTTTCATTTCCTTGTGAAAAGCCTGAAGATTCAGAATCAATCTAGCTACCCTCACACTTTTCTGAGGCTCTTTTAAATCATCTTTTTCTTTTTTGTTTTTTAATTACACACATACTGATCTCACTATTTCCTGTTCCTCCTTAGCTGGTCCCTCTCCTTTTGCTTTTAGTTCTTTACTCACCACCTCTCCTTTCAAAGCACCATGTCCTTGCACCTTCATACATTACATTATTTTAAGAATGTTAGGCTTGTCATTTTGAAATGGTGGCAGTAAGATTTTTTTTAAAAAAAGATTTTACCCCAAAATGAAGTTAGAAAAAAATATGCTACTTCTGAATAAATACCAGGTTTGCACACTCCTCACCCAACTTCCCATCCAATGTATTTTGAGAGCAGACATGGGATTTTTTTGGCCTTGCCTAGCCAGTCAGGAAACCCAGCTGGGTAGGGATACAGTTGAGGAGAAGCATCACACAAGGATGGCCACTCACAGAGGAACGTGGACGGAAAATGCCCGAGAAGTGATGCTTCAGGGCCTCCAAAGCTGCTGGTGTTCGGCCCCAATCTCGTTCCGGTTCCTGCTCCTGCCAGAAAAGGAGGGGCAGCGAGAGAGTGATCTTGACGGGGGGAGTAGGGCACATACTGTAGGCTGAGAGGGCCAAACCCAGCCCATCCAAGGCAGTCAGTGGCTTTCAGAGAACAAGGGGTGACAACCAAATCCATTGCTTGTGCCCTCCTTTCTCCCCAATCAGCACACAGCCAAGTGACCCTGGGGTAGCACAGTGCCACTTGGGTATGCTTTACTGCCACCTCTTCCTTGCTCCGTGGCTGGGCTTTGCAGACTTGATAGTGTGCTGCTGGTACTCACCCCAGAAGACAGCGACTGCCTGTCACCCTGTAGATCCGGGGCAGGTGGCGGGTCAAGGGATCCTAGCTCATCCAGCTTATGCTGCAGCAAATCCCTTTGGGCCTTAAGCTTTTCTTGAGTGCCCAGAGCAAGCTGGAAAAAGTGGTAAGCTTCATGCAGGGACTTCTGCCTTCCCAGGAGGAGGACGCTGAGGAAGAGAAAGGGGTACCTCAGAAGGAGCGGCCAAGCCCAGGACAGCCTGCCCAGAAAAGGCCATTTTGCCAAGGACGGCATGTCTGTGGCAGAAGGTCAAGGGAACGCTTCAACCCTCCAAAGAGGCAGGAGGCCTCTGGCAAGACACCTCTGCATCTAACACGTAGCCTCCCCAGGTTGGACCTGCAGGCAGCCATTAAGGAGAAATAAAGGGTTCTCTGTGCACAAAAAGGAGCTTTTCTCTCAGTTCAGCTGCTGCATGAAGAGAACGTGGGAACGAGTGGGGAGAGAAAGGCTGCTTCGAGGCACACCCTGAGCCCTGCACGCCTCTGCACAGTGGAGGGGGAAAGCGTCTACTGTCACCAGCACTGTGTAACCAAAGGCAGGGAAGGAGGAGGGTGGGAGAAGGTGAGGGCTTTGGAATGGACAGAAGAAGTGACCTCCAGGAAGAGAGAACTGCAGGTTCCGCTCGCAACCTTGGGCGAGGAAGCTGAGAGACCAGGTGCCACTTTGTAACCGCAAGGTGGGAAGCGGGACCTGCTGAAGTGAGCCTGCTGCTCTCCATCTGCCGCCGCCTCTCTGGCCTGTTGGCACCTGCACCCTTCAGTTTGGACAACAGTGACGGAGGCGGAGTGGTGATTCAACAACACGTGGAGTTTCCTGCTTCAGCGCCACAGGCTCACCGTTTCCCTGGGCTTCCAGCCGTTTCGTTGTTCTGGATTTCAGCTTCCAGAATCTGGATGCGCTGGCGATGGCCTTCAACACTCTCCGTGGCGCTGACCAACTCCTCCTCCAGGGAGGTGAGTCTGCAAAGCAGAGAAAAGTGGTCTTCTATCAAGCACAGAGGACAACACCATGCCGAGCTTTCCAAGTTCAGGCTCAGCTTCCCAGCTGGCAAGTTGACCCCCAGGGCATGGCACATCTTCCAGCACCAGGCCTCAGAAATGCAGCGAAGATGGAGCGGATCCCTGCCCCACCCAGTGGCCCTCTCCAGGAGGAAGCCCAGAGGGCACGGCCTTCCCCTACACACGTATGTTGCAGGCTTTCCAGGGTGAGTTCATTCAGCTGGAGCTGTCCCACTTGAAGGCCCTCGGTCTCAGCCTCCTCCAGCAAACTCTTATCAAAGGTCACCTTGGCTGGCATCTCCTGCTCACACCTGGGGAGAGACATCCCGGCATGAGAAAAGGCCACGGGTCCCTCTCTTGTGCTCTCCCCGCACTGGGCAGAAAACAAACCAGCAGCAGGTAGTACCTGCATGGTGGGAGGAACTCTTCATAATTGGTGGCAGGCTGGATGCGCTCAATGGCCCTGCCCATTGCCTGGTGCACAGCCACCATCTCCTCCTGCACCAGGCTTGTGATGCTGGCATATTCTTGCAGGGTTGCCTTTCTGTTGGTACAAACATAGGAGGCTGGACGGAGGAGGAACAGCATCCACACGTGCACCTGCATCATGCTGTTCCCTCCTTGTAGTGCAGACAAGGAGTATGAGATACCCAGCCAAAGAAATTAGGGCACGAGGTAAGAAAAAGAAACACTGTTAACTCTACCCCAACACTGCTCACCATCCCCCTCTATTCCTGCAACCCATTTTTGCTTCCCCTTCCCTTCTCAAATTACTTCCTGGCCCAGTCCACAGGGAATCAGCAGCTGCTACCCTGTTGTTTTTTTTAATTGTATGGCATAGCAGTTTGGTCTTCATGCTGCTTTTTCTTGCTGGGAAATCCTTGTGAGGCCCAGAAGCCAGATGTGTAGCCTATTGAGCTGTGACAAGTCACGTTGCCCGGGGTGCACCACGAGGCGGCTAGTCTACATTGCACTGAGTTGGGCTGAGAGAGGGACTGGCCCAGGGTCACCCAGCTGGCTTTCATGCCCAAGGAGGGACTAGAACTCTCATACCACGCCTGATTGGCTCTTGGGCTGAGAGAGAGGGACCAGCCCAAGGTCACCCAGCCAGCTTTCAGGCCTAAGGTGGGACTAGAACTCACAGACTCCTGGTTTCCAGCCAGCACCTTAACCACTAGACCAAACTGGCTACCCTGTGCATGGCTCTTACGTGATCTGGGCCATCTCTTGCAAAAGGCCATGCAGGGACTGGAGGAGGCCAGGCAGGATCTGCTGATAGTGGAGGGTGTGCTGTACCTCCGCAGCTCTCAGGGCCAGGACGTACTGGTTGTGCAGGGAGTAGAGCTTCCAGAGGGACCGGACATACTTGTCTTTGGCCTTCTCTCGTTCCTTTTCTGAGGGTAGAGCCACATAAGTGGAGGATAGGGTTAGACCAGCAGCACATGGCAGTATCCTGACAAATCAGTGAGGTTGCATGGAATCTGGCAGTTGCATCCCTCTGCAAAGGAATCTCAGATGCATTTGGGGCAGCAAGATCCAGGATAGGGCCTTGGCAGATGGCAGGGACCTGCCAAGAATCTGGCCATAAAAGAACAAATGCAGCTCAGCACAATCAAAGGAACAAAATAACCCTAACTTCCCTGATACACAATTACAGACCTTAGGGATTTGCCTTTCACTGAAAAGTCAGAATGTGGCTACTATCAAACAAGCAAATTTAGGATTGAAAGCCCTGTCAAATGGAGTAAAAATTAAACTTCTAATGTAACGTCTCTATACAAATCGATGGTGCAACTATTCCATGAATACCACTACAGTTCCGATTGTTGTATCTCAGAAAGAAAATTCTGAATTTTGGAGTGGTGCAAAAAAGGTCACCCAAGCAACCAGAGAGGCATAGTAACATGCTTGTACAGAAAGGTTAAAACATCGAAGCCCATTGAGATTAGAGAAAAAGGGCAGATCAGGAGGATATGATAGAGTGGGCATAGCCCACAGAAATACGTCTCTCCAAACAGTACAGCCTTATTAAAGTAAAAACAAAACAAAACAAAAGGCAATAAAATACCAACCCCCCAAAAGAGAAAGCAGATCACATATCAGGGAAGGGTAACAAAAGCAGACCTACTCCCAATAATCAAATGCCTTCAGGGAGCAGACCATTACACCTTCCCCCAGGGCCTGCTAAAGGAGCCAGATTTACAAAAGCCCAACAGGATCAGGTCCACGGGGACCTCCAGGGGAACACTGTCCCTCCAGGTTGGCTCAGTTGCAGGGAAGGCACATTGCTTAGGTCTTGCAAGACATGCTTGGTCTGCATCGGGTCCTGTAGCTCAACTAATGTGACTGGGAGGGGCCCAGGAAGCCTGCCTTCTCCACTGCTGCTTCTGGAACAGCCTCCTCCTGGAGATCTGGATGCCCCACCCCTTCAGAATACCACTGTTCCCCCAGGCATTGTGTCTGGAAGAGGTATGATCCACTGGATGAGTTTTTTCCTCAGGTTTGTATGTTGCCATTTTGGATGACGTGTTTTTTTTTTTAATTATTATGACTCTTACTGAAAAAATATGCCATCCTGATTCATGTCCCAAGTAGAGCAATTATATACATCAAATAAATAAATGAAGATGACAACTCCTCACTCTTTTAACTGAAATGCACCGATTTGACCAGATCTTGGTGATCAGGTGGAAACAACAGGATAAAAATAATCCTGTTGGCAATCGGGTCCTAAGCTGGGAAGGGCTTTATAGGTGCCTACCAACACACTGAATGGTGGATGGTTGACTGGTTGAATGCACCCAGAAGTCCATCAGTAACAAGTGCAATTCACAGAGCAGCAATGTGACACGGTAAATGCTGGGGGTGGGGGGAGGAGGCACTTGTGCAGCCACATTCTGGACCAGCTGAAGCTTCTGAGTGGCCTTCAAGGGTAGCTCCATGTAGTGCACATTGTAGTACTCCAAACTGAGTTGACTTGGGCCCGAGTGACAGTAAGAAGGGCCTCCCGACCCAGGAAAGAGCACAATTGGAGCATAAGACGGATTTGTGCAAAGGCCCCCCTGGCCACAGCCGCCATCTGCTCAAGGAGCAGGAGTTGAGAATCAAAGAAGACATCCAAATAGCATATCAATTCTAGCTGGGGAAGTGCACCCCACTGAGAATTAAAGATGTTAAATCACTGTGACCAGAAGGCCCTTGAAACCAAAGCCACTGGGGCCTGCCAGGGCTGAACCTAAGTCTGGGTCTCCAGGCACCAGGAGAGGATTTCACAGCATCATTTGTTTGGCTAGGGGTTGAGATGTAACCTGACCCCATGCATGCTGAGGGGTCTCCTGTAATTAGGGTTAGGGTCCCATCTCCATGTGGGATGTCCCACCATCCTACCTCCATGTGGTGGAGAGACTGATGAGTCCTGCAGAACCCTACTGAGCAAGGGCCTCAGGCTAGATCTCTCCTTATCTACTCACACCAGCAGGAATGGGCCCCAGAGGAAGCAGCAGCACCGCAGAACAATGCCACCCCCCACTCCCAAGCTCCAGGAGGATACCACATGCCACACACTACTGAAGCAGCACCAGGAAAGCTGCACCACCCTATCTGGTCCTGACAGAGGTCATTGACAAGCACTGCCAACAGTTGTCACGGTCTCTATCCCAACAGGCATTGGTTGCAGGACCACAACTCCTTTTGGAGGGCTCCTTTTGAGGCATCTGGTTGGCTGTCGACTGGGAAGCAGGATGCAGGATGAGAAAGACCTTTAGTCCAATCCTGCCTTGGAGTGACAAAGCCCTGTCCCCTTGCAATGCACGCACCTTTGCTGGCCTCTTGGTATCTGCGCTTGGCCTGGGCACACTCATGGACGTGGCTGCGGTACTGGGCTTTCAAGCGCTCGGGCTCTTGCTGAGTGGTCTGGAAGAGCCAAGAAGGGAGCATTAGACAGGTGGGATCAACAGCCACCTGTGGCAGCTCTGAGTGCAGGCATCCTCAGAAAAGGCCAGGGACAGACAGCACCACCCTCCTCCTGGCCGTTTCCCCAGACTCCGGGGGAGACAAAGCGCTTCCTTCAGGGATGGCCGTTCGTGCCAGAGGACTCAGCCAGGCAGCTGTACCCGGATGAAATCCTGGTTCATCTGCTGCCACTGCTCGCCGTAGCACCGGTGCAGCTGCTGCTTCTCTTGGATTAGCAGGGCCAGCGTATTTAGGGGGCCAGCAACCAGGGCTTCAGCATGGCGTTGCAGAGCTTGGCTCAGGGCCTCTGTCTGAGTCACCAGGGACCACCAACACTGCAAAAGAGAAGGTGATACACAGCTGGCAACCTCTGGCACATTCACAGTGGCAGGATTTGACTGGAGGTATACTGGATGCAGTGCCAGACTGGCTTTCCTCCCCCCCGCCCCCGCCAACTGCCCTGTCAGGCAGGCTGGGCAAAGACCTTTCTAAGGAAGTGCACAGAGAGGGATTCGCTGTAGCCAAAACGGTCCTCTGGCTTCACAACCAGTTTGCTTCAAGGCAGGATACAGGACAGCTACTGAAGGAAGGCTGCCATTTTGCCTTCCTCAAGTGGCCCACTTTTTCCTGGTCATGGAGGAGGAACATGGGATGATTCCAAGGATCACAAAAGCCAGCACGTTCTCTCTTCTCTGGCACATTGGTCAGTCCCAACCCCAGATTTTTTAAATGCATTTTGCTCATCCATCAACCTGGCCCTTCCCTACGGCCACCAGATCTTTTAAAAAGGGCCAGTGTTGCTTGATCCCCCTGAAACGTCTTTCCGAATGTATGGACTTGCAGTCAGAGGCCCTCAGCCAACAGCATCCTGCACCCACTTAACAAATCTCAGCCCCACTGGAAAAAAACACAAGCCATTGTCGGTTGTTTGTAACACCTTTGCCCGCTCTCAGTCACCACAACCATCGAAATAACAGTATCAAAGGAATGCCTGACAGGACCAACCCAAACTCGCAGCTGCATGACAAACCAAAATGGCAAACAGGATAAAGAGCCCCATTCTTCCACGGATGCACGACTTCAAAAGCACACATTAGTCTTCTCTTGTCAGCTGGCCCTGTATTTGCAGAGCCAGCCGGCAAAGGCAACCGGCGTTGCTGGCCGTCTCTGGATCGGGGAGGCGCTGGCCGAAGAAAGCCCTCGCGGGGAGGCAGGCATGGTCGGCCCGTCCGCCCTTCCTTCCTTCCAAGGGGAGGGCCGCCAGGGACAGCCTACCTGGCCGATCTGGCCGCCGAGGCAGGGCTGCCGGCCGCCCTCCTGCTTGCCGGCCAGGCAGAGCATCTGGTGCAACGTCGCCGCGTACTCCCGGTCGCTCTTGGCCCGCTGCCCCATCCACTTGCGCAGGCCCTCCAGCAGGCGCACCTCCGTTTCCTGCAGCTGCAGCAGGGCGCTGTGGCCCTCGGGGCAGCCGAGCGCCAGGCCGAAGCCCATCGCCGGCCGGGGTGTCGTCCTGCAGCCTGCTCCGCTCCCGCCGCCGCCCTAGGAAAAAGCCAAGTCGAGCCGCCGCCAGCCCGGGGAACGCGGCACTCACTGCAGCCTCTCCCGTTGCCTTTCCCGCCTCAGCGAGGCCGCCGCGCCCGCCCAGCAAAGCTCCTGCCAGCGCCCGCGCCCCCCGCCCCCCCGCGCGAAGCGGAGGCCCTCGAGCCGGGCGGGCACGGGCCGCGCTGGCAGCGCCCAGAAGGGGCCCCTCCACCCGGCTCCAGCACCTCGCGCGTCACCAGGCAGCGGCAGCGGAGCCTTCCGCCGCGGCGCCGGCGGCCCGGAGACCTGCGCCCTCCCTTGGGCTACCTCGCGCTCTTCCGCGGCCCCTGAAGTCGCCCAGGCGCCCTTCGCGAGCCTGAAGGCCTAAAGAGGAACAGGAAGCCCCACAGAACCCGCCCGGCATTGCAAGATGCATCTTCCTCCGCCGCTTCTCCTTCCCTGCCCGGAGGGCAGACGCGGGGCCGGGCGCCCTGCTGCGTTCCAGAAGGAGCCCTCCTTGGTGGCCGTCAGGACCGGCCTCCTTGCTGGCTGGGCGACGTCGGTGGCAGTTCCAGGCCCACCGGCGCCCCGAGGGATGCGTGGCTGGCTGGCAGGCCGGCCGCCAGGTGGTGGTGGGGCCAGGCCGGTTGCCGACGGGCTAGCTGCCCTCTTCCACCAGCGCCGTCGGCTGCGCCAGCCGCTGCCTTGGAACACTCGGAACAGAGCGCTGCCCTGGTGGTTGATGCAGCTGGGCTCAGGGGAGGAGCCGCCTCTGGAGCTCTGCATCCCTAAAAATTGGGGGGAACCTTTTTCTTGCAGGCGTTTGGTAGGCAGACATTCAACAGGCGGTTTCTTCTCTTTTTCCCCAAACTCTTACTAGGGGTGCAAAAATGAAATTGTGGGTTTGGCACGTGAGCGGGGGAGCCTGTGCCCTGCTTTCCCCAGAAGCAAGACTCTCCTGATCCGTCAGATGCAAAAGCTATCAGAGCGCTCGGGCTTGTCATCAGCCTTGTCCGTGTGGCGAGATCGGCCCAGGGCTGCTCTGCGCCAGGCCGGTTCCTCCACCCTCAAGGGCCAGCCCACTGCCCTGAGTGGTCTAAGGTGGTCCGCTACTTTTCTGGGCAGTTACTATGTTGTGAACGTAGCCTGCATGCCAGACTCCACAATGCCCATGCCCATGAACGAGCAGCGGCTCTCGGTCTGCACGCTAGGAATCCCCAGAAAACTGGACAAGTCCGGAAACTGAACCAAAGGTCATTTGCTTCAGGAAGTCTCTTCTTCCTATAGAACAGAAAAGTATGCCGAGCTTTTACTTTTGTTTTCTGTGCTAAGCCTTTCACTGTATGAATGACGGGTGTTTCATCTCCACTTCCCTACATATATTTTTCATGTAATCTTTCCTGTGGAATCATCTTGTAATCTTAATAATTCTGAATACTCAGCATCTTCAAAGGGATCAGCGGAACAAGCCACCACCAATACTGCATTTTCTTTTGGATTTTTTTAAAAATGTAATTTGCCCTGTATTATCATGATCTGTACACCTCTGTAATTATCTTCTCCTGCATTCAATGACTCAACTGTATTACTTAGTTTTTTAAGGGGGGGGGTATTATATGTTATTTTTTCCTCCAATAAGCTAAACTAACTTTCCTCCTACAAACTTAAATCATCTCCCAGGTGGGGCTTAAGGCTGAGCTGTGCAGTCAGTGTGCCTGTTACAGAACATAGCCAGGAGGGGGCGGTATTGAAATCATTTCGACTTTTAATAGCCAGAAAGGCAAGACCGGGCACGTCTCACACACACATATTGGGGGCTAGGGATGGGGTGCCAGGTGAGGTGCCCCCTGGAGGATGGACAGTGGCACCCAGTGGCACTTCCCTTAAACAGGAGGTAGGCCATGCTGTAAAGATCCAGAAGGCTTCCAGAAAAGGAACTTAGGACCCCCAGCCTTCCATCCTGTGGCCTTGGCACCTACTGTTTCTGTCAAACGGCTCTTCCTCTAACCTTCCATAACTTAAATGTTTTTTGTGTCCTGCACACTGGGTAATTGAAAACGGTTGCTGGCCCTGTTCCATGTGATTTATTGCTAGTGCTTGAACTGAGTACAGTAGTATATGATTCTATGATCTATAGCCCCTTCAGTCTTCTCAGGTTTAAACAATTCCTGAGAAGAACTTTGTTTCCACCCCCCAGAAAATCCTTACTGCTTTCTCTGAAGCTCTTTCAATTTCTCCAAATCCTTCTTCAAGGGCTGCCCAGAACTGAGCACACCACTCAGGATAGGATCTGACCAGTGCTTTTAACAAAAGGCCATCCCATTCAATGCCTCCAGCTTGCAGCAATCAGTTGGATCCATGCCCTTAACCTATATTTGTACTTTATTTATATTATTTATATTTTGCAGTTAGCTCCTGCCCCTGAAATTTTATCTAGTTCTGGTGGCTTTTGCTTGGACTTTGAAGGCATACTAAAATAAAGCCTGCAAGGTGAAAGCCTGCCTGCCTCCCACAAGGACTTGGGCCCTTCCTTGGCTTTGCCGGGAGAAGCAGAGCAGGGCCTTCAAGATGGAAGACGGGCTCACTGTATCCGACATTCCTGGGTCTGGATTAAGCAGGGATAGTAATAGTTCTTGGTTAAGGCTTAAGGGTTGATTAAAGGTTCTGCCAAGAGAATACAGCAGGAGAAACCAAGTTTGCATAGTTCCAACATTTAATAAACTTTAATCTCTCTAGAGTTATATCCACATCCATTAAATTAAAAAAAAACTGGCCCCAGGAATTGGCTCCTTCTTCAAATTACAAGAAATTGTTTGTGCACCAAAAAGTTATAGAAAAAGTGTCCCAGGCAGCCCCCACCGAACAACCTCCACCAGGCAGCTCCCGAGGCCAGTGAGCAGACGCCAGGCCCAGGCCCCAAGGCCGGCAGCACGGATTGTCATCCCAGAGGAGGAAGGGCAAGAAGGCACGTGAGGAAAGGTGGAAGCTCCAGCAACGTTCGGCAGATCCCGGGAGCAGCTGCGCAGGGCTGGTGAGCAAGCCAGCTGGCTGGCCGCCTCACCGCAGGTCCTGGGAGAACCGGCTCACGCAGCGGGGGGGAGGGCGGGCAGCCCGGCTGCGCCAAGCAAGGAGGTGGCCTCACGGCCATCGTTCCCGACAGCCCTGCTCAGGTGCCCTGCGGGGTGGGGATGGCAGATCAGGCAGGAGGCCAGGAGGCAAGGGCAGTGCCCTCCTGGCCACAGTGGGAAGAGGAGGAAGGCAATGCCTGGCTGTGACTGCAGAAGGGAGCCTGAAGCCCCCCAGGCAGAGGAAGGCTCCGCCTGCTGCCTCAGCCCTCTCCCAACTAGGAAGATGCCTCCACCTCTACGCCACCCCTTCCCACCACAGGACAGACTGGTTTAGTTTTAAAAAAACTTTGGTGAATTGAAACCAGGAGAGGGTGGCTCCAGCAGCATCCAGCCACAGACCAGAGGGGCTCAGCCCCAGGAGCAGGTGGGAGCAGTGGGGCCGAGGCTCAGCTTCCCCAGCCGCCCCCCCCGCCTCGCCAGGGCCACAGACGTGTCAAAGTCTTTGGTCTCTGATGAAGGCAGTCCGCTCACCACCCCCCTCCTCCTCCTCTGGCCCATCCTGCCACATGTCTGAGGGCAGGCCTTTGTAGGCGATGAGGTGGCCGCTCTCCAGAGAGCACGCCTTGTACCCACGCAGGCACAGCCCCGACCGAAGCTGCAGCACCAGGAAGATGGCGCCAAACACCAGGACAATGAAGGCACAGCTCAGGCCCGCCATCAGGAGTGGCAGGTTGGAGGGGAGGCTGGTGAGGGCCATGACCGCCCCCCCAGGCGGGGAGGCCCGGCTGCTCTGCGTCTGATGAGAGCAGGTGTGCTCCTGGCTGTTGTAATGGGCGTGAGCAGGGCAGGACAAGCACTGGGCCGCCGAGGGTCCAAGGCAGGTGGCGCAGGATGGGTGGCAGGGCACGCACAGCCTGGGGTGCAGCAGGTGGGGGTCGAGGCTGTTCTCCACGGCGGCCAGCCCGGGGGCTGGGGCGAAGGCAGGCGGACAGGCCTTGAGGCAGGTCTTCTGGTGGAGGTAGAAGCCTTCTTCACACACTGCCGGGAGAAGCAGAAGGGAGCAAGTCGGCCACTCGGTGGGGAGAGAGGCTGGCGGGGTGTACCGGCCCGGTCCTGGGGCCAACCCGCTGCTCCTCTTGGCAGCTCGAGCCAGGGTTTGGGCTGCTGCTCGTTCTGTTCCCATGCCATGTCAGGGTTTAAGTCCCGCCATGTTCCGGGGGGTCTTTGCACGTACAAGGAGCGCAGCCTTGGTCAGAGGGTCTCAACTTCAGATTCATGTATCTTCCCCTGAGTTGCCCACTTAGCTGAGGTGGTGATGAGAGGACAGGCCAAGCCAGAAGGCTTCCCGCAACGCAAGAGGCCGGGAGACGTGCAGCGCGGGCCCAGACCCGCCCTTCTGCCCCACGAAGCATGAGCCTTGGACAGGGCAGCAGCCAGCTCTGCAGGCAGCGCTCCCTGGGAACTTACCCACACAGGCCTGGTTGGGGACCAGGGTTTTGCAGCCAGTGCTCTCAAACTGCTCAGAGAGGTCAGGGAGGTCAGGGCCCGTCCCGTACAGGACCAGAACAAACTTTGTGAGGGTACCTGCAAAGCGGGGGGCAGGGAAAGGGAGGTGATTCCCCCTGGAAGGAGCTTCGCTGCCCATCCAGATCCCAGGGGAAGCCCACACCCTGGTTCTGGACACGAAGCAGTGGTGCTCCATAGTCTTCTTCCCACCCAGCTAGTCCTGGAATGGGGGAAAGCAAAATTTGAGGATTGGGAACATGCACTTGTGCTCATAAGTTTACACAGCCCTTGCAGAACTAAGAGTATGCAAACTTTTGAACAGGACCATTTTTATTTCCTTTGTTGCTATGGTTTAATGATTGTGCTATTCTGTGATGCCTAATACATTAATTTGAATCACATTACAAATTTTAAAAAATGTATTTTGTCTGATCACTATTTTGTCAGTGATCAGACAAAATACATTTTTTAAACTTTGTAATGTGTAGGTACACATTACCTTTGCTTAACAACCACTTGTTCAGTGACCATTCAGAGTTATGACGGCGCTGAATGAATGGTAGTTACTGCTGGTCCTCAAAGTTATGGCCTTGTAGTGCCCCTGCAGTTCCATGATCAAAATTTGGGCACTTGGCAACCAGCCCACTTTTATAATTGCAGCATGCACTGCAACTCCCCCCACCTCTGCCCTTTTGGCTACCCTGCACTTCCCCACCACCCCCAGCTGGGCCTCACCATCTTCGTCCCCCTGCTGCTCGCCCAGGATCCAGGTGCTGGATGAGGGCGCAGCCCAGGACACACGCGGTGAGCGTGGCAGGGCAGCAGAGCATTGTCTGCTAGAGATAGCTTGCCGCACCTGGCCAGGGAGGCGGCAGGGTGGCAGTGCGGCAGCAGCTCCCCGGGCAAAGGTGGTGGCTATCGGCATTGTGGAAGGCCACATGCAGAACTACCAGAATTGCCGTCGCCCAGTGGTGTGGTCATGTGATGTTTTGCCTAACGACCACTTCGCTTAGTGATGGAAATTCCAGTCCATTAGGGTTGTTAAGCAAGGATTACCTGTACTTACAAAATGGTCCACATCTTACAAATTCTGCAAGGGATATGTAAACTTAATGAGCACAACTGTAATTCCCAGAGGATTAACAGATGTCCCTGGAAGGGATCGGGCTGAATGATTTTTGCCTTTGGAGAGTGTTCCAGTGGGGGAATAGGAAAAAGACCTCCCTACATCATGGAAAAAATGGCCATAAGCCTGTTTTGCAGGCCATTATTCCGTTGGGAATTAACAAGCAGGAATGAGAGCAGTTTGTCTCCCACTCCCATTCTCCACCCTTAATTCTGTAAAAACACTAACAAAATCACACCAGTTAAAGTTCTGCAGCATGATTTGGGGTGAAAGATCCATGTGGCCGGGCGATTCTTCCCAATATTCTGCCATCTGGAACCCAGCAGAAGGGGGAGGACAAGGGAGTTCCCAGAGTTGCCCATGGCTTGGAGGGAGACGGGGCAACACCTGGCCTGAAACCACCAGTGACACTCAGGCGAGGGTCTTCCTGGGAAGTGGATGGATGATAACGCAGAACAGAAAAGCCTGCTTTCACATCATATGAAGAGGTAGGAATAAAAAATGTTACCGTAATTGTTTGCTTCACTCGTGTTCTCAATTTCCAGCACCCATTCGCCAGCTGGGTCTTCATCCCATGAATGAGTGGTCATGAAGGCCCAGTCATTGAAGCCATCGGCAGAATAGTCCCGGGGCCTGGCAGAGCAGGAAGAGGTGATGGGGAGGGCCAGGCAGAGGCTATGTGGCCTCCTGGACCAGAGCGGGCAGGGATCAGCCTACCTGGCAGCCAGCAGAGTGGAGCGGGTACCCGCTGGGCTGACCAGGTGAATGGCCAGGTCTCCGCGGCGGTTGTAGGAGAGGGTGAGTCTGGCTTGGACATGTTCGAGTTGAGCCACATAGCTGGCCTTTCCCCAACAGGCGTCCACCTTCTGGCGCACCTCCAGGTGCTTGCCGATGTCCCTGCAGGATACAATGGGCGTTCATTGCAAGAGGCTGATCGAGCAAGCAAGCCCAGCGGCCATGGGACCTGCTTTGGAAAGCACATCTTGACTGAAGTAGGGAGTCCCCAGCCCTTCAAGAAGCCAGCAGCCGCTCTCCTGAATGCCAGCTTTGCTTAACTGGGAGGGGAACTGCTCGGCTCCATCCAAGCTCAATTAGTTCAATGAGCTGTTCGTTGGACCCAGCCCCCTCTTACATCTTTGAGGCAGCAGGGAGGTGGCCTGTGTCCATGCAATGGCCGGCCTCCTTGAAAGAAGGGTGGTGCCTTCTACCTTGAAGGAGGCAGTGGTGCACCCCTCCTTAAGAGACTGCCCTTGGACCCAACTATTTTAGACAACTGCCGTCCTGTCTCCAACCTTCCCTTTTTAGAGAAGCTTGTTGAGAAGGTGGTCAGGCTGCAGGTGCAAAAGACCCTGGAAGAAGCGGATTATCTAGACCTGTTTCAGTCAGGGTTCAGGCTGGGACCCCATATGGAGGCAGCCATGGCTGTGCTTGTTGACTTGTGGTGGAGCCAGGATGCCAGTTGTGTGTCCATCCTTGTGCTCCTTTACCTCCCAGTGGCTTTTGGTACCACCAACCACAGTATCCTTCTGAGCTGGCTCCATGGCTTGGGGACTAGGGGCACCATGCTGCGGTGGTTCTCCTTCCAACTCTACCCTACCAAGAACCAGTGGCTACAGTTGTTGGTACAGCCTAGGTCTGGGGATCTTCCATCTTTACTTGTGGATGGGGTGGCACTTCCCCATTCAAGACTGGTGTGCAACCTGGAAGTCCTCCTGGACTCATAGCTCCTGCGTCAACAGCGGCTGGCAGCTGTGCAAAGAGGGCCTGTTGAGCCTGTTCCTAGACTGGGAGACCCTCCAGACAGTCACTCATGCCCTAGTCATCTCCCAGCTGGACCACCTGCAGTTGCCTTTGAAGACCACTCCGAAGCTACAGCCCACGTGACACTCTGCTCCACAAGCTGCACTGGTTGCCAGTGGGCTTCCAGGTGCAATTCAAGGTGCTGGTTACCCCCTCTAAGGCCCTTCATGACAGACGGCCAGGTTATTTGAGGCACTGCCTGTCTCCCATTGTTTATAGCTAGGCTGGGCAGAGCAGGTGCACTTTGGGTCCCTTCAATCAGTGCCATCTACCGGAATGCAGGAAGTGCACTTTCTTTGTTGTAGTGCCTGACCTCCGGAATGAAACCCTCCCAGAGATCCATGCTGCTCCTACCCAGACGGTGTTCTGGAAGTCTTTAAAGACCTGGCTGTTCTCCCAAGTCTTGGGGCAGGGTGGATCAAGCCCCCCTCGTTAGAGGTGTTTGATGCATGCGTTCATGTTAGCTGCCTGGACTGCCTTTTCGTTATTTCTCCTTCTCTTTGTATTTATTTTACTGTACCGGTATCCTCTTTTTTACACTGTGAGCCACCCAGAGTCTCCCTGGAGTCAGGCAGCACCAAAATCTAAGTAAGTGAATAAATCCTGCCAGGACAGCAGGGGGTGCTCTTTGGAAGTCGACATATGTAGACAGACCCATCTCTGAAGTGCTGGCTCCTGGCTGTGTGGCTGCTAGGTAGTTCCCTGTACCTGCCTCAAAGGCAGCTCTGGTCTGGTCACTGTGAGGAAGAAGAAAGGGTGGGGACTTCCCTCGATTCTCCGGGTCCTTGAAGCATCTTTGCATCTCCCGTGGGCCTCCTGACAATACCATGGACACCGGTGGCACAGGCCCAGTGCCTAGAGAGAACGCAGGCTACACGTCCTCCCAAGCAAGCTCCTGTACCCAAGAAGCTGAGCCCCTGCCCCAGGAGGGAGAGAGGCAAGCCAAGGGGGAGAGGACAGACATTTCCAAACCGCGCCACCCTTGACACAAACTTAGGCTCTGTGAGGATGTCGATGATGCACTTCCGCTGAGGCCCCACTGAGGTCCAGTTCTTGGCAAGAGCCACCATGGCACCTGCGTCCAGGAGTCCGTAGCCATAGGAGTGACTGACTGCGAAAAGACGGACCACAGGTCAGGGCTGCAGCATGCCTTTTAGGCATCTCTTCTTTGCGGGGTGCTGGTGGTGGTGAGGGGTGGTCCTTGCCACGACCTGGTTGCACTCTATCGCCATCTTTACCTTTGCGTCCCACCCCATTGGTGGCCCAGTCATTGGTGTTGAGGTGAGCGGGTTTGGATGTCCGCACAACAAGGTGCTGCATGTCACGCCAGGTCAGGTTCTTGCTGCAGAGAAGAAGCAGCTGAGTCGGGGACCAGGGCACCACCAGCACCAGGCGTGCACGGGCACACCTGCCAAACTCCCAGGGACTCCTCCCTCCCCCTTACTTGGCTTCCAGAGCAAGGGCAATGATCCCAGCAGCCAGGGGCGCAGAAGCAGAAGTTCCAGTGTGCGACTCCGTGCATTTCTGCCACAGGTCGGTTGTCACCTGGAGGAGGTGGAAGGAAGGCAAGAACGGAGTCAGGACCTGGGTCTGGCACTGTCTCAGCCAGCTGAGCATTCCCCTCGGCCCTAGTGCCTTTGTTTCCTCTGGGAAGCTCAGTGGCCACAGGGGCTGATGGAGATGCTGGCTCTCTTCCAGCAGGGCTGGTGCTCATGGCCCCTGGTTCCTCCCCCAAGCTGGCCTCCCAGAAGAAACACATCAAAATATGTGCACAAACCCACTTTGGTTGGGCCCGTTTGGATCCCCTGCTGAAAAAACATGCCCTCAAGCTCGGTTAGGAAGCCTCATCCTAAAATCCGTAAGTTATAGAGGAACTTTGTCTAGCCACAGTCCCTTGCTCAAGGAGGGAGGACCTTAACACCTCCAAACTCTGGCCCAGGGCATTTTTGGTATCAACTCAAGGGATAAGCAGGTGCTTTGTTTTAATTACTTCCCATGCCATCTGACCCACAAGGGAACGCAGCTGGCTCCCATTGCCCACTGGCCACTGCGCTGGATGCCTGCAGGCAGCAAGAAGACATCTCGCCCCAGAGCCAGAGCGGCTGCACTGCGCCCTCTGACACACCAGGGGCCAACTCGGAGCTCCAGACCATCATTGCAGCTTTTGCGGCTTTTCCCCTTTCCAGCGTTTCTCTTCTCCTGTTCCTCCCTCCCGTTCCCACAGCTATCCAGGCCACCAAGGAACGAGGGGCTTGTGCTCTCCCCGGCCTTCACTCCTCCCACCATTCCCCCAAAATGTCTGCATCCCTCTCCCACGCCAAACAGACTGCTGGTCCTCTTCATAGCCTGTCCACATAATTATACTTTCTATTTTTGCAGTAAGTCGCAGAACTGAATCGTTCCCACTCTGATTTTCAATCTCTTGTCCCGACTGTGGCACCCAATCCCAGCAACTGCAGCCTTTCAGGGGTTTTGACTCAAAGCTGCCCGGGTGCCATCGGGGGCAGCCATGAGGAACGGCCCTGGGCACAGAGGGACTCACGATCTGCTTCTCGTTCTGACTGCCGCTGCTGTAGGTGGTGGCCAGCGTGGAGGAGCAGGCCTCGCTGTACCAGGGCACGTTGCCGTACTGTGTGGTGCTGCTGATGGAGAGGGTGTAGATGCTGTTGGTGTAGCCATCGCAGTTGCAACTGTCATGTTCGCGGCCGCCGTTCCCCGAGGCCCAGACGAAGATGGAGCCCAGCCCGTTGCGGCCCTGAGAGAGGGGCTGAGTGAGGCAGGTGGGGAGGCCCCGGGTCTGCCCTGACCGGCCCGAGCCGCCCACCCAGCTTCTCCCCTCACCTGGCTCACACCCCGGTGAAAGGCCTCTTCGGCCAGGTGGGCGGGGCCATCCACTGTCTTGCCGTCATCTTCTGGGCCCCAGCTGGCACTGTAGATGTGAATGTGGTCGGGGTTCAGGCCCAAGGAGCGGGCTTCCACGGCATCCGTCACTTCCCCATCCAGCATACGGACGCCTAGGACAAAGACGGTTACTGGGCTTAGATGCCTCTGGCCAGCTGACCCCAGAGAAGTCGGCTGGCACCCTCCCAGCCCGAGGGCCCAGAGCCAGGGGGCAGCCCATGGGGCTGCTCCTCCAGCAGGCCCCTCACCTCCTATCTTGGCATTGTAGGCTACACCCACACCACAGATGCCGTTGTTGGCCACAGCAGCCACTTCACCCGCACACCGAGTGCCGTGCCTGCAATGGGACAGAAAGTGCTGAGACCGTGCATCCCCTTCTTCTTTGCGATCTGTACGTGCAAGTGTGCAGGTATGGGACAAGGTCACAAAACGAGGCACTAGCCAGGGGGCAGAACTCCACAAAGGTGTCTCTCACCAAAAGCCAAACCCCCTTGTACCAGCGCACCATCTCAGGCGGGGTCCCCAGTGACCCAGCCTGCCACAACTCCCTCCCACCTGTTGTCATTCATTTGTGTGTAGCGAGGCTGAGGATCGGGATCCTGGTCATTCACATCAAAGCTGGCAGCGGGGTCCTGGGGAAAGAAAGGAGCCTCTGAGGCATTGGCTCTCTGCCCCTTCGCCTGCATGGAAGGAGCTGCTCCTCTCCATGGGGGGCCAGGGAGGTGAGGACGCCGGCCCCCCGGAGACCAGCCTGCTGGCCACCAGGAGAAGACCTATCCCCTGATGGGCCTTGAGGGCTCAGTGAGACTTTGAAGTGTGGGCCTCCCACAAGGGGCAGCTGGACTGGGGCCCTGAGAAGACCTTTGTGCTCCCCTCCCAGGGGGGAGCGCTCCAGATCTGACGTGCAAGCTGGGGAGGCACCGGGCCCACGCTCCACTTACATAATTGGCTTCCAGATCAGGGTGGTTCTTCTCAATGCCATCGTCCAAGATCGAGACCACCACCCCACGGCCGGTGTAGCCCTGCTTCCAGGCCTCCTGCACATTCAGGTCTCTCTGGTTGCTGTTGGACTGCAAGAAAGGGGAGCAGCAGACCACTCACCCCAGGAACCAGGGTGCCAGAGTGGGGGTACAGGGGCTTAAGGAGCCCATCTCCCCCTTCCTGAGCAGGAATTCCCCCAGCCAGCAGTCCTCAGGACGGAATCTCAAACCAGAGAGAGGAATCCTTCAGTGCCCCCCCACCTGGGCACAGCCTCTCTGGCCCTTTCCCGTCTTTTCGAGCATCACACACTCCTCCAGGTAGGGAATGCCCTCCTAGACCTCCTGGTCTCGCCACCACCATCCCTGCTCAGCTTCAGAATTCTCGGTGCTACATTCCTGCAGTGGCAAGTTCTGCCTCTGCCACCCTGTTGCCCTCGCAAAGGCTGGCCACCCAAGGGCCTTTGATCTCCGCTGGGATGTGTCGCTTTGGGGAGGGAAGAGAACAAGGTGAAACCCTCTTTGGGATGCAGAGGTCAGGGAAATACTTCAGAGCCTCCATTTCTCCTGCTGAAGTGATTAAATGCTGTCCCTCTGCATGTGGCTAGGTCAGAACAGACAGGGCACTCTGCCCTCGCACTGAGGTTTCAGAAAGGGCCGCTTGTTCAGGTGACGCCCATCATCCCAAGGTGGCATCCTCACTTACCAGGTACCACTGCTGTGGGAACTTCGGATCGGTTGGCTCTAGGAAGGCATCTCGCTTGGTCCTGCGCTTGGCAACTTGCTGCTCCAGCCACAGCACCTGAGGAAAGACGTTCATGTGCACCCTGCCAGCCTCCCACCAAAGCCAGAGGCAGCGAAGCCAAGAAATATAGCTGGGCAAACGTTTATGTCAAAAAGCGCAGGCCACTTTGGAGCTCTGTCATGTGCAGAGCCATCTTGGCATCGAGTCCTACAAGGACCATGCATGCCCAGCCCCGCAGAGAGGGCTACGGGAGGCACCAGTGTTGGCCAGACTGCAGGGCCCCTCTCTGGCTATGCACCAGAGGCCTTTTTCTAAAAAAGGAAAAGAAGAAAAACCCTTTACAGCTAAGCAGGTCCAATGGGGGCATTCCCAAGCATTTGGCAGCAGGCAGCAGGCCTTTGCATAGCAGTAGAATTCTGGCCCAGAGAGATCAAGGGATGGGATTCCCTTTCCTTAGTTTGTCTCCCAAGACGCCCTTCCTGACACGCCGATCCGGCCATAAAGTCTCCCCCGCCCAGCTCCACTCAGGGAATAAGGCCACCCCACTCAGCACACGGGCCTTGTGGAGTCGGCAGGATACCCCAGCAAAGGGGCTTTGCCTCGGCCTCTCCCTCAAGCCTTTGTCCCCCAGGCAAAGGAAGCCCAAGTCGGGCACGACAGACCAGCCTTGCCAACAGGCCTGGGAAGATCCAGGTCCCAACCCCCTCATCTCTCTCAGCCCAACCTGCCTCACCCATTGCTGAGTTGATCAAACTGGAGGCAAAGCCAGAGTTACACCCCTTGTTTTGGGCTCCTTGGGTAAATGCATAAATTGAGCATCTCCAGCTCCTGCCAGGCCTCATGGACTCCTCTCCTCCCCAATGGGCATCAGCCCCAACCCTTGGAAGATCAAGAACCAGGAGAGCAGCCGCTCCGCTCCATTCCCTCCCGGGCAATTCTGGTGGGCAGGCCAGCAAGAAAAGGCGCCAGGCCACTCACAGGAGCCCCGGAGGAGCCCCGGGAGCCTGACAGGGCGAGATGCACGCACGCAGCACCCCAGGCCAGTTCCCCACTCTGTGGTCAACGCAGAGGGCAACTCACCTGTGGCTCTCTGGACAAGGAGCTGTGCCAGGACCAGTGTGGCGAGAGGGACCGCTTTGCCACAGCCCGGTGGTAGAAGTGGTAATAGTCCCCGACAATCTAAGGTGAATGAGAAGAGAGGAAGACAAGCATGTCAGGCTGATTCAAGACCTGCTCCATAGATGGTGGGCCAGCGCGCAAGCAGAGGCGAACTGCAAACGCTGCGCGGCGGGATCAGCGAGGCAACCCTTCCCCGTGTGCGAGACCTGCTCCGTCTCCTGCCCCCATCTGCCTCCTCCGCTCCTTCCTCACCTCCCCAAACTGCCGAGCCAGGCTGAGATTCTGACCTTGGAACCCGCCTCAAAAGAGCTGCCTCAGGAGGACTGCCCTCACAAGAGCCGAAACATAAGCCCCCAACACAGTCCCTCTAAAGGGCAGCAACGTTGTCCACCGTCTTCCTCCTCTGCCCGCCATCAGCTGCTGCGAGCAAGAGGGACGGCCTGGCAGGAAGTGGGCTGTGACCAAAGCCGCTGCGTGTTCTGAGCTGCAAGGAAAGAGAGCCGCCTCCTGAACTGCACGGGGCACGTCCTGACAGCGGGCCGCCCAGTGGAAGTGGCTGAGTGACTCGCTCAGCCAGAGTGAGAGTAAGCCGAGAATGTAGGAAACAAGGGGGCCAGATTCCAAGGAGAAAGCTCCCTGAGTGAACAGGGAAAATTAACACAGGTTAACTTGGGGAACTTCCTAACAAATTTTCTCTCTAAATCAAATGTTTGTACTCAACCCTAACCCTGAGAAAGGAAGAAGAAACACTAATGTGGCACTCCCCTAAGGAGCAGAAGTGAAGATGTACAGACAGGAGTCAGCAGCTGTGGCCTGCGATGTTTGTGGCATTTTTGTCTTCACAAATGCATGCTCACAGTAGTCCTTGAAGAAAACATCAAAGGATTGGAGCACAAATGCTCACGCTGTAAGGACTGAAGCTTGAGGATTGATAGAAAGATGGTTAGGAAATAGTAATTTTCTTTGAATAAGCTTAAATCTCCAGGAACAGATGAATTGAATCCTATGGTACTGAGGAAACTAGCTGATGGTCTGCCAAATTTTGATGTACTTCTTTGAGAAAACCTAGAAAAATGGTGAAGACTCTGATCTGCCAAATGCCCTATTTTCAAAACAAAAAGATCCAAAAAAGTACAGACCCATCAACAGTATCTGAGATGATTTTAGAAGAGATTCTAAAGAGACTGATCTGTAAGCAACTTGAAAAGAAGGTGGACATTACTAGAAATCAGCACAGGTTTTTCAAGAATAAGTATTACCAGACTAACCTTATCTTACCGATTAACAAGCTTGTTAAGCATAGACTAGTTGACATGAGAATTAAGTAGACAGCTGGCTCAAAAATAATATCCAAGGGCTCATGAACTTTGGAAGTAGAGTGACATAGATTATTTATCGTATGGCAGCACATCATACATATTACAAATATATTATATTAAAAAAATTGGGAATATAAAAAGGTATATAGAAAATATACATTGGTCATAGGATAATTATAACTAAAAACAAACATTAAGATTACAAATATAGTCTTTTGCAGCATCAGTTGCCATCAGGAAATCAGCAAAGTTCCCATCAATTGATAGATCGCCTCCACATGGTGTCCCCTGGGCCTCCTAAGATTTTTGGGAGTGGCTAAATGGTCTATCATATAAGAGGCAGTCAGATAAACCTATGGATCTATGATGTAGACATTGTTGCCATTCAGGAAACACGTGTGGAAGATGAGGCCAGGATTAGTAAAAGGGGCAAGATACCAGGCTATGACTTAATTGGAGTGACATAGAATTGTTTATAAATCAAAAGTTTTTTTAAAGTGTTTTCTTATCAAACTGAAGAGGAGTATCAAGTGGGTGCCACAAGGATCAGTTCAATATTTTTATTAATAACTTGAAGAGACAGAGTGAACACTTACTAAATCTGCAGATGATACAAAATTGGCTCATGTAAGTAAAACCCTAAAAGACTGTAATAATTCAAAATATTTTTTCACAGTTCAGAAAATGGGCTGAAAATAACAAAATGAAATTTGCCAGAGATAAGTGCAAACTAAGAAAACTAAAATCAAATGCACAAGTATAGATTGGGGGATATTTGACTTTGTGATGGAAGTCATGAAAAAGATCTTGGAATATGATCTGTTGGCTGCAAATAGAGTATGAACTAGCATTGTGATATGGCTACAAAAAAGGTACATGCAATTTTAGGCTGCATTTACTGAAACACAATTTCAAATCACAGGAAATAATTCCAATGTATTAATTCCAACCGCCCAGAGTCACCGGGAGTGGGTGGCATATTCATTTAAATAATAAGGATAATGACAATGATAATTTAGATAAACCCCACCTCAGGAACTGTGTCTGTTTGTAGGGACCACTGTTTTAAGGAGGATTCAGGGATAATTTTTGCTTTTGCAGCTGTCACCTCTGCACTCCTCTCCAAGGTCATCTCCTTGGCTCACACCACCCAAGACGTCCTGCTGCTATGAAACCAGGAGGTTAACTGAAAGAGAACTACACTCCTGATTTTGGATCCCCTGTGGCAGTGGTGGGACAACCAACAATGGAGAGACGGACCTTCCGCTATGGGCATCGGATCTGGCACAGGAATACTGGCCTAAGTTCCTGGTTGGTCTCAGTGTACCCTGCTGGCAACTCGGTCTGCAAAGAGCGGGGTCCCAGCTGCCTGGATCACTTGGGAGAAAGCAAAGCCCCCCCACCCTGAATTAGCAAAGGCCTTCTCAACGTCCCGCTCAGCAAAAAGCCCACTGGCTCCCAGCCCAACTTCCTACCAACCTATGAAGAATCTTAGGCAAGCTGCCTCATGTTGCTGCTGCTCCCAGGAACTGGCATCATGGTTTGTTCTACACCAGAACTGACCAGGACAACCTTGTAGCTCCTAGGCGACAATTTTCACAGACTCCCCCTGCATAGTGTATGCTGCAGCAGAAAAGCCTGCCACGAGGCCAGATGCTGTCATACTCCTGGGACCCTTTGCAGAAGCTGACCACACAAATGCTGTCTTTGTAGCAGGGTCAGCTTGCCCTATTGGCCACAGCATGTTCCAAAAGGTTTGGCCCAACCAGTGAACCTCGCGTCAAGGGCAAAGTGCCTGCTTTGCACTGTACTGATGAAACACTTTGCTGAGCAGAGGAGGGATGAGACCAGGTCAAGCAGGGAACTGGAAAAAGCCTTCTTTCCACGCAGAAGAAGTAGTGCTCTGGCCGTGGCCTCAGTGCCGTGAGATGATAAAGGCCCTTAACCATGTCCACCGAGGTCAGAGCAGGCAAGCCATCTCGCGAAAGTGACTTCCAGGCTTCCTCAGCAGGGGCAGCAAAAAGATGGGCCATACCCTCCTGTCCTGCAAAGGTGCTGTGGAGGAGCTCTACCTCCCAGACAGTCTCTACCTCCCCCTGCTCTTCAAGCAAGCCTGCTCCGTCTACCCTCCCCATGCACCTCTCCAAGCCTGGCTCAGCACTCTCAGCCCTTTCCTGGTGGGAGGCTCTGCCCTGGGCCCCTTCCTCTGTCAGCCCTCGCCATGCCCCTTCTTCCTAGAACCAAGGGTGTGACAGCAACAGGAGATGAACAAGCCTAACTCCGGGTTAAAGAACTACCCAGAGCTAAAACAACAAAGAGCCCTGTGGCACCTGAAGGACCAGGCACATCTCTGCATAATATTGCCACCAGGTCAAATGCATAGAGCATAGCCTTGAGATAGAATATGTATCTATGACTGGAAAAGAGAATGGGGAGAAAAGTAGTACGAGAGGCAGAATTATCTGTGGGGAGTAATGCTTTCCCCCTCCCTTGGACTGAAGAATCTCTTCTGTAACAGCTGCCAACTTCTCCCCTGCTGCCCCCTCTGAGTTCCCAAGGTCTGAAGCATCCAACACCACCCCCACCCCCAGCCTTGTGTCTTCTCCACATATGCTGAGCATCCCTTCTGTCCCCTCATCTAAGTCATTTATGACAGTGATGAAGAGGGCTGAACCCAGGACAAAACCTTGAAATACCCCACGGAATAGTTCCCTCCTTGTAGACATAGATCCATTCAGGACCACTTGTTGGATACCGTTGTTCAACAGGAATCCCTCTGGTAGTGGGGCCATCCATCCCTCATAGTCCCCTTTCATCAAGAAGGAGGTTATCGTCAACTTATCAGATGCCTTACTGAAGTCTAAGTACAGAACATCCACCGCATTCCCTTGCTCTACTGATCTAGTCACTTTGTCCTGTTTTTAACAAATCCACACTGGCTGCTAGTAATCACTTCGTTCCTTTGCAAGTGCTTATAACCCCACCACTTGATTTCTAGGATTTTCCCAGGCATTGATGTCAAGCTGACGGGTCTGCAGTTTCTTGGGGCCACCTTTTCCCCTTTTTTAAAAACATGGGAACAACTTTAGCTCTTCTTCAATCTTCTGGCACGTCAGTCCAGAATCTCTCCAAAGTTAGTCTGTGGTTCTGAGATCCCATTTGTCAGTTTCTTTAGCACCCTGGGATATAATCCACCTGGTCACAGAAACGTGAATTCATTCAAAGCAGCGAGGTATTCTCTCATCACTTCCTATTTTGGTCTGTGTTTGATCTTCTGCCCCCCATAGTGCACCTTCTGACAAGTTGGACTACTTTTTACTTTTGCAAAAAGACAGATGCAAAATGGGAATTAAGCAATTCAACCTTTTCCTTGTTGCCTGTCACCATCTCACTAACTTCTCCAGCCAGCAGATCAACTGCTTCCTTGACTTTCCTCAAAACCTTCTTGGTGCTCACTGCAGGCCGCAGCTCACGCTGAACCTTAGCCCTCCTGACTCCATCCTTACAGATCATGGCTATTTCCCGATATTCTGCTTTTCGTATATACCCCTCTATTTTTAAGCTTCTCCTTTTTGTTATCAGAGAGTTCTTTATGCAGCCATGCTGGGCTCTGTGTATCTCCCATTTTTCTTTCTCTTTGATATAGTTTGTGTTCGGGTCTTAATTACCTCATTTTTCAGAATTTCCCGGCTATGACCAGGAATGAGACAATTGCTTCCCATGACCTGGGCTCAATGCTCCTGTTCATGCTCCTTCAGAGAGCACTGGCCTCTCCAGCAGACTGCTGACTCACGGTCAGCAAGGACACCCAGATTCCTTTCACGTGGACTGCTGCCAAGCCAGGTCTTCCCTATCCTATTCATGCGCCTTACATTTTCCCTTTGTTGTTGTTCAGTTGTTAAGTCGTGTCTGACTCTTCCTACTCAGATGCAAAACTTGATATTTCTCCCTGTTAAAATCTATCTTATTCATTGCAGCCCACAGCTCAAGCCTGCCTAGATCTTTTTGAATGTTTTTCATCTGAAGCCATGTTCTTCCAGGTTTGTGTCATCTGCAAATCTAGTAAGTGTTCCCTCAACTCCCTCATCTGAAACACTGATAAAAATGTTGAACACACAGGTCCAGGACTGTTCCCGTGGGCCTCTGTTTGGTAATTCCTTTGAAGTATCTGTAAGGAGCATCTTTAGAAGTGTATGTGTTAGTGAAGTTCAATACTTCTATCTGTTATATTAAAGTTCTCAACCTTCAGAATGGAACGGGGGGTGGGGTTGAAAGAAAAGCTAAGATAACCCTAAGAATCAGACTGTAAAGGAAGTATGACTTTAATGAACATTCTTCATTAAAGAAATATATTTATTTATGAGTATAAATAAGTATATTCCATTCTTATCTTAACCCAGTGAAACCATTGGTATTGCAACACCAGCAGTAGGGGAACGTATGTCCAGAGGATGCCCTCTCTGACCTCAAGATAATTGTAAACAAAATAGAGAGATTTCATCACAAAACAGCAAAGCTACCACTCAGGTGACTTAACCCCATTTCTTCTGGATTAAAAAGAGACCAAGGCTTCTTACCACACTGACTTACTCCCCAGCTGCATCACAACCAATCTCTCAGCTCTCATTCTGCTGTTCTCTCCTCTCTTCCTGTGTGTGTGAACATTGTCGAGGATGACGCCTTACACAACACACCTTTCTCGAGACAGTGCTCCACACATTTAACGAAGAGCACAGGGATCCTCCAAAGCCTGTTATAATAAAGGTCTCTGCCTCTGAGAGACTTAGGACCCATGATGCTGCATGAGACAGCCCTTGGAAAAGCCTCTGGCAAGCGCTGTTCCTCTTCTTCACACAGCAGGTGATGTGTGAACTATTGCTGGCCCTCAGCACCAGCACAATGGGGGGAACTGCCATCTCAGGCCACATCACTTGCCAAGGCAAGCGGGCATCAGTCCCCCATCAACACTGGGCAGCTGGGCCATCTGCCAACAGCATCACTGCCAAGATAAGAGCCTGCTAGAACAGAGATAGCTGACTAGTCATCCAGAAAGGGCTATTTCCAGACAGCCAGTGTCGAATATCCTGTCCTGAGGGACGCCACTGCCCCTTCCCACCCGTGCGGCGCTTGTGACTGGCAAAGGCAGACAGACAGCCCAACAGCCCGGCTCCAGACTAGGGATCCAAGCAGGAAACTGCGACCTGCTTCCAAAAGGAGAAGCCAACGCGGTGACGAATTCACGGGAAGCAAACGGCCCAGACGCTGCCAGGCCAAGGAAAGGGGAGCCAGCGAGGGCTGGGGAGGAGCCCCACACCCTGCTCCAAGCTTCAGGATCAACAAAGCAGGATTTCCAGCAAACTCCCCAGGCCAGCTACTTCTCTGGCACTGCCGGCGTCCCCAAGGGAAAAGAGGGAATTCACCCCTGCAAGGCCCCACAGAACAGCACCCTCTGTGGGCCCCTCCCATGGAAGCGCACAGGCTTCCTGCACAGAGCACAAACCGCTTTGCTCCTGGAATTGCTTAAGGATGAATGACGCTGCTACGGAGTGACTCACCGGTCCCAGGTTGCAGAAGCCATGCTTCCTGGCCATCCGTTCGGCTTCCTGCAGACCCGCAGGCACCAGGACAGCCCAGGTGTTGGTGTAGATGTGCTGGCTGAGTCCCTCGCTGGCCAGGAGGGCCAGGGGCGCTGTCAGAGTCCACCACAGAAGCAGCAAGGGGAGCCTCAGATCCATGAAAGCCGGGGGGAGAAGCAGAGCCGGGCGGCCAAGAGAGGCCCTTGCTCTGCCCAGCCAGGGCTCAGTTGGCCCGAGGAAGCATGAGGGTGGGCTCCGGGGGACGAAGAGCAGACAGTGGCGGCGGCAGTGGTGGCTGCGCAACACCTGGAAACCAAGGAAAGCACCGGGCTCAGACTGGACCGCCTCCCTGCCAGCCCTGCACGCTGAGAAGAGGGAGCCAAGATGTGGCGGGAGCCGCGCTCCACGTCAGCCGACGGGGCCCGAGTGGGCCAGAGGGGCGTTGCCACCCTGAAGCACCACGTCCCGAGCTCCTGGGCCCAGACGAGCCTCCTGGCGTGTGGCAGAGGCGCAGGCCCCCACTGCTCAAGGCTCCACAGGACCAACGGTGAGCTGCCGCCATTTGGGACCTTCGGGGCTTAAGCCCACCCTTCCCTTCCGAAGGACCAAAAGGAGAGGCCAGACCCAAGACGAACACAAGGAGGGTGGCCGCCCGCTTCGAGGAGCCTACCAGGAGCACAGTGAGGGGCTCAGCACCAAGAAGGGAAGAGGAGATCGGGGCAGGGCGCACAAGGCGCATTGGGGCAGGCTGCGGGGAAGACCCAGGCCCGCCACAGGAGCAGGGGTGCCACTGACTCACCAAGGCCACTCCTGGCCCCCTTGCTATTGCATGGCCAGAAGCACTCCCAGTGTGGACACGAGGCCAGGAGCCCAGAACCCAGGCTCCTTCGCAAGGGGGCTCTTGGTCTTGGGGAGCCGCTCGGAGTTTGTCTTCTGTTAAGGGGCCACCCCTTTAGCACGTAAAGCACACACTGCATACCATTTTGCATTGTACCTCCTTTGTATTGCTTTTCTTGGAGCCCGGGGACCAAAAAAACCTCATAAGGAGATTACATAAAAAAGGAAAGTTGAAAACGTATTATAAATAAATGAAAAGGAAACTCATTTACAAAAAAAGTGGGGGGGGATTCAACTCTGCCCAAGGCTCTTCCCTTCCCTTCCAGGCCAGACAAACATCACCTGAACTCTGAATCTCTCCACTGACGTCCCGAAAGCACAATGGCAAGAGCACTGGCGGAGGTGAACAAGGAAGAATGCTGCAATCCACACACGCAGCCAGCTGGGAGCACCTGGGCGTGTGGACCGGAAAGCCCTCAAGAGCAGAGCCAGTTTGTACACTAACCCCACACCCCCCTCACTGACTCAGCAGTGCCAGGAAAGGCATGGATCCCGTTTGTTCTGTGGGCAGGTGCTGTTTGCTCTGGACCCTCTCGTCTCCATGCTCTTGCCAGAAGCGATCCAAAAGCCTGATCAGCGGGGAAGTCCCTTCCTCACTGCCTGAATATGTCTCCTGAGCTCTCCGGCAGTGAAGGCCCTGGTTTTCAGCTGGAGGCCTCTGGGACCTCTGTTTCCAAAGTGAAGAAGCAGCGGAGAGATGGCCAGCAGAAGCAGCCAGACTAAGTCAGGAGCGCTGGAGAACGGAGGACATTCTGCCCAGCCACATCACTTAATTTCAGAGCGCTGGGAGTTCCTGGTCTGGCCCTGCGCCAACAGTGACCTCCACCTCCAGACTCTAACCAACCTTCTAGCAGAACAAGCTTATTAACTGATTAAGCAAACAAAAACTCCTTCTTTGGAAACTGAGCTTAAGAACAGACGGCAGCCGTTCCTGTAATTCAAGGAAATGCCACTCCAACCAAGGAACAGGTGCTGTCCCGGAAGAAGAAACAGGTGTGTATGTGGCAAGGACAACCAGGAGGCCTCTGTTCTCAGGCCATGAGCTGGCAGAGAGGCTGATACAGCAAACGCATCTTCAGGAGGAGAGACGTTCAGGCCGTCCACCTCATGGCAAGGGACCCAGAGGTCTCCCTGGATGCAGTGCCAGCAGTGGGGCATATCAGAGACCTGCTAGATGAACAATTTCATGGTCAACTGAAAGGAGAAAACGGCTTACACATTTTATCCAGAAGTTTGACAGGCAGGTCACACGATGGGCTTTTCGACAACCTCTGTTCCAGGCCCTCCACTCAGATTTTGGCATTCTGAGCTAAATATGGGTAGGCCCCCATTGGGACCCTATCTTCTTTGTTTTCTCTGGCCCAAGTAGTTAAAGAGCTGCCCCTGGACATTCACTTTAATAGGTTTTTAGGAACCTGCAGTTTAAAGTTCTTCATGCCTCCCTACACTCAATACCCAGACCTCATTTGGGACTGAATTCTGAGTCACCTCTAACCCTAACTCTAACCCTTTTAGCATTTACCATTTCTCTTGACGCTTCTCCAAAATCTGCCCCCAAGGAAGCCACATCACCCCCCACTCAATTTAAGCAGGCTCCCTTGTTTCAGAGCCCCTGCTTTTGAAGCACCTGTGCTGGGCATTCCCAACCATATGGGATCAAGGTCATTCTTAGCACCAATTTATACCTTCTGGGCAGATATCAGTAGCAGCTTTCTCAGTGCCTAACCCTGGCATTATTAGCAGAACTGAGCAAATGAAGAATATGGGTGCAAACAGACATGTTTCAGCATGGATTTGCCAAGTGTCATTTTCTTTCCAACTACCTCAATTTCTAACAGGTGAGAAAATGTAACAAGATTCACTCAAGTCCTCCGGCAGCTTCTAGCAGACAACCACTTCCTAACCACATAACTGCCTTTCAGCTTAGATGCCTGCTTTACGCACAATATGCCCTACTCTGCTTAGGCCCAAGGAAATCAAGGTCCAAGCCTGCCATTGGGCGCTCAGCCCTCTAATCCACCAGATTTCTCAACAAAATGTTTATTTTGCCCATCGACCAGGAGGGTGATGGGGGCTGGCTTTGGGGCCTTCTAACGGCAGAACCTACACGAGAACATAGAGTAGTCAAGGTGCACACAGGAAAAGGAGTAGTTTTAGCAGGCAAATCTCGCACCAACAGCTAAACCCACATTCTGATTCATTACCTTCTACTCTCCTATTTTCCTCCCCACCTACTTTCTCCCCACTGAATATTCTTGGAAGAGTCAAATAAAAAAAATCCTCACTAATGCAGGGGATGGGCACTCAAGGTGGGGTGGGAATTCCGCTGGAAATTCCTACGCATGATTAACATCTCCTTACTCTTGCACAACTTTTGATAATTCCCGATAAACAAGTTGGTGAACCCCAAGCAATGGCTTGGTGTGAGCCCGAGACCACCTGATGCCCGTCCAGAGGTTCCAGCAGGAGCTGTTTCTAAGCTCTGCTGCTGTACATGGGGGATAACGTCCAGGGGAGCCGCACTTCAGATAGAAGTGGCAGCGTGTTTGGGGGGAAAGCAGACCAACCAAAACATCAGACACAGGATGGCTCTTTGGGGCCAGAACACACAATCCATGTTCCTTACATTCTTGTTCTTGGCTTGCTACAGATGAGCACAGATGAGGAGGGTGACATTAAAAGTGCCTCCAGCTCAGAAAATATCACTTTGGAGTCTAGACCAGAATTTTTGAGAACATGGCTAAACTAGACTATATAAGAACAAATCCAGGAGTCAAACAAATCCCAGCAGCACCTTAAGGTCATTTACTGTAGTTACTTAAGATTTCTGTAAGCAAGTTTTTATTTCACAGGCCCGAAGTGCAAAAGGATTAGATGTCCCATTCAGGATCACCCTCAGAAAATGGAACATTCTCCCTCCCGAGTTGTCTCTGATTCACTCGTGGGTTAGTCTTATATCCTTCTTTTCCTGCAAGACCCCAAGCAGAAGACGGTACCTCCCTCCTCCCGTTTTTCCTACGACCACCCTGCGAGGTAGGTGGGCTGAGAGAAAGCGACTGGTCCCAAATCACCCAAGGAAGCCTCCACGGCAGTCCTGCGCCTTCACACAAGCACGGACCTTCTAAACACAGCCCAAGGAGGGACCAAAGCGTTGGGCGATCTTATTGGTTCCGAACGCGTTAATTGGCTCCTGAGTTCGCAGCGCGCGTCCGGTCGGCTGGCCTGAGCGCTCTTCCCGCTTAGATGCAGCTACGACGAATGTCCGGCGTTTAAGGGAAGCGCCGGGCGTCCCGGGGCTGCAAGCGCGCAGCTCACCGCACCGGGGCAGAGCGACCGGCCTCAGAGGGGAGGTCGCTCTCCAAAGGGGCTTGCAGGTACCCCGGCTGGCCGGCCGCCCCGGCAACCCCGCCCGGGACCCGCCGCGCCACGGGGCGGCTCGCCCACCCGCCGGCCAGGCTGGCCCGGGAAGCAGCGCGTCCCCCGCCTCCGCGCCGCAGCGAGCGCTGGATGCCGGGCCAGATGGCGGCGGGGGGCGAGCGGGCAGCGGCGGCGGCAGCAGGAAGTGGACGCAGCAGCTGCCCTCGCAGGCCTCGCAGAAGCCGAGAGCCCGGCCCGAAAGGCGGCCAAGCCCGGCGCGGCCACCCGCGCGTTTCCCCTCCGTGCCCACCCGGGCGGCCCGCGCCCTTAGGCCGGAGAAGCCGCGCGCGCCAGGCCCGCGAGCGAGTCTCCCTCCGGCTGCCGCCCGCCTTACCTTCCGCGCCCGCGGGGCTCGAGCTGGCTCTGCTCACAGCGGCTGCCCGCTCGGCCCCTGGGCGAGCGGGAGCCGCGTCATCTCGGCGGGCGGGAGGGCGGACCGGGAAGCCCAGCCGGAGCTGCCCCCGCCCCGCAGGCAGGCAGGCTGGCAGGCGGCCTGACGCTTGTTTACGCGCGGGCGGCGGCGGCCGCGGCGGGGGCGGCCTCGGGACTAGCACCTCCCCTCCTGCGACGGCCCAGGGCCCCGCAGGGGCGCGCCCCGGAGGCGGTCCTTGGGCTGCGCCCTGCGTCCCCCACCGCCGCTGGCGATTCGGGCAGCGGCGCCCCTCCAGCCTGGTCGCGGGCGTCGGGGCGGCGCCGGCCCGCCCGCTCCGCCTGGCCGCGCCGCCCTCACCCTCTGCCGGCGAGCGCCCTCCGAAGCCCTTGCCGGCGCAGCACCCCGCGCCGCGGCTCGAATCCGGCGCGGAAAGGGCGCCGCTTGCTTCGTTGCCATCTTGCGTGGGCGCTGCCCGCTCCCTGCCCCCCAGTCTCACCCCCTTCCTGCCCGGCTCCGTCGTCGGCGTTGCCGGCCGGAAGTTCAGCGGCGGGGGCCCCGGTGCTCGCTCGGCCTCTCCCCGCGGAGGAGCGCCCTGGGTCGCAGCCGGCGCTCGGCGAAGCCGGGCGGACAACGGACAGAACTGGCCGGCCGCCTCCAGGGAGTGGTTGTGCTTTGCCCGGGGAAGGCTGTATCCCACGGGGACCCCCAGGCTCTATCCTCGGCCCGGGATATTCGGTAGCTTCGTCGATTATTACTTCGTAAACGTGCGGAGGGTGCTGAGCTGAGGCACAGGGGAAAAAAGCTCGGCTCGGAATGTCCTCAGTAGGATTGGAGGTTGCTGGGCTGACTCCAGCAGATGTTCAGTTACCACAAGCACAGCACCTGTGAGGAGAGACTCAGATGCACAGGAAGAGGACTGCGGACCGGGCAGGTGGCATCCTGTGCAGGAAGTGCCTAGGGATGCTAGTGGACCATCAGCTGAGCCTGAGCAGGCAGTGGATGCAGCAGCTTAGAAGGTGGATGCAGTCTTGGGCAGAGAGGCATGATGCCCATGTCTGCACCTGTCCTCTTCTAGGCACTGCACTTTAAAAGGGACATAAAAGCCGAAACAGGCTCATGGGAGGCTATGAGAAATACAAAAGGCCTGGAAACCAAGTTGAATGAAGAACAATTAGCACAGCTGGAGATGTTTAGCTTCCAAGGGGAAAACTACAGGGGGTAGAATAGCGTCCTACGCATATCCAGAAGGCCGATTCCTGCAGAGGGAATGTTGGATCTCTCATCCAGGAGGCAGGAAGTGAAAGAAATGAGGTTCTGGTTAGACTGTCAATGACTGTCAAGCAGAGAGAGGGTGAGGGACTTCCCCTTGCTGGAGACTTTCAAATGAGGGCTGGCTGATCTAGTGATTCTGGTGGGCGTTTATTTTATTTATTTATTTTACTTATCAAACTTTATCACCACCCATCTCCCCCACCTGGGGGTACTCTGGGCAGTTTACAATAAAACACAATACAATACAATAATACAATAAAAATAGAGATATAATAGAGTCTAAATGGCTAAAAGATTTTAATCAGTCTGTGAGTGTAATAGGCCCATCAAAGATCACTTTAGGGCGCTAGCCAACCCCAGGTGTGGCTATTCCCCCTCCCATTCCAAGCCTGCTGACAAAACCAGGTCTTTAACCTTTTTCGAAAGTCCAGGAGCGAGGGGGCCTGTCTCACCTCTGGGGGAAGGATGTTCCAGAGGGCGGGAGCTACTGCAGAGAAGGCCCGCTTCCGGGGCCCCACCAGATGGAATTCTCTTACAGACAGGGTCCGTAACATGCCCTCCCTGCATGACCGGATGGGGCGGGTCGATGTAATAGGGATGAGACAGTCCTCAGGTAGCCTGGACCCATGCCATGTAGGGCTTTAAAGGTGATGACCAACACCTTGAATTGGACCCGGAAGCAGACTGGCACACAAAGCAGCTCGTGCAGTAAAGGTGTTACATGTGCCACCCTAGGGGCACTTAAAATTACCCATGCGGCTGCATTCTGGACCAGCTGTAGCTTCTGGATATTCTTCAAGGGTAGCCCCATGTAGAGCACATTACAGTAGTCTATACGAGAGATGACCAGGGCACAAGTGACCGTTTGAAGGGCCTCTCAGTCCAGGAAAGGGTGTAACTGGCGCACAACCCAGTTGAACAACGGCCCTCCTGGCCATGACTGCCACCTGCTCTTTGAGCAGGAGTCGTGAGTCCAAGAGGACACCCAAGTTATGCACCGGGTCTGTCTGGGGCAGTGCAACCCCATCCAGCACTAAAGATGACAAGTTCCTGGCACCCGAGGTGCCGTTAATCCACAGCCACTCCATCTTACCAGGGTTCAGCTGAAGCCTGCTGTTCCCCATCCAGGCCCCCACAGCCCCCAGACACTCAGAGAGGGTGATCACAGCATCACTTACTTCACCTGGGATGGCAATATACAATTGAGTATCATCAGCATACTGATGATACCTCATCTCATGGTGACGGATTATCTCACCCAGCCGTTTCATGTAGATGTTGAAGAGGAGTGGAAAGAGTACTGAGCCCTGCGGCACCCCACAAAAAAGAGGCCATGGGCTGGATCTCTCACTCCCTATCAACACTGATTGGGACCGGCCCTGGAGTAAGGAGGTAAACCAGCGCAAAACCATGCCACCCACCCCCAACTCCCTGAGCCTCCCCAAAAGGATACCATGGTCGATGGTACTGAAAGCCGCTGAGAGGTCAAGAAGAGCCAGGATGGATGCACTGCCCACAGCCCGCTCCCACCAGAGATCATAAGTGTGACCCATTTTATTTATTTATTTATTTGTTCTTCGTTCGTTTGTCTATTTATTTATTTATTTATTTAATCTATGTCACCACCCACCTCCCCCAATGGGGGACCAATGCCATTTCCGTCCCATAACCGGGCCTGAAACCTGACTGAAAGGGGCCTAGATAATCTGTTTCATCCAGGATCCTCTGGAGCTGCAACGCCACCACTTTCTCAACCACTTTCCCCAAGAAGAGGAGGTGGGAGACTGGGCGAAAGTTGTCCAGTACGCTAGGGTCCAGCGATGGTTTCTTGAGGAGGGGGCACAGCAGCACCTCCTTAAAGGCTGCCGGGAATACCCCCTCTCTCAAGGATGCATTTACCATCGCCTGGACCCAACCACACATCCCCTCCCGAGCTGACTTCACCAGTCAGGAGGGGCATGGATCTAATTGGCAAGTGGTGGTGTTTACAGTCCGGAGGATCCTGTCCACTTCCTTGGGGTCAAACTGTTCCCAGATAACAAGGTAAGAACGTTCCCCGGGCATCTCCACAGACACTGCCTCACTCTCAGAGTCCAACTTGGAACGGATCTGAACGATTTTATCCTGCAGTTGCCCAGAAATCTCCTCAGCTCGGCCCTGTAGATGGATCTCTGAATCCCCTTTCCCCAGAAGGAATCGGGTAATCTTAAACAGGGCCACCGGGCGGCATTCTGCGGATGCAATAAGAGTGGAGAAATACTGACATTTCGCAGTTCTTACCGCCACAAGGTGGGTCTTGATCGCGGCTCTAGCTTCTGTTCAGTCAGATTCGGTCTGTCTTCCTCCAGCAGCGCTCTAGATGTCTCTTGATCCTCTTCAAAACCCTCAGCTCCTCCGTGAACCATCGGGAGTGTCAGGTTCAATGGGGCAAGTGAGGCCGCACAGGCACAATCCTGTCCAAGGCCCCGGCCGCTTCCTTATTCCAGGCAGCTGCCAGGGACTCCGCTGGACCGTGCAGCAGGTATAACCCCCAGCTCCCTCTGAAACCCAGCCGGGTCCATCAGTTGCTGGGGGCAGACCAATCGAATGGGTCCTGCCTCCCTACGGAGGGGAGTGGCATAGGAGAATCTCAGGCTCACCAGGGCATGATCTGACCATGACAAAGGGGAAAGAGATACTTCTCCCCTCAGATCACATTGCCACTGCTCCGACAAGAAAACTAAGTCCGGGGTGAGGCCACTGTCTCGAGTTGGGTCTCAAATAATCTGAATCAGGTCCATGGCCGCCATAGTGGCCATGAACTCCTGAGCTGGCTCCGAGGCACACCCCAGGGATGGCAGCTCAGGCAGGGAGGTTGCTACGCAGCAGGGAGGCTGGTACACTAGCAACACCCCCAACTGTTCTCGGGAACCCAACTTGAAAAACAGAGTCTCACACCTGTTCACTGGTGGAGCATGGCCCACGAAGGCCACAAGAGATTCCCTGATGACAACAGCCACTCCTCCTCCCCTGCCCTGAAGTCTCGGCTGGTGCCATACTTGAAACCCGGCTGGGCACATCTCTGAAAGAGGAACACCTCCTTTGGGACCCAGTCAGGTTTCAGTAATGCATGGCAGGTCAGCCCCCTCCTCCTTGATTAAGTCGCAGATGAGGGGGGCCTTGTTGTTAACTGACCTGGCATTACAAAGCAGCAGCTGGAGTTCAGGGCCTCTGTGGGTCTGCTGACCAGGGTCTGGGTCTGAGCACAGAGGTGTCATGTTCACCGTTTCAATGTGCATTGTACATCGTAACGTTTCACGTGTCACATTTTGCATGTCAGGTTGCTGACGCGTGTTCTGTTTGGGAGGGGCTGTGCGGACTCCTTCTGCTGGGTTTGTTATCTGTATTCAGTGGAATGGAATGTGTTTGGGTTATCCAGTGGGTTCAAGGTTTTCTTCCCAGGAGATCAGCAGAACTCGTTACCAGCACCTGGGGTGGGGAACTTGAAATGGTTGGGCGAGGGGAGGGATTACGTTTGCACCGAGGGTTTTTAGTTTGTATTTGGCGCGCTTTTGCTCATTCTCAGCTTTCTTTGTATTTGCACACTATTCTTTAATAAATCAGATATTATTAAGCTCATGCTGGTGAGTCTGAGTATATTAGGATAGGCAATCATTACATAAAGCTGAGAATCTCAAAGTTTTACCATTAGCCCCTTTCCAGATTTAACCTTGTGAGGGAGCAGAGCTAGCGATGACCGAACCCAAACGCAAGACCGGTGGAAGCGAGGAGGCGAGCGACGGGGTGCCCGATTCCATGGTTAGGAGAAGAGAGAGGAACCCTACTCCAGAACCATCATGGGTACAGGAGGGTTCAAGTTCCAGCCTGGAGGAAGAGGAGGTTGGAGAAAGAAGAGCACCCGAAACCACCGGAGAGTCGCCAGGTGAGCTGATCACCTGGGATGAGGCACAGGGACCCCTACCAGGGACATTCAGGACGTCCTGGAAGCAGCAGTACCCGTTATCCCCAACCGTCGTCAGGACAGAGGGGAAGCAGCCGGACAGACAAGGGAAGGAGGACTCCCAAACCCCTGAGAGGCTAAGGGTAGTGGAGGCAAAATTGGAGTCGATGGAGTATATGTTTAAGAAAATGTCAATGGCATGGGGGCCCCAGGTGAGGAGCGAAGGGGAATCAAGTGCCAGGTACTTGTCCCCTTCCCCCTCCCCCCGGCAGCACCACCGCTGGAGAGAGGCAGGAGATGGCACAGGGCTGAGCCAAGACCTCACAGAGTTCGTCTCCCAGAATCCCCCCCTCGAGAACGGAGATCTCCAGCAACCAGGGACACGACCGGGTGACCAGATGTTGTACGGGGCCCGCCCGGAGCGGGAGTGAAAGACTTTGCTGTCAAATTTGACAGGGATCCAACTAAGTTGTCTTTCTTCCTCACAAATGCAAGGCATTATATGGATGAATTCGGACTGTATTTCCGTTCTGAAAGGGCCAAGATAAATGCCATTGCCAACAAGTTGAAGGGGCGGGCAGCTGACTGGTATGTTCAGTTAAGCGAGGCCGAAGCTCCTGAGCTTGATGAGTTCGAAGAATTCTTGTGGGCATTGAAGTTGCACTTTGTAGACCCATTAGCCAAAGAAAGAGCAAAAAGGGCTTTAAAGGATCTCAGCCAGGGGCAACGGTCAGTAGCAGACTACGCCCTGGAGTTTAAGGCTTTGGCTGGGAAGGTTGAAGACTGGTCCCAGTCTACCTTAATAGAGCGATTCAAAGAGGGTCTGAATACGGAGGTCCTGAGGTGGGCGTTGGGCAGAGATGACCCAGACACCCTGTATGGATGGATACAGCTGGCCGGGAAGGCTGAACATGCCCAAGAGATCATCTTGCAGACCAAGAGGGCGGCAAGGCAAGCAGCGATCGTCAAGGGACTCTGAACCGCTGCAGCAGCTGTGAAGCCAGGATATCGAGCCTGGGAGGAGGAGAGGGAGCGGCGTTACGCCAAAGGGCAGTGCCTCCGGTGCGGGAAGGAGGGCCACAGGGTGGCTGCTTGCCTGAAAGCCAAGGCAGTGGATCGGTCGGGAAAAGCAGTGGGCAAATCGCCATCGCTGAACAGGAAAATGACAGTGGCCAAGGGGAAGACTGAAGTTGAGGAGGTACCCTACTTTGGTGGAGAAGAGGAAAGCGATCCTAAAGAGCCAGCGGGAAATGCCAGCCACCTACTCTGAAAAGCGCCTGTGGGCAGGTGGAGGAGGACGGGCATGAAGAAGTTTTGGTGAGTGCTAACTGTCCCACTCTGAATGTGAAGGTAAAGCTGGGTTCCTGCACGAAGACTGTTGAGGTTTGGGCGTTAATTGACTCGGGGTATTCATGGTGCTTAATGCACCCAGACGTGGTTGCTGCTTTGGACCTACCCAGCTTCCCCCTTCAGCACCCCATGGTTTTCACCCAACTGGATGGTTCAGAAGCGGGGGGAGGGGCCGGTGACCCATTTCACAGGAACGGTGGCGTTGCAATTAGGTAGCCACTGTGAGGGGCTAAAGTTTGTAGTGGCACCTGTTGGTCATCCCTTGGTCATCCTAGAGATTCCCTGGTTGGTCCAAAGAAACCTCTACATAAACTGGGAACACAGGACTCTAACTTTTTCAGATGGCTTTTACCAAGCCCCTACGGCGGACCGAGTTCCTTGTGCTGCGGTGGGGAGGGCTGCAGCGGCAACCCCACGTTTCACTGTGACACCTCTGGAGGGCTTACCGGATAGATACCAGGAGTTTGCTGATGTGTTTGGGGAGATGGAAGCGGACCAACTCCCTCCTCATCGAAAAACTGACTGTGCGATAGAGTTGGTCCCCAACGCTCAACTGCCCAAGCTGAAGATTTATGCAATGACTCAAAAAGAGCTTGAGGCACTGTGGGACTTTGTTGATAAAAACTTGGCCAGGGGGTTTATCGAACCAGTGAATTCTCCAGTCGGAGCCCCCGTGCTGTTCCGGGACAAAAAGGATGGCACGCTAAGACTCTGTACAGACTACCAAGGGTTAATGCAGTCTCAATATCAAACAAGTACCCTTTGCCGTTAATAAAAGACATGTTAGCCCATTTGTCAAAGGGCAAAATTTTCTCCAAGCTGGATTTGCGGGAAGCCTATTTCCTCATCCGCATATGAGAGGGGGATGAGTGGAAGACTGCTTTTAATTGTCCATTGGATTCTTTCCAGTACAAAGTCCTACCTTTTGGGTTGGCAGGAGCACCCGGGGTGTTTATGCAACTGATTAATGAAGTGTTACATGACCATTTGTTTAAAGGGGTACTGGTGTATCTAGATGATGTTTTGATTTACACGGAGACTGAGGAAGAGCACGAACGACTCATTAGGCAGGTGCTTAGCAAGCTTAGGAGTGCCAAACTTTATGCCAAACTTTCAAAATGTGAGTTTCACAAAACTCGACTTGACTATCTGGGGTATAGGATATCTGACAAGGGCATTGAGATGGACCCCGTTAAAATTCAAGCGATATTGGGGTGGGAATGCCCACGTACCAGGAGGCAACTACAAAGCTTTCTCGGATTTAGCAATTATTACCGCCAGTTTATCCAGGGGTTCGCTGAAATTGCCTTGCCCCTTACTGATTTACTATGTACCAAGGGGTTGGGAGACACACGCAAGGTGAAGAACCTGGGGGCAGTACTCAGTTGGACACCTGAGTGCCAGGCAGCTTTCGAAAAACTTAAAAGCCTTTTCACTGCTGAACCCATTTTGCAGCACCCCGATCCCACTCGACCCTTTGTGGTTCAAGTAGATGCTTCTGATTTTTCAAGTGGGGCACTTTTGCTGCAAAAAGATTCTGACAATCACTTGAAGCCTTGTACTTATTTGTCCAGGAAGTTTTCTGAGACTGAGCGGAGGTGGCATGTTTGGGAGAAGGAGGCTTTTGCAGTTAAGGCAGCTTTAGAAGCATGGCGCCACCTCTTAGAGGGGGCTAAATGTCCTTTTGAAGTTTGGACTGACCATAAAAATTTAGAAGCGCTTTGCAACCCCCAGAGACTCAGTCCTAAACAGATTCACTGGGCTCAATTTTTTAGTCGTTTCGATTTCCAGCTGAAGTTTATTCCGGGTAAAAAAAACTTCCTTGCTGATGCTCTCTCTCGGTTACCCCAAGATTCTGTCCACGCGACTGAGATCGTGGGTATTGTGTGGACAGAGCCACAGCTCTTGTTGGTGAGTCTGAGTATATTAGGATAGGCAATCATTACAAGAGGGCTGGAACACGCCACCAGTAATAAACACTGGGGGCCTCTTCCCTGTAGATGGCCTGCCCTCTGGCTCCTGTCATAACATCCCTGACCCGTCACCACCTCGATCCTCTGTCCCACCCTACAATCCCCCAAGTCTTGCAGTCCATTAGCCCCCAATCCTGGACTCCAAAGACCCCTGGTTAAAAATAGAGATTCCTCCATTCAAGCACACATTCACTCACTCCATCACACACTCAATCGGTCATGGTGCGATGGCAGGCCCTTCGAGTGCACCAGCTCACGCTCTCGGCATTGTCAGGGCCTCACCATCGCTTACCCACTCATTCGTTGTGCCCCCCCCCCGCTTCTCTCACTGGTCAGGAGGGGCCCACCAGCCACTACTCCTTGCCCCCTGCCTCTCACTCAGGAGGTGAGTGTGTCCATACAATCATTCTCAATCAGTAACCCGTACTCCCTCTCATGCCTCTCACACCTGGGAGGGAGTACCCCATTCACCTTGGAGGAACCTTCGCAAAGCTAATGATGTCTAATGATGACTACAAGGTTGGGGGGGCAGAGTTAAATCCTAAATTCTCAGATCTTAAAATTAAAATTCGCGCCCATGGACCAGTTCTTCTACAGACCGCCGGAAACCCACTCGGTCCAATTATCCAGGGGCTACCCTGATCACGTCGCTGCTCCCCAGGCCCACTGCACTGTTGATGTCCACGCCCATCGAGCTGAACCAATGCCCCCCACGTTGTCTGGGGGGCTCCAGCCAGAGTTTCGGGAACAATTCAGGCAACAGCCCTGATGGCAACCTTAGCCCTCCTGTGCTGTCGGAGTTGCCACAACCAGTCTGTCACCCAAGCCTGGTATGTCCTCAAGGCATTGAACTAGATGATCTATGCCTTTCCTTCCCAGTTATACGTTCTGGGGTTCATAAGGCTGAAACACCAGTCTGAGCATTTCTGAGGTAAGCAACCCAATTTGGAAAATGAACTGACGCAGTTCTGCTAGCCCTGGCTAGGGAGCTAACCAAAAATGCAAAGTTACCCGGCTAACAAGCAAGTGTTCTCAAGTGTGTGGGAATATGGAAGTCTCTTGCGACACTCACTTTGGGGCCGGAAGGGCCCTTTGCTTGTTTCCACTGTCCTCCAGGCTGTCTCAGGCAAGGCCAGGGCTGCCAGGAGTGTGGGGTGTCAGTAAGAAGGTTGTGCCTCCAGTTGTGCTTTCTTGGTTGTAAAGAACCGCAGATGCCTTTATGAAATCGCTGGTCAAGGATTCAGCTGCTAAAAGCCCCGCCCTGGGTTGCAGAATCCTAACTGGAAAGGGCCATAGAGGCCATCAAGGCCATCAAGCCCAACCCTCTGCTGAGTGCAGGAATTGAGCTGAAAGCCTCCCCAATGTGTGGTGTTGAGCCTCTGACTGAATGAGTCCAATAATCCAATCATGCAGAGAGGGCATGTTACGGACCCCGTCCATAAGAGAATTTCATCTGGCGGGGTCCAGGAAGCGGACCTTCTCTGTGGTGGCTCCCGCTCTCTGGAATATCTTGCCCCCGGAGGTGAGGCAGGACCCTTCACTCCTGACCTTCCGGAAGCCCCTGAAGACCTGGTTCTGCCATCTCGCCTGGGGCGGGGAAGCGAATATCCATTCTTGGGGATGGCTCACACCCTAGAGTCCCTCCCACCAGCCTGGATTTTACATCTCTCTTGGATTTTATTTATTTATTGTGTTTTATCATAATTGTTTTATGTGATTTTAATGTTTATGTTTTATGTGGGATTTTATTGTAAACCGCCCAGAGTCCCTCTTCTGGGGGAGATGGGCAGTGGAGATGGGCAGTGGCTAAATTTGAGAAATAAATAAATAAATAAATAAATAAGAGCCTCCTTTGGGGAATTGGATTCAGTGTCAGTTGCTCCATTAGGAAGGTTTTTCTCATTTTCAGCTGGACTTAGTCTTCTTGTGACTTCAGTCCCTTATTCCACATCTTGCATTCCAGACCAGAGGGAAGACATCTTTGCCTCCTTCTGGGTGACCTTTTTGGGCAAGTAATTTGGAGACAACTCACTCTGCATAACAAACACTCTCTTCCAACAACCTAAGAGACGGCTTTATACATGGACTTCACCAGATGGACAACACCGAAATCAGATTGACTACATCCTTTGCAGCCAAAGGTGGCGCACATCTATATAGTTGGTAAAAACAAGACCTGGAGCTGACTGTAGTTCCTATCATGAACTTCTTCTTGCACAATTTAGGATCAGACTAAAGAGATTAGGGAAGACCCACAGATCAGCTAGATATGAGCTCACTAATATTCCTAAGGAATATGCAGTGGAGGTGAAGAATCGATTTAAGGGACTGGACTTAGTAGATAAGGTCCCAGAAGAACTCTGGACAGAAGTTCGCAACATTGTTCAGGAGGTGGCAACAAAATACATCCCAAAGAAAGAGAAAACCAAGAAGGCAAAATGGCTGTCTGCTGAGACACTAGAAGTAGCCCAAGAAAGAAGGAAAGCAAAAGGCAACAGTGATAGGGGGAGATATGCCCAATTAAATGCAAATTCCAGAGGTTAGCCAGAAGAGATAAGGAATTATTTTTAAACAAGCAATGCGCGGAAGTGGAAGAAGACAATAGAATAGGAAGGACAAGAGACCTCTTCCAGAAAATTAGAAACACTGGAGGTAAATTCCAGGCAAAAATGGATATGATCAAAAACAAAGATGACAAGGACCTAACAGAAGAAGAAGAGATCAAAAAATGGTGGCAAGAATATATGGAAGACCTGTATAGGAAGGATAACAATATCGGGGATAGCTTTGACAGTGTGGTCAGTGAGTTAGAGCCAGACATCCTGAAGAGTGAGGTTGAATGGGCCTTAAGAAGCATTGCTAATAACAAGGCATCAGGAGAGGACAGTGTTGTTGTTTGTTTGTTTGTTTGTTTATTAATCAAATTTATCACCGCTGATCTCCCAAAAGGGACTCTGGGCGGTTTACAATAAAATATAAATAAAAATATAAACCTGTAAAACACTATAATATATAATACAATAAATATAATAAAAACCTCGATGGCTGGAAGTTCTTTATGATTTGCAGGTAGAGCTGGGTCCTTCTAAGAAACTAACTTTATTCGTTTAGTCGCTTCCGACTCTTCATGACTTCATGGACCAGCCCATGCCAGAGCTTCCTGTTGGTTGTCACCACCCCCAGCTCCTCCAGGGACGAGTCTGTCACCTCTAGAATATCATCTGTAAGGTAATGCTCAAGATCCTGCAAAGTAGACGTCAGCAATTCATGGAGCGAATTGCTTGTACAATTGCCAGATGTACAAGCTGGGTTTAGAAAAAGCAGAGGAACTAGGGACCAAATTGCCAATATCTGCTGGATAATGGAAAAAGCCAGGGAGTTTCAGAAAAAACATCTATTTCTGTTTTATTGACTATTCTAAAGCCTTTGACTGTATGGACCATAACAAATTGTGGCAAGTTCTTGGTGGTATGGGGATACCAAGTCATCTTGTATGCCTCCTGAGGAATCTGTATAACGACCAAGTAGCAACGGTAAGAACAGACCACGGAAAAACAGACTGGTTTAAGATTGGGAAAGGAGTACGGCAGGGTTGTATGCTCTCACCCTACCTATTCAACTTGTACGCAGAACACATCATGCGACATGCTGGGCTTGAGGAATGCAAGGCTGGGGTTAAAATTGCTGGAAGAAACATTAACAATCTCAGATATGCAGATGATACCACTTTGATGGCTGAAAGCGAAGAGGAACAGAGGAACCTTATGATGAAGGTGAAAGAAGAAAGTGCAAAAGCTGGGTTGCAATTAAACCTCAAAAAAACCAAGATTACGGCAACCAGCTTGATTGATAACTGGCAAATAGAGGGAGAAAATGTAGAGGCAGTGACAGACTTTGCATTTCTAGGTGCAAAGATTACTGCAGATGCTGACTGCAATCAGGAAATCAGAAGACGTTTAATCCTTGGGAGAAGAGCAATAACAAATCTCGATAAAACAGTTAAGAGCAGAGACATCACACTGACAACAAAGGTCCGCATAGTTAAAGCAATGGTGTTCCCCGTAGTAACATACGGCTGCGAGAGCTGGACCATAAGGAAGGCTGAGAGAAGGAAGATTGATGCTTTTGAACTGTGGTGTTGGAGGAAAATTCTGAGGGTGCCTTGGACTGCAAGAAGATCAAACCAGTCCATCCTCCAGGAAATAAAGCCAGACTGCTCACTTGAGGGAATGATATTAAAGGCAAAACTGAAATACTTTGGCCACATAATGAGAAAACAGGACACCCTGGAGAAGATGCTGACGCTAGGGAGAGTGGAGGGCAAAAGGAAGAGGGGCTGACCAAAGGCAAGATGGATGGATGATATTCTAGAGGTGACGGACTCATCCCTGGGGGAGCTGGGGGTGGTGACCGACAGGAAGCTCTGGCGTGGGCTGGTCCATGAAGCCACGAAGAGTCAGAAGCGACTGAATGAATAAACAACAATTTGGAGAGCACTTTCCTATCTCCCCTCAGACAACTTTTCTCAAGACTGGGCACATCCAGCACTATCCACATCTCTTCTCAGGACTTGGTCTCCACTCCCTGATTGTTCTCAGAACTGCCTTCTAACTTCCTGTGTTCTGTGAACTTTGTCAGTGTTTCTTAATCACATGCTTCACGGTAAAGCACCCGTGTCACTGAAATCTCTGGGTATTTTTTAACTCTCTGCTCTGATCCCTTTGCTTCCCTATCCCTGTAAAGAGCCCCGGAGGGAAATATACAGAAGCTGTCACAAAAACAAAAGGGCAGAAGTGTTTCTTGAGCCCTGGGAAGGGAGATAGCATGTGGAAGAGGCTCAGGCAAGCTCCTGCCTGACTCAATGGGGTAGATGGTGGGGAGGAAAAACACAACCAGGCTTGCAAGATTCAGTCAGTAAAGCCTGCCTCAAAAAAGCCTGTCTTCCTGTGGAGTCTGTCTGTAGTGTGGACAGCCTTGAAGGGCTGACGTCCATGTTGTCAAGCTTATCCATGTTGTGAGTTTAAGAACCCAGCCACAGCTACAGTGTGCTCTCTTACGCAACCAGGCCACTGAGAATTCCCTCCCTCCCTTCCTTCCTCAGTGACTGGCCTCAGACTTAACAAGTGGTGACTGGACTGTGTCAGAGGGTTATTCCTCCACCTTCAGAACTGCTCTGAGGTACAAACTAGAATCAGGCTGTATCCACCTACTATCAGCGGCAGCAAGCCCACGGTTGTCATGGGGGGCAGTCATTCCTGACCCCATCCTGGAGGACAGGAAACCGAGCTCCCCCGGCACTAATAACCTCTAGGACTCAAAACAAGATGACCTAGACAAGACGACCTCAAGAGGCTTAGGTAGGGATGCTGCTGGGCATCCGGGTCTCCAACTTGCGCCTGAGATATAAACACATCAGAGTCACCTCTAAAGTTGGGTCTCTGGAAAGAGTCAAGTGGTCGCAGAGGATCATTGTCCTCCTGCTCTGGGTGTCATAACTGTTGCATTACGGTATCTGCAAATCTGGGAGAAGGAACCACATCATGGAGAAGCAGAGTCTTCTTGCAACCAGGCCTGGATGTTAGTCTGTGCCAAAGGTGCCTGGGGCCCTAGGAAGTAGGGATCAGCACACAATTGCCCATACCCCTCCTCCTGGGATAGCCAGCCCGGAACCCATCATCATACATCTGCCTGCAACAGTCCTGCTGGCCTGCCCCCTCCCCCCATGGCAGACTGCCCTGTCCTGACCCCCTCCGTAGCCTCCTCTCCCAAAGGCTAGCCCTCACTCAGGCCAGAGGGGAGTTGGGTTCTTCCTCCAGCCTCTGGCCCCCATCTGCAGAGCAGGGAGCTTTCCAGCTGCTTCCTTCCTTCCATCCCCTTTGCTAGAGATGTTCCAGGAAGGAGTCAAGGGGTCTGGAACCTCTGTGCGTACCAGTTTACATAGTCCCACTAGGATCCCTCCCAAGGGATTTAGCATTGAGCAGATCCGGTGCTGCAAATCAGGCAGCAGCAGCAACCGCCAAATTCACTGGGCCGTAAGAGGTATATGCTGGTCACATAAAACACTTAACCAGAATTTGTTTTCACTATGATTTGCTGGACATGCAGCACTATGGCTGGTCCACACATCACATGAAGCTGTATCTAGACTTTCAGGAAAAGAATTCTTCCAAAGCTGTTACAGTAAATTAAAAACACAAATACAAGTGCAATATGTATTATTTGATATATTTCAAGGATCCTTCCCACAGTGAAGCATGGGTTGTTCAATATACTGTTTAAGCAGACTATGGGTTAGGACCTGAATCTCTGTCACAAGCAAAAGTCTTGGCTTCTTCAGCCAATTCCCAGTTTTTCCTCCTCCTTGTTGTTGTTTATTCGTTTAGTCGCTTCCGACTCTTCGTGACTTCATGGACCAGCCCACGCCAGAGCTTCCTGTCGGTCGTCAACACCCCCAGCTCCCCCAGGGACGAGTCCGTCACCTCTAGAATATCATCCATCCATCTTGCCCTTGGTCGGCCCCTCTTCCTTTTGCCTTCCACTCTCCCTAGCATCAGCATCTTCTCCAGGGTGTCCTGTCTTCTCATTATGTGGCCAAAGTATTTCAGTTTTGCCTTTAATATCATTCCCTCAAGTGAGCAGTCTGGCTTTATTTCCTGGAGGATGGACTGGTTGGATCTTCTTGCAGTCCAAGGCACTCTCAGAATTTTCCTCCAACACCACAGTTCAAAAGCATCGATCTTCCTTCGCTCAGCCTTCCTTATGGTCCAGCTCTCGCAGCCATATGTTACTACAGGGAACACCATTGCTTTAACTATGCGGGCCTTTGTTGTCAGTGTGATGTCTCTGCTCTTAACTATTTTATCGAGATTTGTCATTGCTCTTCTCCCCAGGATTAAGCGTCTTTTGATTTCCTGACTGCAGTCAGCATCTGCAGTAATCTTTGCACCTAGGAATACAAAGTCTTTCACTGCTTCTACATTTTCTCCCTCTATTTGCCAGTTATCAATCAAGCTGGTTGCCATAATCTTGGTTTTTTTGAGGTTTAGCTGCAAACCAGCTTTTGCACTTTCTTCTTTCACCTTCATCATAAGGCTCCTCAGTTCCTCTTCACTTTCAGCCATCAAAGTGGTATCATCTGCATATCTGAGATTGTTAATGTTTCTTCCAGAGATTTTAACTCCAGCCTTGGATTCCTCAAGGCCAGCTTGTCGCATGATGTGTTCTGCATACAAGTTGAATAGGTAGGGTGAGAGTATACAGCCCTGCCGTACTCCTTTCCCAATCTTAAACCAGTCTGTTGTTCCATGGTCTGTTCTTACTGTTGCTACTTGGTCGTTATACAGATTCTTCAGGAGGCATACAAGATGACTTGGTATCCCCATACCGCTAAGAACTTGCCACAATTTGTTATGGTCCACACAGTCAAAGGCTTTAGAATAGTCAATAAAACAGAAATAGATGTTTTTCTGAAACTCCCTGGCTTTTTCCATTATCCAGCGGATATTGGCAATTTGGTCTCTAGTTCCTCTGCCTTTTCTAAACCCAGCTTGTACATCTGGCAATTCTCGCTCCATGAACTGCTGAATTCTACCTTGCAGGATTTTGAGCATTACCTTACTGGCATGTGAAATGAGTGCCACTGTTCGATAGTTTGAACATTCTTTAGTGTTTCCCTTTTTTGGTATGGGGATATAAGTTGATTTTTTCCAGTCTGATGGCCATTCTTGTGTTTTCCAAATTTGCTGGCATATAGCATGCATTACCTTGACAGCATCATCTTGCAAGATTTTGAACAGTTCAGCTGGGATGCCGTCGTCTCCTGTTGCCTTGTTATTAGCAATGCTTCTTAAGGCCCACTCAACCTCACTCTTCAGGATGTCTGGCTCTAGCTCACCGACCACACTGTCAAAGCTATCCCCGATATTGTTATCCTTCCTATACAGGTTTTCTGTATATTCTTGCCACCTTTTCTTGATCTCTTCTTCTTCTGTTAGGTCCTTGCCATCTTTGTTTTTGATCATACCCATTTTTGCCTGGAATTTACCTCCAATGTTTCTAATTGTCTGGAAGAGGTCTCTTGTCCTTCCTATTCTATTGTCTTCTTCCACTTCCGCGCATTGCTTGTTTAAAAATAATTCTTTATCTCTTCTGGCTAACCTCTGGAATTTTGCATTTAATTGGGCATATCTCCCCCTATCACTGTTGCCTTTTGCTTTCCTTCTTTCTTGGGCTACTTCTAGTGTCTCAGCAGACAGCCATTTTGCCTTCTTGGTTTTCTCTTTCTTTGGGATGTATTTTGTTGCCGCCTCCTGAACAATGCTGCCAACTTCTGTCCAGAGTTCTTCCGGGACCCTATCTACTAAGTCCAGTCCCTTAAATCTATTCTTCACCTCCACTGCATATTCCTTAGGAATATTAGTGAGCTCATATCTAGCTGATCTGTGGGTCTTCCCTAATCTCTTTAGTCTGATCCTAAATTGTGCAAGAAGAAGTTCGTGATCTGAACTACAGTCAGCTCCAGGCCTTGTTTTTACTGACTGTACAGATGTCCGCCACCTTTGGCTGCAAAGGATGTAATCAATCTGATTTCGGTGTTGTCCATCTGGTGAAGTCCATGTATAAAGCCGTCTCTTAGGTTGTTGGAAGAGAGTGTTTGTTATGCAGAGTGAATTGTCTTGGCAAAATTCTATCAGCCTGTGTCCTGCTTCGTTTTGTTCTCCCAGGCCATACTTACCTGTAATTCGAGGTGTCATTTGACTGCCCACCTTAGCATTCCAGTCTCCTGTGATGAAAATAACATCTCTTTTAGGCGTGTTGTCCAGTAGGTGCTGCAGATCCTCATAGAACTGCTCTACTTCAGCTTCTTCAGCATTTGTGGTTGGGGCGTATATTTGGATCACTGTGATGTTAGATGGCTTGCCCTGAATTCGAATTGAGATCATTCTGTCGTTTTTTGGGTTGTATCCAAGCACTGCTTTAGCCACTTTACTATTAATTATGAAGGCTACTCCATTTCTTCTGTGGTCCTCTTGTCCGCAGTAGTAGATCTGGTGGTCATTTGATGTGAAGTGGCCCATTCCAGTCCATTTCAGTTCACTGACGCCCAGAATGTCTATCTTTAATCTTGTCATCTCACCAATAACCACATCCAATTTGCCCTGGCTCATAGATCTTACATTCCAGGTTCCGATGGTGTGTTGATCCTTAGAACATCGGATTCGCCGTTCACCACCAGCACCGTCGGCCGCTAGCCGTCCTTTCGGCTTTGAGCTAGCTGCGTCATCACGTCTGGGGCTAGTTGAGCTCATCCTCTGTTCCTCCCCAGTAGCATTTTGACCATCTTCCGACCTGGGGGTCTCATCTTCCGATGGTATACCGACATATCTCTGGTTGTACTGATCCATTTAGTTTTCACGGCAAGAATACTGAGGTGGGTTGCCATTACCTTCCCCAGGGATCGCATTTAGTCTGACCTCTCTGTCATGACCTTCCCGTCTTGGGTGGCCCTTCACGGTTTAGCTCATGGCATCATTGAGGTGCTCAAGCTCCAGCACCACGACAAGGTAACGATCCTTTAAAGAATAGTTTTTGCTGGTGTTTCTGGAAACCGTTTTTTATGTATTATAGAGGGTGTTTTGCCAGTATGGATGTATATGAACGTTTCATTTAGGGGGTGCTACTTTGGCTCTGTGTTTATGAGGGTTTATTTCTGTGGGATGTTGCTGTGGAATTTCGTATCAGGTAAGTTGCTTACTGGAATGCCTTTTTCTGCTTCACTAGTTAAACAGGTACTTTGCTGGCATTGTGGGAGGAGATGGGTGTTTTGGCATTTCCAGGTCAGACCTCCACCTCTGCCTTGTACACGAAAAAGAAGGGGAGTAAGATTTTGGGGTACTGCAGCCTGCCCTTTTTTCTGTTGCTCTACTTCTGCACATCTCTGGATTGTGGACAATCTTGGATAGAGTTAATTTGGAGACCGAGGCAGCCTATAAATACACACAAACATACTAGAATCGTTCTAAGTTCAAGCATAAGGACAATCCATGTTTAAAATACTCCACATCCAGAAATCAGGAACAAATGTGGCTGACTGACAAAATACAAACAATAATTTAAATTAAGATAGGCAAACTATAATGAAGAAAACCAACTCCAGGAATAGTATTATGTGTAAAGCAGCTCACAGTCATAGAAAAGAGAATTTTGTATTTTTATCTAATAGCTAGTAAGCCCTGATAGAACACTTATTCATATATTTTTTGGGTCAGGGACTGTCATAACAATGTTCTATTCTCCATATATTCATGTTCTTTAAAAAAAACAGCTGCCTGTATTGCAATTCTTCCTTTGTAGAAGAGTGCAGATAAAACATACAGGGAGCTGCTCTGAAGCAGGTCAGGCAAAGGCTAGGTTCACACAACTAACTAAATCTTCAACATTCCTTGTTAGGAAACCACAATTGCTGTCACACAATGTGCTGTGCCCAAATAAACCATAGTTTTTAACATGGCATGTGGTTTAACATGATTCCCTGGTGCTGGATTCCTTTAACATGCTGAACCAGAAACTGTTGAGTCTCACCTTAGTCTAACTTAGCTTTTCATGTGAACCCAACCGATGTGCCTGGTTCCTGCCCCGCAGCCAGGACGCCTCCAAGGCTTTACATCGCAGATGGCTGATCTTACCTGGATAGGCTACCTATACCTGAGATTTCAATCTGGATCAAGGCCAGCCAGGATGGGAGTTAGAAAGGAATTGTGGAACTAGAGGAGGTGGGAACTGAGCCAGACTCCCTCTGCCTGTGAACCAGGTGCCCAACCCGGAGTTGTTTCTCCCCAAGACCTTCCACATGGGCAGCCAGAGTCTGATTTCATTACCCCAGCTGCTTTCGTATTGTTCAGCACGTATCTTTTACTTTTGAAGAGTCTGGAAGTCAGGCTCCACACAAGGAACTCCAAAAGACATTCTCTGTGAGCTTCTTGTCATGGTTCACAAGCAACCAGGTAGTCATTGGAAGAAACCCCGGCCCAGCAGGAAACCATCCTTTGGCTTGTCCTTTTAGAAGAAGCAGAATTGAGTCATTTTGTACTGGAAATCACAGCGGCCTGGGAGGGGAGGGCTTAATACCACAAACGCTCATTCAGAGCAGCTTTTGGGGAAAGACAGATTGTTTTTAAACCCACTGGGTTCCAGGCCTTCCTGGAATAAAGTGAGCTGTACCACACAGGAAGTTCTCTGCTAAAGAGCCTGCTAAGCACTGTCATCTGCTCTGCACTGGAAATGACCTTTTAACAAAGCGAAGCTGGTTGTCAAAAGGACAGCAACCGGTAGACACTCGTCTGTGCCCTAACACAGCATGGCTAGTGGGTCATTCTCTTCCCCTCACCAATACCAGGTCAGACACCTGCTGTCATGTTCACCGTTCCAATGTTGCCGGTACATCGTAATGTTTCACATGTCATTTGGCTGATGTGTGTTTCGTCTGGGAGGGGAGGAGGATTCCATCTCGTGGGATTGTTATATGTTAGCAGCTGGATTGGAATGCGTTTGGGTTATCTCCTGTGTTCAAGGTTCCTTTCCCAGGACATCAGCAGAAACGGTTACCAGCACCTGGGGGGGGGGGGGGAGTTTGCAACGGCAGGGCGAGGGGAGGGATTACATTTGAGCCGAGGGTTTTTAGTTTGTATTTGGCGTGCTTTTGCTCATTCTCAGCTTTCTCTGTATTTGCATACTATTCTTTAATAAATCAGATATCATTAAGTTCCTGCTTGTGAGTCTGAGTCTATTAGGGTAGGCAATCATTACACCTGCCTACCCAGTCTGCGAGGCTGGTAGTTCAACCAGGCCGGAGTTTGGCACTTGGTAGGCTGTGCCCAAGGCACTCAGCTCTGGTCTAGCTTTACATGACCAGTGTTTCTTCACACACATTAAAGCAACGGCTGGGTTCCCACAACATCCTGAACCATGAACTCTCCTGTTATGGGATGAAAAGCTTTCATGTTCTGGCTACATTGGGATGGCTCAGCTGCCCATACCCCCAAAAGAGTGTGGGCAATTTGGGTAAAGGGTGTGAGCCACTTGAGTAAAGAACTTTGGGCAGGAGATTAAATATTAGAAATGCTGATAGTTTCCCTAAGCAGGCCCCAGGCTTTTAAGCAATCACCTGAAAAGGCCTGAAACACAGGGCTTCCATCTTCAGTTCTCAACAGGAACTGGAACCCTTTGAAATAGAACATGTAGTCTTGGTGAAGTATTTGTGGTGGCTGCTGCAATTCTTCCTAACCAAGATTAATTTCTTCTCTCTAGAAATACGTGTCATTATGTTTCCAAACTGGTAAATGGCAGTTCTTGAATAAATCCTTATTATTTTTCGTCAAAAAGATGCCTAAATACATCGGGCTCCACCGCGACTGAGCGGGCAGATCCCCGTCCAGGCGCCGATCCTCACGCCGGCAGGGGAGCGGTTGACCCTCGCGATCCACCGGCCCTCACGCGGCGGGCCTCCTTCGCGGCTTGCGCCGCTTTCATCCACACGCTGGGACGATGCGCCTACCCCAACACGCGCGCCTAGCACCCGGACTCGAACCCGACCGGGCAGCACCGGGCCGTTTCGGAGGCTGCTCCAGAAGGGCGAGAAAAGGCCTAACTCCGCTCCGCGCAAAGCGGCCTCAGCACCCAAGCCCACCCCGCACGGGCACCCGCCTCGCCCCAGTTTAAGTCCCCCGGCAGAGGAAGCGGCGGCGCCCGCCTCCGAAGAAAGCGGAGCTGGCCTTCCCACGCGCACCCACGCTCGGCGCGCAGCTCCGGAAGCGGCGCTCCGCCCCCCACGGGGCTCGGCTCGCCGGAAGCGGAAGCGGGCCGGAGCGGCCGGAAGCGGAAGCCCGTCAGCCGTCAGCCCGGGCGCCTGGTGTTTACGCGCGTCGGGCGGCCCTCCTTCCTGCAGCGGCTCCCCGGGCTCGCGGACCGGCCCCGCGTCGCCAGCATGTCGGGCTCCAGCAGCGCCCTCATGAAGCAGCCCCCGATCCAGTCCACGGCGGGGGCCGTGCCCGTCCGCAATGAGAAGGGTGAGAAGGGCCGGGGGGCGGCAGGGGGGTCCTCGGCTCAGAGGAGGACGGGGGCAGAGGGAGGGGTGGGGGGGCCCTCGGCTCGGCTGGAAGCCCTGACCGCCCGCCGCCTCTTCCAGGGGAGATCTCCATGGAGAAGGTGAAGGTGAAGCGCTACGTCTCGGGGAAGCGCCCCGACTACGCGCCCATGGAGTCCTCCGACGAGGAAGACGAGGAATTCCAGTTCATCAAGAAGGCCAAGGAGCAGGAGCTGGAGCCCGAGGAGCAGGAGGAGGAGCTGGCGAGTGATCCCCGCTTGCGCCGCCTGCAGAACCGCGTCACCGAGGATGTGGAGGAGAGGTGAGTCCGGCTGCCTTCCTGGCCAGTGTGGCAAGGCTGCTTGGACAAACTCTGACCTGGGCAAGAAGCTTCTCCGCACAATGCAGCAAGAGGGGCCTGTAGAGGAAAAGTGGCCTCTATCTTATCTTCCAGGCTGGCGAGGCACCGGAAGATTGTGGAGCCAGAAGTAATGGGGGAGAGTGATTCTGAAGTGGAGGGAGAAGCCTGGCACGTGGAGCGGGAGGACACGAGTGAAGAGGAAGAGGAAGAGATAGACGATGAGGTATGCGTGGGCCAAAGAAAGGGGCTTGGCGTTGGGGGTTGAATTGCATATTTGAACAAATTTTAGAAGCCCTTTGGAAGAACTTTGCTTCTGCGGGAGACGCAGCCATGAGCCTTCCCGCATTTAGGAATGTGAGGAAATGCTTTTGCAGTATGTCCACTAGCCCAGTGTTATCTTACTGGGCAGCATCCAGGATTTTGGCTCTTTTTCCTCAGCTTTTGCTGGACGTTCCAGGAGTTGGACCTGGACCATTTGACATGTAGAGGTCTTACATTCAAGTAACTATTACTAGCTGTAAACTGCTACATGACAGAGACTGGATGGAATGGGGTAGGGGGCAGGGACATAAGATAAATGTTCCTCTTCATCTCTCCTTAACAGGAAATTGAACGTCGCCGTAATATGATGCGCCAGCGTGCTCAGGAACGCAAGAACGAGGAGTTGGAAGTGATGGAACTGGAAGATGAGGGCCGTTCTGGGGAGGAGTCTGAAACCGAGTCTGAATATGAGGAGTATACAGATAGTGAGGATGAAACTGAACCACGCCTTAAACCCGTCTTCATTCGCAAGCAAGTTCCATTAGTTAAACAAAGGGAGGGGAGGAGGTGGCCATGGATCTCTTGAGCCTGAGAGATATTTCACAGCTTTGCATTTAAAATATTGGTGGCATATCATTACAGCTCCACTTTGGGGTAGCTTCCAAGGAGCTTTTCTTGCAGTGTTAGGTGTGAATTCTAATAATCAGGTTTTCTTCTGGAAAAGATTTAATTTGGATATTATTCAACACTCACCACAAATACCTGTTGCAGAAAGGACCGAATCACAGTCCAGGAGCGAGAAGCAGAGGCACTGAAACAGAAGGAGCTGGAGCAAGAGGCCAAACGGATGGCTGAAGAGAGGCGCAAGTATACCCTCAAGGTATTGGGAAAGTAACGGGCAGGTGGTTGACAGCCAAAAGGAATGTGGCCCTTTAGAAGACTTACCCTTCCTTGACATGCTGCAGATTGTAGAGGAAGAAGCCAAGAAGGAACTGGAGGAAAACAGGCGCTCTTTGGCAGCCCTTGATGCTTTGGATACTGACGATGAGAATGATGAGGAAGAGTATGAGGCTTGGAAAGTTCGAGAATTGAAGCGAATCAAACGGGACCGTGAGGAGCGTGAGGCGTAAGTATAATCAGATGCAACATTGATTCGGTAAGGAATTAAATCCTTCTATCCCCACATGCTTGGGTAAAAATGGATGGTGGTTGGTGTCAGGCTATTTAACTCTGGTATCCCCTGGCTGAAAGAAGCATTTTATCCAACCTCCTGCTCAGTGCAGGGCTCCATTGCTATAGCTTTCTGACAGGGGGCCATTCAGTCTTTATAAGCCTGACACCTCCCAAGGCAGCCTGTTCCATTGCCAGACAGCTCTTATCGTTAGGAAGTTTTCTAACTAATTCCTTGTGACTAAACCCATTATTTATTCTTTTGTTTTCTGGAACAACAACACTGAGCACCTCTACCCTATCCACATGATAGTCTTTCAGACATTTTTAAACAGTTTTTTTTTCTCCCAGCCAAACATCCTTGGTACCTACAACAGTTCCTTTTACTTTTTTCCTTCCAGTTTCTCCTTTCTTCTTATCCTCTCAGTTGCTTCCTAAAATGTGCCCAGAACTGGCATACTCTGACTGCGATTGGACCAATGCAGAATAGAGAGAAACAGTGATGCTTCATCTTGTTGTTATAAGTTTGTTGAAGCAGCCTAGGATGGCATATTCTTTTGCGTTTATTGGCTCAAGTTCAGTTTGTGATTTACCAAGACACCCAGATGCTCCTGGCATGTCCTATTGCCTGGTATTGTTTTCCCCCTTTCCTCTCCATCATTCCAGCTTGATATTGGTGCCATTTGTTGGCAGATGCTGGGAAAGCTTTAGCCCAGGAGAGATCAAAAAAGTCACACACCAAGCATTTCTATAAAAATAATTTATTTACAGAAAGCAAAAACAAAAGCAAAACATTTAAAGGACTTAGCTCCCTTTGGAGCAAGCCTTGCTTGCCTACATTGCCGGCAGAGAAAAAAGAGGAAGTGAGAACAAGTCCGGGCAGGTTTCCTCCCCCCCCAGGTGATTTGCATGAAGCACGTGAGAGGAGACAATCTAATACAACCTTTTAACCCGGCCAAAATGATTAGGCACATATAGCAGTCTTAATCTGTTAGTAGGAAAACCTCAACACCATTGACACACACCTGTTGGGTGTCATTGTTCCACCAGCTCTGTATACATTTAATGCTAGTATACTGCAACCCACATTGTGTTATTTTTGCTGTTAGGATCCCATAGGATGCTTAGTCACATCCTTCGCTGAAGTTGGGGGTCTCTATATTCATTGCATTCCCATGGTCAACTAAACCTTTCACAATCAAACAAGGAGATCTGACTGGTTTGACGTTATGTATTCTTGTGACTCATGCTAGCGTTTGCCAAGTAATAATATTTTCTAAACGTTCACAAGCAGCTGCATAATCTATTCCAGAGTTTTTCCCATCTAGTTGGTTAGTCTAATTATGCCGGGCCTCTTTTTTCCTTCTTTTGAAGATAGGAGCATTTGTCTTTTCCAGTCCTCTGGCTCCTTCAGAAATGACATTTATTTATTTATTTATTTATTCATTCATTCATTCATTCATTCATTCATTCATTCATTCATTCATTCATTCATTCAATTTATATAGCCACCCATCTCAAACCAGTGACCAAGACTCTGTGATGCTATTAGTGTGGTCTTCGACTTAAACTTATTCATGATAGCCAGATATTCCCTAACCAGCTCTTTACTTAAATCTTTACATTAATTGTACTTGCTCAAGTGCATTTGTATATAGTGCTACTTGGGAAGAAGACCAAAGCAGTTTATGAACTTTGCTTTTCCTTTTTCTTCCTTTTACTAGTAACATAGCCAAACAAGGTCTTTTTTTTCCCTTTCGCTTCTCCTGCAACCTAAGCTGCTTTTGTGCTGTGGCTTTTCTAATAATAATAATAATAATAATAATAATAATCATCTTCTTCTTCTTCTTCTTCTTCTTCTTCTTCTTCTTCTTCTTCTTCTTCTTCTTCTTCTTCTTCATAAATTTATTCACCACCCATCTCTCCCCTACGGGGGGACTCTGAGCAGCTTACAATAAAACAAGATTAAAATATAAAACCATTACGATTACAAAAGACAATAAAATATAAATATAATAAAATCTACATGGCGAAGAGATCTTAATCAGTATTAGCTACTTACTGATACATCTCTTTGATTATAACACCCTCTTCCATTTCCTATACCTGTCCTCTTTCGTTCTTATTTCAGTTGAAGGCTGCCTTCAGCCTATGATAATTGTCTCCATTTTTTTATCTGGATTTGTTTGTGATTAAATTTTGAAAAGCACCTTATAGGTAGTCCTCAGTTTATGACAGCATTTGTGTCCAGAATTGCCATTGCTAAGTGACACAGTTGTAAAGCGCCACATCACATGACTGCACCGCTTAGCAATAGCAGTTCTGGCGGTCCTGGTTGCTGTCTTTAACCGAGGACTGCATGGGTCGTTAAGCAAGGACCTCATGTGACTGTGACTTCCTGCTTCCAGCTTCCTGCTGGCTTTCCCATTGACTTCGCTTATGGGAAGCCAGCAGGGAACGTCAGGAATCACAATCATGTGACCTCAGGGATGTTGTGATGGCTGGAACTCCAGGGACCAGTCGCAACTACCACTTGTTCAGTGCCATCGTATGTTTGAATGGTCACTGAACAAGTAATTGTAAACAGAGAACTGCCTGTATTTCTGTGAAGTTTCCAACCCATCTATGCTCCTTTTGTCCTAAGGATTTCGGTTCATGGGATCTCACCTAGTACTTCTCTGAACTTGCTGAAATTGGTTCTCCTGAAATCTAACAGGAATGTACTGCTATGCTCCAGTTTCTCTTTCTGTTGTATTGTGGACTCACAAAATGTTGTGGTCACTTCCTCCCAAGCTACTTACTGCTTTTATCTCTTCAACCAGCCAATCTTTTTGTCTCTTCTTTAGTCTTCTAGAAAATTAAACAGATAGCGAGACTACTGAGGAATCTTTGGGATCCTGCAGTCTTGGTTGAGATGGGTGCCCAGAAACTGTCTGAGTACCTGGAGTCTCCCACAATTACTATGGCACTTCTCTCTGAAAGTTCTGTAATGTGATCTAGAAAGGCATTATCCAGATTTTCGGCCTGGCCTGGAAATGCGTAGCACACTTCCGCAGTAAAAATCTCCTTTTATTGCGTTGCTTAGTGTGAGGTTCTTGATCTTTATGCCCCAAAGCCAGCAACTCACAGCACAAGCCACTAGGGATATGCATAGTTCTTTACTGGGACATTATCAAACTCTGTTAGAGCCACAAATGGGGCCTACTTCCTCCTGCCTTCTCTTTTAAGCCTCCCACCTTCTGCTTCTGTCCCGCCCCTTCCTCTCTTCTTCTTTGATGGCTCTTCTCTGTGGTGACAGCTTGTGCATTTGTGCCCTTCCTTCACATGCCTCTCCTCCTCCCCTTCTGAATAAGTTATACCCTTCAGTCCTTGCATTCCACTCATGGCTTTCATCTCAGAGCATCCGAGCCAAATGGCTGTCCTATCTTTTCTTGAAAACCTACAGTGAGGGAGCTCTCACAGTTCCAGAAGGCCGGCTGTTCCACCGCTTAATAATTTTCACTGTCAGGAAATTCCCTCTTATTTCTAGGTTGGATCTCCCCCGGTAAAACTTCCATTCATTGGTTCTTGTCCAACTTATCCACATTCTCTTCCCTGTGCTAGGCCTTCAAATATGGACGAGTGTTATTGTATCTCCCGTTAGCCTTCTTTTTAGGCTAAATGTACACAGTTCCTAAAGGCACAGTTGTTAGGATTTAGCCTCCAAGCCCCTCACCATCTAGGCTGCTCTGCACTCTTTCCTCAGCATCCCTTTTGTGCTGTGCTAACCAGAACTGGACACAGCGTTCTGTCCACTTCGTTCAGCACCCATTCATTCTTGACTGTATCCTTGTTTTACCTCACGTGCTGCTTAAATAGCCAGTGCTTTGGCATTGAGCTTTTATTTTTCTTCTGATATACCCAACTCTCCCTTTCAGATAACAGAGTGGAAAGCATTCACTTCTTTCAGCAAACAGTCCATGTACTTCCCCTTATCTATTATCATTTGCACATTTTTAAATTTCTCCATCCATTTTCACATCTTTAGTAAGTAGAAGAGGTACATAGATTAATCTAATTCTTCTTCTTTTACCTTTTATGCACAACTGCTTTTCTCACTCCATTTCCCATCTACTTTGATCTTTTATGAATTAACTTTAAGATCCATAATCCTCACTGCATCGCACACTGATTCAATTCACTGGGCAGGGGGTTGGACTTGAAGACCTCCAAGGTCCCTTCCAACCTTATGATTCTATGAAAATGTTTCATAATTGCAACCTATTCATTTCGTCACATGCTTACTCAGATTCAACAAATGAGAATGTACTTTCTTTCTCACGTTCATATGTTTGTCAGGGATTCACTGACGAGCGGACATCTAGTCTGTACCGCCAGCCTAAAGCCACGCTGCACTTCTGCAGTTTTGCTCACTGTGACCTGTTTTACCCTTTCAGCCAGAATTCTGTCAGGTGTGATTAACAAACTAATCTCTTTGTAGGTTGTGCATAACAAGAACATCCTTTTTCCAACTGCCAGACACAGATGTGGCCTTCACACACCCGTTCATCAGGCCAGACAATGGCACATCTACGCCTACATCATTACCATTTTACAAAGTTCTCCATTTATGACTTTCTTTTCATAAGTTCCCACAAATAAACAATGGTGGAGCTGAACAGCTGGTCCGCACTACCATCTTTGGGTTTTCCAGGTGGTAGTGAAATCATGTTCTTCAAGGCAGTGAACTTAAAAAGATTCCATGGTTGATGGAATCAGAAAGAGAAAGGAGGAAAGGATCATTTGTGCATCATGTGCTAAGTGAAAACTTAATCTATACAGTTGTATATTTTTTTAATGTAAACAGAATAATTACACTATTAAATGTGTAACAGCAGTGGGGATTGAACATAATTTGCTTGCCCTTCTGGAGATCTCAGGCTACTGCATAGTCTTCTGCACTGAGCTACTGAGCTTAATAGGGGCATTCATAAGTCAGCTTGCCAAGCGGTGCAAAAGCACACAAGAGACTTGTTTCTCTGAAAGAACAGCGGCCCAGTTACTCTTGCGCTGGAAATATTGTTAAATCCTGCTTCCAGCAACAAGAATGGCAAAATACTGAACCCAGCAAGTGTAAAGGCTCCGCTGGGAGTAAGCCTAGATCATTGGCTTGGGATAAAGATCTTCCAGTCAGACCTACCCCATTCAAGGTGGCTTGAAAATAGTCTGCCCCATATGTCAAGCATGCCAGAGGTCACAGGGCTATCACTCCTAAGCATCTTGCCTGGAAAGTGAGTATTAAAAAGGAGCAGAGGATTCTGATCCCAGAGATGGCTTCTTTTAAGCATTGTTTCTTGGATAGAGCAGTTTCATAACATGATTATTGATGTTTCTGCCTTCTTGGAATAACCAGATTCTTCCCATCCGAAGTGATGGACTAGGAACAGGAAAGGGGAGGTCAGGATAAGCTGCATTTTATCCAGCACCTTATCCATAGCTTCAGGCTGCAACAGTGGAAATGCTTCCAAAGGCACAAGGCTAAATCTGCAGTTGGTGGAGGGCATAATAATGTTGACTAATCTATGGCCAGCGTAAGTTCTGGGTTCTATAGAAACTATCCGAGGGGAGTGTTATAAGCCTCCATGATAAGAAAAATCTTCACAAGAAAACCTTCCTTCTGTTGTATCAGGAATACAAAGCCAGGCTGTTGTAATACTACTGGGAGAAGTCCCATGGCTGTTTGGCAGCTTGACATGGCCATGGGGGTTCTACAAGCTGCTGAAGGCGATTTATCAAGCATCTGGAGGGAGGGAGTGTGGCTGAAGCAGGCTTTTTATTCTATGTAGGTTGGAGAAAGAGAAAGCAGAGATTGAACGGGTACGAAATTTGACTGAGGAAGAACGGCGGGCTGAGCTCCGAGCCAACGGCAAAGTCATTACCAATAAGGCTGTGAAGGGCAAATACAAGTTCCTGCAGAAGTATTATCATCGCGGTGCCTTCTTCATGGTGAGCACGCGTTTTGCCCCTGAAACTGAAGGACCACCAATTGTCTGTCAAACAGCAAGATCCATGCTTGGCAGAGTGGAACACTATTTTACATCACCTGTATCATAGCTTTGTCCCCGTCTCTTTTATCTCCACTGCAAACTGGAGTGTTGTGATCTTTTCCTCTGCTTCCACCCCAACCCTCAGTAGTTATCAGGGTTCCCTCTGCTCAGCTGTGCTCTTACTTCTTCAGGATGAAGATGAGGATGTATACAAGAGGGACTTCAGTGCGCCAACTCTAGAGGATCACTTCAACAAGACAATCTTACCTAAAGTCATGCAGGTATATGGGAGAAATGCCTGGTTGTGGATTGGAGCCACTGTAAGCTTTGTTGTTCCCACCAGCGTTCTCTGAGCAATGTTGCAGCACTGGGGCCAGGTGGTAGGCTATTCCAGAGACCTCAGTTCAGTACTTCCTACATGTTTTTTTCTCTTTGCTATCCAGGTGAAGAACTTTGGGCGCTCTGGACGGACTAAATACACACACTTGGTGGACCAGGACACAACCTCCTTTGACTCTGCCTGGGGACAGGAGAGTGCACAGAATACTAAATTCTTCAAGCAGAAGGCAGCTGGCGTGCGGGATATCTTTGAGAGACCTTCTGCTAAGAAACGGAAAGTGACTTGAGTGGGAAAGTATCGCCTGGATCCCTCTGCTAGCTCTGGCTCTTTGTTTGTTAGCTTTTGTTACTTGGGCCCACACAAAATTACCATTGGCCTGAATCAATTATACTGGCACTGGTTCAGCTTAACGGGCTCTCCCTTAGACCCTCTGCAGTCCTGTTTGTAATTCTGACTGACTATAAAGACTACTGCTCTTTACAGGAACAGTTAAATAGCGGGGGCAGGGAGCAAACTCTATTAAATGGTCCATTCTACAAAATTTAAGAGCAAAAAGTGCCCTGATCCTGCTTTTGTTAAAATTGCTGCTCTGATCCTGTCATGTGTAACCACTTTCAGTTGGAAATCCGGTATTGCTGCATACACGTTAAACAGAGATGTGCCACAGAAAAATGCTTGAAAGCAGCTGTCTTTCATGAAACATGCTAAGCCATTATTTGCTTCTACAATTTACTGAATGAACCATACTAGCTTCATATAAACCTTTTGTTTTAGTGCTCTGTGTGAAACCAGTTTGTCTTCTAACAGGGAAAAAGCCCCCTCCTTGGTTCTTCTGCTCTTACTGCTAGAGTAATGGTAGCATTAGATTGCAAATAAAGTAACAGCCTTACAGCTAATTGCATGCAAAGTTCACTTTCCAGAGATTGTTCCATTTTCCTTTTGGAACCTGCTGATCTCACAGTGCCAGGGTTGATTTGGTACTACAGTTAGGGAAACAGGGAGTAGCTTGTGACGTCTTAGAGGTGGTCTGACTCCACTGAGTTTTGTAAATCACTGCTGGAAAGGGTGCAGGTAACGCTCATAGAAGTTGGGAATAAAGTTTATTTTTCCTATCTCCAGAGTTCCTCTTTGCCTTGAAAAGAGCAGTTGCAAGAATTGGGCAGCTTTGTTCTGACTTTCTTTATTGCATTTCTATAATTAAAAATGGCACATAAAGAAAATGCAAGAAAATTCCTGGAGCTTCCCTGAAGCTTCCCAACCTAGTCAATTGAGGGAAGAGCACTGATTGATCTGGATCAATATAAACACAGTAGGTTGAAAAGTGACTCTTTTATTTTAATAACTTCAAAATGTGTCACGCAGTGCACAATCTGCATAAAAAAGGCCCTCAAGAGGCATATTTTCCACTTTCTCCACAGAAGCATGGCCAGCACAGAGCTCTCAATTGGTGAGGGTGATTAGTGCATCCACCACGTTGCCCATGTGTTCTCGTAAGCTGCGTTCTGCTGCCGCCCTAGATATCTCCATCTCATTCATCTATAAAGAAAAAGAAATGAGAAGCCAAATCTTAGCCAAGACAAGTTGCAAGCATCCAGGCAGACCTTTCTATTAAAGCCAAGCCAACTTGTGACCTGCGTGCTAGACTTACAATCAGTTCCAGATCCTCCTTCTTGATGGTGACCTTTGCCAGTTCTTTTTCTCTGAAACGAGGAGAGACGGTTCAGGATTATATTCATCCAGACAGCAGCACAGTCCTCTTTCCCTCACAAGTATGCCAGACGGAACATAATAGGAATAATACTGCCTATAGAACAGAGCCCTAAAAGGCCCAGAATAGGTTTTCCAAAAGCCAGTAAGGTGGTACCAGACCTCAAAATGGATATAATTTGTTTCAGCTACGGCAAGAAAGCCTCAAACCACAAGAGCAAGTCCAAATCCGTACTTAATACCTAGCTCATTACTAATGAATTTTAAATAAGCAAACTTTTCTAAAAGGGAAACTGTGATAGTTTAGTAGAGTCGGGATATAGAAAAGATCCCATCCCAAAGAACTGCAGGGTGTGCCAACCTCCTTCCTGACCATGCCAACCACTGCCAGGGCAGATAGACTGGTGTGCAATGGTAGGCTTTGCACTTGCCTAGAAAACAACATTCGTTTTGTTCATATATTTACTACCACCTCCCAGCTCAGCCATAATTTTCCCCCGGCAGAATCAGTTGAAATCTGTAGTTTTATACCAATAAGCCCAGATTGCTCTTTGGAGCAGGAGATCGGAATAATCAAACACTCACCGCTCCTGCTTTGCCTTCTGCTCTCTAGACCTTCGGTCGCCTATCACTGACATGGCCTAGGGAAGTCAAGGCAGAAGCGAAGCTTAGGAATCTGAAGAATCTGCATGCATAAAGACAGCCTACACAGCAGGAGTTGGAGAGTTTGGGTTTCAGAAAGCTTCAGCTCATCAAAAGCTTTTAAAACTGCTTTGGGCTCTTCCTGCGGCAGAATATGTGCTGTAAGGATTTAAATTGGCTAAAACACTTCCTGCTTTTTCTAAGACAGAGAAAGCTGCAGACTAGCTAATGACCACAGATTGTGACTGGGAATTTACTTATTTAGAAAAAAATTACTTGGGTTTGTCTAAATAAATAATAGATTTCTAAATAATGATGAATTTAAGAGGATTAAATGGCAAAGATCATGAATTAAATCTATTAAAAATACATAGGTTGTGTATCTTAAACTAAGAGAAAGGGTGTAGATACGAATACAGGGATAATATATACAGAGAACTATGGGGAAAATTGTATGTCAGGAAGCACGAACTGGTGTCACCTACATTGCTGTGGGTCCACTTAAGAATTGGACAGAAAATGCGTACTGGGTCCAACCCTCCGCTGGGTAGCCTTGCTTGGGGCAGGGAGGGCGGGAAAGCCCAAGAAACCGGCCGGGGCGCGCAGCGGCTAATGTGCCGCCGGGAACGGACGGGGCGGTGACCCTTGGCTCCCGCCGGCTCCCGCCTCCCCCCGCCCCGCTGCCCCCAGCCGAGGGCCGCCCTCCGCGGCTCCGAACGGCGCTCTCTGCCGAGGAGGCTGGCGCCGGGCGGCCCCGCGGCGCCTCGGCCTGCCTCCCCCGCTCCCTAGAGGCGAAGGGCCGGGAGGAGGAGGGAGCCCCGCACCGTTTCCAGGTTGGAGCTCTGGATCTCCTTCTCCTCCGCGTAGTCGGTGACGCGCTCGAGGTCGGCCGCCCCGCTGTCGTGTTTCCGCGGCTTCTCGGCCGGGCGGCCGCCGGCGCCGTCCCCACCGACCGCCGAGCCATTGGGCTCGGCTTCCAGCTCCAACTCGACGTCCCCCTCGGCCGCCATCGCTCCGTGGGCCTTGGAATGACGCATTTCCGGGAGCGGTGCGCACGGTCAGCCGTGGAGCTCGGCAAGGCAAAGCCGGACCGTCGCTTCCGGCGGGGGCTACTACCGCTTCCGGGTAGCGCGAGAGGACCCCCTCGCCTGGGCCCGGCTGGATCGGCGAGGCCGTGAAGGCCCGGCGCCCGGGGGAGCCGCCTGGCGGCGGGTGGCTGTCGTTCCCCTCTGCTGGCCGAGGGGCCGGAAGGCGGCGGGGCCGAGTCCGTGGCGTTTACCGCGGCCATATGGGCAACGGGGGCGGGGGCCGTGTAAAGAGTGAGGCCTTGCCCGACTTGCTGCGGGGAAGCGGGAGTTGGGGGCCAGGAGAAGCGCCGAGGCCGGGGAAGGGGCTCCATCAGGGGCGGGCGCGCGGCCAACGCAAGAGGAGTGGGGCGGGTGCCGGGAGGCAGCGGAGCTTCGGAGCGGAGCCCGGGCCCGGGCCGGCCTTCGGCGGCTTGCGTCCGGGCGGAGGCTGGCCAGCCGTCCGCCGGGGCGGGGGGAGTCGGGCGCTCAGCGGCTGCGGAGGGCGGCGGGAGCAGCCTGTCAGGAGCCGCCCGCAGGGAAGTCGACGGTCGGGAGAGGGGGCCTGAGCCGCGAGAGGCGGAGGCACGTGCGGGTTGCGAGTTCTGTGGCTGCAGCTTTGCAGTAAAGGGATCCCTGGCTACTTGGCGGTGGTTTCCTGGCCTGGTCTACCTTGAAGGGCTGCCTGTTGATCTTTCTATGGAACTCCTCGATCCATTTTCCATACAGTTAAGTTTACACAATACACTTCGCTTAGTCACTGAATTACGCCATCCTTACACGATCCGCTGGACTATAAGCAAACATTAGGGGGTTTGCATAACACGCTAACCAAAACAAGGTTAACATGTTGTGCAATGGAGCTGGTTAGGCATAGATTTTGCTGTCTTCCTGGCACAGGGGAGAGTTTCTTTTACTTTCCACAATTTTATTTTGTTCACCTAAGTTTATATTTTTATCAAAGTTTTTTTATTTCAAGTATACAGTGGTGCTTAAAAGTTGGTGAACCCTTTTGAATTTTTAGTATTTCTATGTAGTCAGTCAAACAAGTCAGAATATTTCTGCATAAATACTGTACAAAAATGTGATAAGCCCTAAAACTAGATAAGGAGAACCCAATTAAGCAAATTAAGAGTTGTACACAAGACAGGCCGCAGACAAATTTAATAAATAAATGAGTGAGTGAGTGAAAACCATACTTGATTTATTTATTGAGAAAAATAATTCAAAGTTGTTTGTGAGATGCCTCAGCCTTTATTGTGTTTTTATTTATTTGACTTAGGCATCACCTGACTCAAGTCTACTCTGGGTGGCTCATGACATAAAAAAGAACACCAAATATACAGTAAAAAAGCATATAATGAGGTAGCAAATTCAGAGGAGACAAACATGTCATATGTCCAGAAGGGGGTCCCACTGCGCTAGCCCAAGGCCTGGGAGAAAAGCTAGACCTGAAAGTCCCTCTAGAATGTCATCAGGGTGGGAGCTGCACAGATCTCAGGGAAAAGGATGCACCTGGTGCACCAGATGGAACTGCAAAGGCCTTCCTGGCTGCAGCTGCTACCTGCCACTCCATCTAAGTTTGAAGATGGAATATCCCCAGATCTACGGGGCCTTAACACCCAGAGCCAGTCTGTCTTGGTAGGATTGAGCTGAAGATGGTTCCTCCCGTCCAGACCCACACAGCCTCCAAGCACTGGGACAGAACTTTTGACAGTCACACCCAGTGGTTTCATATAGATTTTTTTTTTAATTGTATGGCATAGCAGTTTGGTGTTCATGCTGCTTTTTCTTGCTGGGAAATCCTTGTGAGGTCCAGCAGCCAGATGTGTAGCCTATTTTGCCATGACAAGTCACGTTGCCCAGGGTGCACCACGAGGAGGCTAGTCTACATTGCACTGAGTTGGGCTGAGAGAGCGGGACTGGCCCAGGGTCACCCAGCCGGCTTTCGTGCCTCAGGCGGGACTAGAACTCACAGACTCCTGGTTTCTAGCCCAGAACCTTAACCGCTAGACCAAACAGGCTCAATGTATAGATGTTGAATATATGAGGGAGGGGAAGGAGAGTTGAGCCCTGTGGCACCCCTTGGGAGGGGCCTAAGGAGCACCTTTTCAACTGCAGTCCCACCACTTTTTAAAAAATATTTTTTATTAAAGTTTACAAATACAAAGATAAAAAATAATACAAACTAAGAATTTTAAAATAAAAAGTGCAGAGAAAAATACAATAAAAAATTAAAAAAGATATATTCAGGTGATGTCAATTCATTTAGCAACTGTTCAAAGTTATGACATACAGCAGCTGAAAAAATGGACTTATGACCAGTCCTTGCAGTTACAACTGTTGAGTGTCTGCAATCCAACCACCTTTTTGACAACTTTCTCTAAAAAGGGAAGGTTGGAAACAGGACAATAGTTTAAGATACTGGGTCCAGGGATGACCACTCAAGGAGAAGGTGCCCCCCCCCCCCAAAGAGGCTACCACCACATCACAGAACCAACTGTAAGTCACCTTCCTGGCTGCCTTAACTATCCAGGAGCGATCTGGGGCTAACAAGCAGGTGGCCAAGCTAATTGCACCAAGACCTCTGTCCACTTCAAGAGTTACCGACTTGAACTCATCGCAGATCATAATACAAGACAGGTGCCTCGTCTGGATCTGCCCAGTCACCAAGTTGGAGCAGTTCTGATTTTATGTTTACTATGATTACTTTGTTTGTATTATATTGGTTTTGTATTGTTAGGTGACCAGAATTGTTTGTTTGTTATAGGCTGCTGTATACATTTTCTAATATTGTAAATGAATGAACAGACATACTGTTTTCCCCTCTGCTGTGCATGGCAGATTGTACATGGCACACACATTAATCTGCACTAGTAAGGCCAACTGCAAGCACGCCTCTGCATACAACTGCTGGGACATGTGCATGCACACCAACTTGGCATGGATGAGTGCGTCTTTCTGCCCCCCCCCCCAAACTGCATAAAACTGGAAAAGGACTTTAACGAGGGTTACTCAGCTCCAGGGTGGGCCGGACTCAGCTGGAACAACTGAGAGCCACCTTGGGGATGCGAAGAATGTGGAGAAGCTGTGAGCAGGGGGCAAGGCCTGAGGCAGTAGGGCAGCTTGACCTTACTGTGTGATTTTTTGAGTTTGCAGCCTTCAGGGCCAGAATGAGCAACTCACTGCTCTTGCATATGGTGGCAGCAGTAAGTCTGAGGTCTCAAGGGGACTGAGGCTACCCCACACCCACACATGCTCACTCCCATGTGGGCTCGCTCTTGGACGGCCCAGTCATAGCCTGCAAGGGCCTCCACCTTGGTTGCACTGTGCGGTGCTCCCCACAGAGGGGACTGACTGCTGTGTTCTCACTGCTGCATGCCCCCCCACCCCAGCAGGCGGTTTGTATGCTCAGCCCTCCATGGATCATGGCACAAGTAGAACTGGGGTGGTGTGCAGGTCAGGTCATCAAAGGTTTTGTTCATGCGAATGGAGCTGACCAGGCCCTTTTCACTTGCCGTTAAATTTAAGTGCTGCTGCTGCTGCCGCTGCCCTGGGCAAGAGTTGGCCAAGTCCAGCCTGGCAGTGAGTGGAGAGGTGTCCTTGCCCTGTGTGTAGAAGTTGCCTGTGTGCTGGTCACCCACCCCTGCAAATTCAGCTAGAGGAGACCCTACCCGCGACAATGAAGAAGCAACGATAACTAGCCACAAGAGCAATGTAGCATTGAGAATCTGGTTTGTTCAGTGGTGGCACTAACCAAAGAAGAGGAAGGGAGAGATGGCCCCTTTCCAGCTCTTTCATGTGAGGATGGCATATGGCAGGGTGTTGGGGATGCTTTTGGCGTGGGGCCTTGGCACCTGGAAGGCTTTCCAAGGGATGGGCAGGCAGATGGAGCAGATTCTCTTGGAGGGTCTGAGAATGGAGCTGCTGCTGTGTGATCGGAGAAGGCCGTAGGCCTGGCCCAGTCATAGACGTGCCACCCGTGACAGCAAACACCAGCAGTGGGCCTGCTGGGCGAGGCCACAGGAGCAAAGAAAAGAGGGAAGAACAATTGATTGCTTCTGGGGGTCCAAGTAAGAGGTGGTGGATATGGTAGCCTTCCCTTTAACTTTTTCACTTAGGTCTTTGAATTTGGTACCCAGAACTGGACACTATTCCAACTGGGACACAACTACATTCCATGATCAGGATACTATGACCCAGTTAATAGCATTTGCCCTTTTTAGCAGCCTCATCATACCATTGGCTTATATTTAACTTGTGCACAAGGACACCCAGATTCCTTTCACATGTCATGCTGCTAAGCCAGGTCTCCAGCACCCTATAATCCCTTATTTATGTCTTTAACGTTTTTCCTAGCCAGATGCAGAACTTGTTATTTCTCCCTATCCAGATCATTTGGAATCTCCCCTTTCCTCATCATGGCTTCTCACCAACTTGGGAGGAGGCAGAGAAGCAGGGTGCTAGAGCATCTGAACTGTGCTCCTATGTCAAGTCACTCAACAAGGGCCTGAAGCGGGGGAGCTGCAAACACAGCCATCAAAGAACAGGAAGCTGCAAGGCCATGCTGATATCAACATGGCCCTGGGCAAGGAATTGCTTCTCAAAGGAGCAAAATCTAGTTGGAGCAGACCTCAGTTGGTGATCTCAAGTGGAAGCCACAGCCAGCCAGCCGAGGCAGAACGCCAGTGAGGAAGCTGGCTGGGAGCACCCTGGGTACAGACATCAGAAGCAGCAGCTCACTTCTCCTCATGCCCCTTGGGCTCAGGGAGAGGTGTGTGCATGAGTGCTGATGCAAAACCTGGCGACCCTGGAGTCAATAAAGCTAGGGGTTAGCAAGGGCTGTGTGCGCCTTGTCATTTACTTGTTCATCCTCAATTGCCTGGGGCTAATATCTCACTGGAAGGTGTGCTTGTTCTCCACAGAACCCCCATCACTGACCAGGGCGGCCTCCAGCACTCAATGCGCTTGTTCCCAGCCATTCACGAGCTGCAGAGCAAAGCCAGCAGGGAGAGCAGCTTCGGTGAGCCTGAATGGGTGACGCAAGAAGACTGAATTACTAGACGCGAGACAGAACAATGACTAACACCATGGGAGGCACCCACACAAATCTGGATGAAGTGAAAGAAACTGGCTGAAAATAAAATGATAAAGTGTGAAAAACTAGATGGCAGCTCTCCAAAAGAGAAATCAAACATACGTTATAAGGGGGTGGGGGGCAGACCTGATTGGGTAACAGCACGTGAACTGGCCACAATCTGACTATGGATCAAGTGTTTTGCTGCTACGAAAAGGTAAATGCAAATTTAGCCATTATCAATTTATGCCATTGCCACATTAAATAACTTACAGCTGCTCTCCATTCTGTTAAGTCAGGCTCAGACCCCACTTTGAGACTGTAGCACCATGCCTTTAAAGAGTCAGACCAACTGTAACAGACTCACAAGAACACTGGAGCAATTCTGAGAGACTTCAAGGACTGGGCACATTTAAGATGACACGGTGTGATTCAGAAGCATTCAAGCCTCTTTACCCAGGTTTCAACTCCAGCTTGAAACAGCTCCTTGCCTTAAGTCACATTAGCCTGAAGGAATCCATTCCGTACAGCAGCCTAAATTCCCTTCCCTGGAATTCTCCCTAGGTAATTTCAGCAGCTAGCCAAACACAGAGGCCTTTCCCTAACTCCCTTGTTAATTCATTAGCCCAGAAATTAATATTGCCTTGTCTAGCTGAAAAGCTCAATCTTGCTTGCAGCTTGCTCCACACAAGGCAGTCACCTTGTAGCTCCCCTGCGTGTCTGGCGGTGGGGGGAGGTCTCTTAGTGGACTTGCCTCCTCCAAGCAGTGCTAGCAACCGAACAGGAATCCAGAGCAGTTTTAAATTCTGGATTCAGGCTTGTAAGCAGTTATGGCCTTGTGTTAGAACCGGGGAGAGCCAGGTTCCAACCCAGCCTCAGCCGGAGAAGCTGAGAAGGTGCCCGTGGGCCCATCACCTTCCCTCAGCCCAACCTGCATTGTAAGATACAGCTCCTGAAGACAAGGCAGTATATGCATTTAACACATCACTGATAAAGACCCTCTATTACAAACTGTTTTAGCATTTGAGCAGGAGCTAGTTGTTTTGCACTCAACATAGTTTGGGTTCAAGTAGTCCAGCTTGGGGTACAAAATAACTAGTTCATACTTTCAAATTTATTGTGAGGGAGTAGGCTCTCAAACAGCCTACTCCCACACAATGAAGCACCTTACAATTCCAGAAGGTAAGAGTGTGGCTAAGGAGGCTGCCCCAATCACCAATTTCAATTCTCTTCCTTTCCCTGCTACTAATGAGCAAAATAAATTATATACGATGTGGCACTGTTTCAGACCGTGACACTCGGCTTTTCTCTGGGAAAAATCCAGGTTCTCCAGGCAGCTATTTTCAGTAGCCGTTAACCATCCATCCTCAAGGAGTAGTTGCGGGCTGCTTGCCCACTCCTCAGTGAAAGGAGAAAGCAGCGGCAATCAAGCCCAGGACTGTTCCAGGCACTGATCCCCAAAAAAGGCCCTCGAGAAAGGCAGCGCTCCCTAGCCCCTCTGTAAAGAGCAGACCAGCAACACTGGCTCTCCGGCGCAAGGCGCTCTGTTCCCACCATCATGCAAGACAACCAGGGGGTGGGGGGTGGGGGGTAAAGGGGTCATTTATTCATTCATTTCTCCAAATGTACAAAAAAAATTAGAAAACAAGCCCCCCCCAGCCCCCTCACCAGTCCAGGGCACCCATGGCAAGTGCAGCTAAGAGACAAGGGGCAGGTAAAGAAACAAGACAGCAGCAGCCGGCTCTCCTCTGCCCAAAGGGTTTTGCTTCCCAACAGCGGAGCTGTGCCACGGGGCCCCGGCCTCCCTCCCAGAGCAGCCACTGGGCTCCTTTCCGAACAAGACAACGGCTGAGGCCCTCACAGATCCTCTTTCGGCGCCTTCTTCTTCTTCTTGGGCTTTTCATCTTCTTGTAGAATTGGTGGATATGTGGCCTCCCTCTTCAAGTAGCTGACGAAGTCGCTCATCTCGCGTCCCCCCTGACAAGGAGACAGGAGTAAGGCCAAGAGGAGAGGGCCTTGAAGAGACGTGGGCTGCCCCCTCCCTCTGCCTGTACCAACCAGTTTACAACATACGGAGACTCCCCTTTTACCTCCGTAGTCTACGCAGCCAAGCTCAACTCTAAAGCACATCATGGTCACACTCACACCAGCTTCTTGGCGCAGTGCAGAGTTACCACTGCTGTTTTCTGGGGTGTGTTTCAAAAACCCAAACGTAGCCTACTGCTCTGACTTTTCCTGGTGGTTTCCCACCCAAGTACTAATCAGATCAGACTGGTGTTATTTCTGCTACTGCAATTTATATCCCATCTATTTACCTAAAAAAACACTTCTGGTAGAAAAAAGCAGCAAAAGGACGTTAGCTCACCTCGTATTTCTTTGGACTTTGCTTACTACCTGCAGGAGCAAAGTAAATTGTGGGGAAGCTACAACAAAAAAGAAAGATCCATTCAGACATAAATTTAACTGGTCCTCAAGCCTCAACATACCCCATTCTTCTGCATGATGGGCAAACAGTCATGTGCAGAGACCCAGATAATGTGTGTGTATCCAGATTTCTGAACAGTTAAGAATGCATTTCTAAGAAAGCTATTCTGCTGATGACAACTAGCAGATACAGCACACCAGGAAAAGTCAGTAGTCATGAGCAGAGCTTCCTTACCCTTTGACTTCATAGGGAGAAGGCACATCATTGGCTGTGGCATCCATCTTGGCTATAACAATGTTGGGGTCTTTGTTAAGCTGAAAAAAGATAAAGCAGCTAATAATCAGAGATGACAAAACCCAGTTTTGGCCTCATCCCCCCGAGAAAATGGTGGCTGAGATCTGAAGCACAATAAATCAAAATCAAACAAGCCACCTTATGGCTTAGCATGAAACAGAACTGGCAATATTTCACTTTCTTTGGGCCGCTGTACCCGGAACGGAACTCCTGCTGGTCCCCTCTCAGCTAAATGAAATAACCTCTACAAAGAGACACTCAGGTTCGAGCGGCCCTTGCTTCTCCCCTACCTTCTCCCCCAGCTCCTTGTATTTGGGTTCAAGATTCTTGCAGTGGCCACACCAGGGGGCGTAGAACTCTATAAGCACATCCTTGCCCTCCACGTTGACAATTTCATCAAAATTTTCAGCCACAACTACCTGGAGAGAGAACATGAAGGCTCACGTGAACAGACCAGAATCATACCCAAACCCCTCATGCCAGCAAATCACTGGGTAAAAGCAAAACAACTTTTCCCAGATGCAAACACACCTTTTCTCTCCCTGCTATGTAGAAAGCATTGTCCGAGCTAACATTTGTACAGTGGTGGAATAGCACTGCCACCTCAACTCACCTGTTTGCTCTTGCCAAGGCGTTCTTGCCTTGTTTCAGACAGCTGTTTATGCTAATGTGCGAGTACTATAGAATTTCACACACCCCATCACTCCACCTATTAGTTTGCTTACAGCCACTTAGCATATTAATACAACCTCTTCGGGAAAGCCATTACAATGCGGTATTAAACTTTGTTTTAATAAGTAACGTTTTGTTCTTTTCCTTATGGGGTGTTTTTTCCCTAAAGGAATCAGGATGCTATACAAAAAGCACTGCTTCTCCTATTATTTCAGAAATACTTAAGTCTCTTCCCCAGTTACTGTAGGGTTAATGGAAGACCCTTGCACCCCCCTCACCTTCACCGGACCATCATTGCTCTCTGGAATGGGCTCTGATTTCAGGTATCTTTTCAGATTTCCATCAAAATAATCCTGAAGGAATCTCTCCAAGGCTTTGCCATCACGGCTGCAAATGAAGTAAGAATTGCTTCAGCCAGCATAAACCCATTTGTGTTTCCCTCAGGAGCCACTGGGGAATAACACAGGCCTATCCTTCTGCTGAATTCTCGGGTAGCCGGCTCAGGTCGACTCAGCCCTCCATCCTTCCGAGGCCGGTAAAAGGAGCACCCGGCTTGCTGGGGAAGGTGATGACTGGGGAAGGCAATGGCAGACCACCCCGCTATGGTCTGCCAAGAAAATGTCGCGAAAGCGGCGTCCCCCCAAAGGGTCAGACATGACTCGGTGCTTGCGCAGGGGACCTTTCACCATCTCCTTCCGTAAAGCTCTTCCCAGAACAATTCAGTGGAAAGTTTTCCCTGCAGGCAATCCCTGGAACTGTTTCCATTCTGAAATAAGGGGGAACTTCCAAGTATAAGCTGCTTACTGCCCAACCGAGGTCACAAATCAGAAATGCAAACTTACGAGAATTCCTCCTGCATGGCAAATTTCTCTCCTTTGGCTGTTCTGATAGCAACAACAGGGACATCACTGGTAGAACCATCCAGCCCAAACTCTGAGAGTTCATGGCCAAACGTCTTTCGACTTGCAACAGCAAAATTAAGCTTGTGTCCAGCATCCAGGAAACTCCGAGCTACCTTCATCACTCTGCAGAAACAATGCAACTGTTCCATTACTGTCAGCTCAAGGAAACTAGACAGCCACACCAAGATCTGAAGGCAAAAAAAATACAGTGGAGGGGTTCAACTCCACACATACTGAATTGTGAATGTTTTGTTAGCAAAGAACTGAATTCTACAATATCAGATTTACCTAATGGATTCAACTGAGCAGCACACAATTAAAGGAAGAAAAGAAATTACAATGTCTGTTTCCCAGACAGTATTGCTTGTGCTTCATCTTAATTGTTCCTAGCTTCAGAGATCAACTTTAAGTTGCTAACCCAGGGGAGAAATGTTCATCATCCTGCCTTTAGCATCTTTTTTTTTTCTACCAGTGTAAGAAAATCTAGGGACCAACTGCCTCCGGGTGATGTGTCTTCAAGGGTAACTGCCCAGCTCTTCTTCAGCCACTCATAGTTTGAGGACTTTTACAACAGCAGCAACTGCTCTCTCCTCCCCCCAGTCTATTACTGGCTTCTTTACCTCGCTCCCAAGAACAGAAAGTTCAGTTCCGGAAGACCCCTGTTTCAGCAAGACTTCTCCCCATGGCCTTGGCAGCTTGGCTGCAGAGGAACCATAATTGACACAGATGCCAGCAGGGTTTTTGTCTTCTCTACCGCTTTGTCCAATGGTCAGATTTCACTAGCAATAGAGAAATGGTTCATCTGCCCACCAAATCCTCAACAGAGAAATGGAAACTCACCTGTTGCGCCAATAATTGGAGCCTTTGGGATTCTTCTCATAGTCTACATCGTAATAAGCCACTAGCAGATCTTTCCCTTGGATCAATTCTTTGTTGTCTTCAGTCATGTGCGGGCATAAACCAAAGCTACAACACAGAAACTCCCTTCGTTAGTGCGTGAATCTCATTCAGCCTGGACGTACATATGTGCTACAGGACAGAAACGACTATGCTCACATGTTCTCTTGAAGAAACTTCTTGATCTTGCCGGTTGTGATCTTTTCTTCTGTGTATCGCACAAAGTTGTCCTCAAACTTGTTTGCCAGGTGTGGGGGACGGAACAGGAAGATGCCTCTGTGAAAAGGAGACTGCTACGTTTTGACAGTAAAAACCCACCACACCCAATCAAGTAGCACCCCATAATGCCTCCTTTTGGTTCACAGAAATCTTGGATTTGGAAGGGACCTAAGAGGCTACCAAGTCCGGTCCCCTGCACACTGCAGGATTCATGGAACCATCCCTGACAGATGACTGAAGGTTCCTTGAGTACAGGGCTCCGGTCCAACAGCGAGTGTCTCAGCTGCTGGAGCCAATTCCACAAGGAAAAGCTAACACACAGCCAGCAGGTCCATCAAGCTCTGACTTGCCTGCTCCCTGCAGGTGGTAGGATAAACAAGTAAGAACCAGCCCAGAAGGGACTTGGCAATTTGTGCTGTACCGTGTAAATGTAACACCCCATTTTTCACAGAAGGCTACTGAGAGCAAGGCTTAGATACCCTAGAGAACTATGTTACATACGTGACCCGTCAAAGGCCATAATAAAAATTCATTCTTTCATATAAGTAACTCAGTGCTGCACAGTTCTGCCCTGTGTATTTTGAAACTTTGAGCAGCTACCAAAGCTGCTTGGTTGGCATGTCACATGAAAACAAGAACAAGCATGAACTGGACCACAGTCTCTGTAATCACGGACATTTCTGCTGAATCAGGAGAATACAGGCCCGGCTGCTGAACACTTACTCGCCATCTGACTCATATTTTTTTATGAGCCCCTCGTCACTGGTGTGCCCAAAGCGGTAATGGTCCCGCAGATTGCTTGCTGCTTTCATGTACTCTGAATGTGCATCGCCAAACAGCTCCCTGAAGAACCCTGCAGTTCATAAGAAACGAACAGCTCTACGTAAAAGACGGTCAACACGAATCTTTTCGGTATGCCACTGAGAAGCTAAACCAACGACACGGAGGGAGGAAAGGCAAACATTTCCTTGTTTGGGGGAGTGCAGTGCGTGATGGTTGCTTAAAATGGCAAAACAAGCATGTCAAGCCCATCAAAGTTTTAACACCCCTACCGTAGCTGTTGTTATTGTTACAGCTGAAAAATACTTGGTACCACCAAAAACCACCATTTTATTGCTGAATTTTGGCGGTGTCTGTTTCTGGTCCATGTGTATTTCACAAAATGTTACCTTATGATTTCATCATAAAAAACGAGCCACTTGCAAAAATAGTCCTGGATTCCAAATCCCACCCAAGCAACCAACCCATGGCTTTGATATTTTTAACTGGCAGCATGCCACGCCAACACACCAGCAGGTTCTCTTTTGACGGATAAAGTTATATAAAATAAACAGCACCTCAAACAGGAAAATAGAAGGCAAGAGATCCCCCAAAGGAACTGGGAATTAGATTACCTAATGGTTTTTTAAACACAATATGCTTAACCTGGTTAGCAAATTATCCCATTCTGGGTTTACCAAATACATTGATCAGCTGGGCTCCACCACAGAAACAGAATTAAAAGTAACAGTAATCAAGATAAGCACTGATCTGTAAACACACCATGACTCTTCTGCCATTTTGTGTCCCCACAAACTACTTACCCACTACAGCAGGATCTTTTTCACTGATGAATTTCTCAAAGCTCTCAAAAGAAAGAGGAACAGAGGCAGGCCCTGCCTGTTTCTTCAGATGGCTCACAATTCCATCTTAGAAAAAAAATTAGATATGAATAAAGGCCAATCCTCTTTAGAGACCCGCACTGACACAGTATAAAAGCCCCAAAGGAATGCGCTACAGGATGCTATGCATCCATCATTTAAATCCCACATTTACTATGTCACAAGGACAAATCTCACACAACTGCAGATAGAACAGTTTTCAACACCAGCCCATTGCAACAATCTAGCTACAAGGTGACAATCCTGATATAAACACTTCAACTGGTAGACACAGTTTAAATCTGTGGCAGTCCTCCACAGCCTCCACCTGATGCTTAAGCAGAAGCCATGTGTCCAAGCACAGAGACATCAGTGAGATGGCATGGTCAAAGGATAAAAGCATTGCCACACCATAAACCCCACCTCCTTTTCTATGTGCAACCCCCATGTACGAAAAGATGAGGAGCCTGGTCCAGAAGAAACAAGAAGCTGCCCACCAGCTCCTTAAACCCGGGGTTAGGCTGAACGGAAGTTACTTATCGCACCCTGGGCTCCAAGGGTGACAGGAGGGCTCCTTCAGGTGTTCCTGCACTAGGAGCCCCGGCAGCTCAGAAACACCCGGAGGGCCACAGCACCTGATCTGGGGTTGCTCACCGGCTGTTCTAAGGCCGTCGTAGGTTCCAGACTCCTCCCCGTTCCGGAAGATCTTCAGCGTCGGGTAGCCACTCACCCCGTACTTGTTGCAAGTGTTGGAATTGGCCGTGCAGTCGACCTAGGCGAGAGAGGACGGCGCGCGTTCTTGGTCCGGGCGGCCTTCCGAAGGCCTCCGCCCGTCCACCCTCCCGCGCCCAGAGCGCCCTTCGGACGCCGCCCTCGGGCCGCGGCAGCTCAACGGGAAGGAGCCGCACCGCCAGCGAGCGGGGCGCGGCCCGAACCGCGCGCCGGACACACCTTCACGAGGGAGACGACGCCCTTCAGCCGCGTAGCCGCCGACTCGTACTCGGGCGCCAGGCGCTTGCAGTGTCCGCACCTGCAAAGCGACGCAGCCGGTCACCCCGCGCCCGTCGCCCCCGCCCCGCCCCCTCGCGGCAGCCAACCGACGGGCGCCCGCGCGCCGCGGCAGCCATTCAGGAATGGCCACGGCGGCGAAGCCCCGCCCCCGGGCGCCCGGCCCGCCGCCGCAGCGCCCGGCGCGCAGCGGGCCGCTCGGCGAGCCGGTCGCTTCGCTTTTCTCCGCCGGAGCGCCGGCGGCGTTCCGGGGAGCCCGGCGCGGCCGTCCCAACCCACCAGGGGGCGTAGAACTCGACGAGGGCGACGCTGCGGTCGGCGAGGCCGCTATCGAAGTCGTCGTCGCTGAGCTCGAGCACGTCGGAGGCGCGGCCAGGCCAGGCGGCCGCGGCGAGGAGCAGCGCAAGGAGCAGCGTCGCCATGAGGCCCGCGGGGAGGACAGAGGAGCGCGGCAGCGGCTTTCGCTTTCCCCGGCGGTCGCCTCAGCGCGGGGCTAAAGAGGAACCGGAAGGCCCGCCCCCTGCGGAGACGGGCCGGGTCTATCGTGTGGCAGCCGCCCATTGGCCGCGCTCCCCCGCCCTCCTCCCTCCGCTCTGGGGCTCGCGCAGCCGCCCTGCCGAGGGGGCGGGGAAGGGAGGCCCGGCCCGGGGGCGCTGCGTTGGGGACGAGAGGCCTCGCCTCTGGTAGCCGCGCGCACGGGCTCCTTTGGCGGCCGGGGGATCCCGAGCGGGCCCCGCCTGCCCCTTCGGTGGCCGGTCAGGAAGCGCGGCGCGCGAGCCGGGCTGCGGGGCAGGGCCGCCGTCGGAACGGGCCGGCGAGGCGAGCGAGAGCGTCTGGGGGAGCCGCCTTCCGTGGCCGCTGAATGGAGGCCGTGTCCTGACCCCTCGTCCTGCCCCCCAGACTTTGGGCGTGGCTCGCGTCCACCTGCAGGACTGAGCGATCGATTTCTAAATCCTGCTGATTAGGCCTCCCAATTCCCAATGGCTGCAGGTGGGCAGCAAACTGCAGCACCGACCAGGTAGATCTCTAGGGCCCAGTTCTTCGTGCGGCTGCCTGCCCCCTGCTGCTCAGCCCATCTCGACGGCCTGACCGAGTTGGCGCGTTCAGAGTCCCTTGATTGAAGGGTGCCGTCTGGGGGGCAGGAAGGGGCTTCCTCTCACGGGCGCGCCCGCCTCCCTGAGACTCATGCGGCCCCCTGCCCTGGCCCTGTTTGGACAGCTCTGAAGACCTGGCTCTGACCCCTGGCCTTGGGTTAGTGCAGTTGGCGTCCCGCGGATGGGGCTTGGGTTTAAAGACTGCTTGGGTTTTTTTCTGGATGTTGGATGATGTTTGCATTTTACATTCTTGCTCTCAGAGCAGAACCCCAGCACCACCAGGAGGGTCCCCCGATTCTGCCTGGCTGCCATTGCCCAATGTGGGAAGCTACTGTACTTCCTTCAGTTTCTACTTTATTAATGTATACTTTTATTTTGTGCTTCTAAGGTTCATACATTACATTTAGTTTTTATCTCCTATCCTATTTGTCACTGACTACTGTAATGTAAGAGCCTCACATGGGCAGAGTGGTAGGTGGCAGTACTGCAACTGAAAACTCTCCCCGTGACCCGAGTTTGATCCTAGCGGAAGCTGGATTCTCGGGTAGCCAGTTCAGGTCGACTCAGCCTCCCATCCTTCCGAGGTCGGTAAAAGGAGCACCCGGCTTGCTGGGGAAGGTGGAGACTGGGGAAGGCAAGGGCAGACCACCCCGCTATGGTCTGCCAAGAAAACGTCGCAAAAGCGGCATCCCCCCAAAGGGTCAGACATGACTCGGTGCTGGCACAGGGGACCTTTCACCTCTCACTGTAATGTACAATTTTGCTCATTTTTATTTTTATTTTATTTATTAATCAAATTTATCACCGCCCATGTCCCCCCAAGGAGGGACTCTGGGTAGTTTACAATAAAAAACAAAACACTGCAATATAAAACTAGAATAAATATACTACACATTAAGACACAAACTTGCATCTCTTGTATTCATTCAATATCTATTATTCGATAGGTAGAACTTGAGTCTTTTACAGTATTTTATTAATTAATTTAGTCATTTTATTTTTATCGCTTAGGCTCTACTTTTAATATCCTGCTGCCCATACTTACTCTATTGTAGCCCTATGCGCTCCTGTTGATGTCTTGGAAATGTTTTAGTAAAGAGAGGGTCTGAAGCAGATGTCCTTTCTAGATAATGTTTATGGTTTCTTCCCTATGTCGTGGCTTCCTGCACTTTGTTCTTTTGATGAAGTTAATTCACTGGTCAGTGGCGATAACAAAGATTACCTGTCTAACTAGGCCCTCTGCAATGTAGCCCTTTATAGGTAATAATGACCTCCTGGAACTGAGCCTGGAAACTTCCTGGCCACCTGTGCAGCTTGTGAAGCAGAGGTGTTACGTGGGCATACCAAGGCTTGCTCATCGCTGCCCACAGCACCACCGTCTGAACCCTCTGCGGCTTCTAAGGGGTCTTTGAGGGCAGCCCATGGAGAGTAGTCCACACGCACAGTGCAGAGGACCTCCTGGTACAGGAACAAGTGCAACCGGCTGCACAAAGGCCTTCCTGGCTACAGCTGCCATCCACTCCTCAAGCAGTGTCAGCCCCACTAGTAGACCTGGCCAGGAAGTAACACCACAGGACAGCTAAAACTATTTTTATTGAAACTGGCTATAACAACAGAATCTTGCAAGTCTGACTCTCCCCCTCCTTATACTCCAGTGAATTAGGGAGGCATCTGCCCAAGCTCCTTATCTGATTGTTCTGGACTTAAAAAATGATTCAGCCCCTTTTACTTTGCCTAGGCAACAGGTCTTACATCTCTCCATCAAGGTCATCTTCCTTACTCTCTACAAGCAGGAGCTGAGAGTCCTGGAAGGCCCCCAAGTTACACCCTAGTCCCAAATGGGGAAGAATAACTCCATCTAGAACTAAGAGTGGAAGCTTCCCAGACCTGGTGGTCCCAACATCTACAGCCACTCTTTTTTTTAACAGTAATTTTATTAAACATTACAGTTACAACAATAAAAACTAATACAAACTAAAAGAAAAAAGAATAAAAAGAAAAATAGGTGCAGAAAAGAAAGAAAATACAGTAAAGAAAAAGAAAAATATATAAGGAAGTGACTTCCCCCTTCAAAACAAGTATAAACAATTTTAGTAACTTAGCACCTCCTCTTAAAATGATCTCTTCTTCCCATATCCCATCTCTTATCTAAAAACAAAGCCATAAATCCTCATTTCAGTCCTGATGTCAGCAAAAGTCCACTAAAGGTTACCAGAGATAACAATATATTTTACCTTGATCAAATAAGCCAACTTTATATTCCTTCCTCTAACTTCTAACCATCTTGATCTTTAGTCCCATCAAATACTGTCGTAGAACTCGATTTCTTCTAATTTTTTCTTCTCACAAAATTCTTGAAAACTTTAACAAGCCTCTTTTGTAAATCCAATATAGGGAAATTATCCAGGTCACTCTCTTGGTTTGTTATTTGTATATCTCTTTTAATTATTAAGACAGCCAGTTTCTTTGTACGTCCAGTATAACATTTTTCCATGTCATTTTTGTAGTCTGTCATTTTTAAGTCCACTTTCAAATCAATCTCCATCTTGTCAGTTAGAAACTTGTTCCTCTTCCATAACATCTTTTAGATGCAGTCTATAGAGGCAGACACTATTAAAATTAATCTCTGGGTCCATTGTTCAAAAATATCCTTCAATATGTCCAATGTTAAAATATTTTGCTTCATTCTGTAATTGTAAATTGAGTTTGAGTAATTTTCTCCTTTAATTATAATTTCCAGTTCTTTTTAGTGTCGAATTTTTAAAGTCTTATTATGTTTTTTTTAAGCATTCAAAACAAAAGCATTTTCCCACAGGAAGGATTAATTCCAAAATCTTATTTCAAATTTATCTGGACCCTTAGTCCACTTGTAACTTTCTAAAACCCAAGTTTTAATCACCCTTTTGCTGTTTATTTAAAAAAAAAAAAGTTCTTAAACTTGCAGTTAAAACTTCTTTCGCTAAGGATTGAAGGAAACTCACCCGGTTCTGTCAAACTTGTCGATCCAAAGGTTCCTAATAGCTGAAAACAGTTGACAAGCAATTTCTGAAAGGGATTAGAAAAGGAAGTATGAAAACCCAGTGTCCTTTTGAAGGTGCTGACCGCGATTGGAGCAAGATGGCTATTCCCTCATCTCCCAGAGCTCAAAACCCGCTGGTGACTGCTGTCTTGTGGTCTCCTCATGAGAAGCAGCTGTCTGGAGCACTTGTGGGTGATCTCAAGTGCTCTCCTTGTCCAGAGAGGAGTTATCAAAGAGCCAGTCTACTTGTCAGCTCTTCATTCCACTGTGGTTGTCAGTTCTGCTTTTTGTGGCACCATCTTCAGCCCGCTGTTTCTTCCCTGGAAGTGCCACTCTTGCTAAGGCTGAGCCTGAGTCTGTTCCTCCCCATCCAGGCCCTGACAGCTTCCAGGCATAGGGACAAGACCTTGACAGCATCACTTGGTTGGCCTGGGGTCAAGATATACGCCTTAGAATCATTTGTATCCTGATGACAACTGACCCCTAGACCAATAGATGAACTCGCCCAATGGCCTCATATGTTAAACAGAAAGCGGAGAATGTTTTGCTTCTTAGGTACCCCAGAATCAGAGGCTTTAGTCTCTTCCCTATCAGTACCAACTGAAGAAAAGAGAACCACCACAAAAACAGTACCAATTTCTACAGGCAGTCCAGAAGGATACTGTGATCAGTGGCATTTAAAGCCACTAAGAGATCAAGGAGGGCTAGGACAATTGCAGCCCATGCCTCCTGGCTCCTTCATAGAGTCACAGAGTTTGAAGGGACCTCAGAGGTCGTTGTTCAGCCCTCTGCACACTGCAGGATTCACTACACCATCTCTGATAGTTGGCTATCCAGCCTCTGTTTGAAAACCTCCAGTGACTGGGAAGAAACCAGTCCATGCGGTAACCTATTCCACTGATAGAAAGCTCTTCCTATCAAGAGGTCCTTCCTAATGTCCAATCTCTATCTACATCTTTGAAATTTCATCCCATGAGTTCTAGTCTTACCCTCTGGAGAAAATGAGAGTAAGTCCAAACCCTCTATGACATGACTGCCCTTCAGATATTTGAAGAGAGCTATCGTGAGCCTTCTCTTCTGCAACCTAAACATATTTAGATCTGTGGAGCCCTTGGTGCTCTCTGAGCTTGGTTGTTTGCTTGCAGATGTTTCATTACCCAACTAGGCAACATCTTCAGTGCTAGAAAGGAGTGGGGTTTGCTCTCCGTTTACGTACAGTAGCTTGCCCTGTCAGTTTTGGTGGGGGTGTGGTTTTCTCCTTGGTAGTTCCTTGATTAGGTATTGTTTTCTGCTTGTTTGGTGTTCATCCCTGCTTATCTGGGTGTTGGCTGCTGGAGAGGATGTGTTCTGGTCTATCTTCTTCTTAGCTTTTTTATTGTCTCTCTTGAATGGTGTGCAGATGGGGTTCATTGCTATGTACCTGTTGATGGCTGACTTGTCTGAATACCAACCTTCCAGGAATTCCCTAGCGTTGCTCAGTTTGTGGTTGAGTCTGTCCATGTGTTGTGAGATTTTTATCGTGTCTTCTGACCGCTAGTTGGTGCACAAACAACCAAGCTCAGAGAGCAGCAAGGACTCCACAGTTCAACCCTGAGCTACATATCTTCTCTTCTATTGATACAACCATTTCTCAGAGGAAAAACCCTAAGCTCCCTTTGGAGCCCGACACGGTCCATTAGTCACCTTGAGCAGACCAATCTAATAGGTCCTACCTCCTACCTAATACCCCCTACCATGGAGGGCATGAGAGGGCAGCACCATCAAGTTGAGCTGCTTGACCATGGAAAGGATTGATGGCAATGTCTTCCATCTGCAGATCATGTTGCACCTGCCCCAAGACAAAAAAACAGATCTAATGTGTGACCTGTGTATGTGTGTATACCTCAGTGATTTAGATCAGGTCCATGGTTGTTGTTATGTCCATGAACTCCTGAGCTGCACCAGACTTTATGCTCTCCAGAGACAGATTGAAGTCCCCAAGGAGTACCAGCCTTGATGCTACCACCCAAACCATGCAATGGAGTCCAGCAGCTCAGGGTGGGGTGTCATGATCACCGTTGCGATGCTTGTGACATCGCAACGGCTCACATAACAATACAAAGAGATGAGCACCGGGCGGATTAAGGAAAAAGGCAACCAGCTAACAAAAGAGCAACAGGTGCTGGCAACAAAGTATCGATCCTAGCCGGAGGCACGGAAGGAAGAGATACAATGTTGCAAAGGAGGTAATTGACAACACCCAACCACGAGGCACATCCGAACTGTCAGAAAGATTACGAGCCGGATCGCCCGGCAATGACCCATCACCGGCCGGGAGAAACAATTAAGAAAACACCCAAGGCACAGGAAGGGGCTACACGACCCCTCACCTACCGGCAACGGGGCTCGGGGCACACTCGGAGGAGGAGGGGTGGAGCGCTGACCGGTGCGGGCTATTTAAATCCTGTTCCGGCGCGCTCCACTCTCAGCTTTTCCAAGGGCATGCGTTCTATACTCAAAACCAGAACCTAAAGCCTACTCTAGTGTCTGTGTTTTACTGGGTAGCAGGCAGAGCCTGACATAAAGCTGAGAGTCACCAAACCAAAAATCGCCAAGCTCCACCGGACGAAAATTTTTCCGCGGGAGAGACCAACTGGTGAAAAACGGAACCAGGGACAGCGATGGAGCCAGCACTTCGCACCAGAGGCGTGAAGGACGGCCCGCAAGAGGCAGAGGCGACCCAACGGCGGCTGGAGGCAGCGCACCTCAAAGGAGACGCGGACACCCTCCCTGCCCACACCGCACCCCAGTTCCAGACCTGGAGCTCCAACCCAGACGGGAGAACCCCGACGGAAGACGAGGTCAGGGATCAGCAACTCCTCACTTGGGCCGACGGAGCAGGATCCCGGACGGGAACACCCTACTCCACCTGGAGGCTCCGCTACCCCCAAACGCCCGAGCAGGAAGGCGCAAGACTACATACCGGACAACATCTGGCAGCACCGACGTTGGACGACCAGGACACGCCAGACAGGGTCACGGCCCTGGAAGCCAGGGTATGATACCTTGAGCACCTTCTTCTGTCCCCGCCAGTGGCAGATGAGGACACGACCCTGAAAGCCAAGGTACGAGACCTGGAACATATGCTCCAGTCCCTGGCAACAATCGTCAGCGAGCACTCCAAGACTGAGGCGGCACAGGGGGTAAGAGGGGACCGGGGCAACATACCCACCCCATCTACAACCCCGAGCGGAAGCGGCCAAGCACGAGACTCTGCCGCAGGGATTCGCGGCCCCAGGCCAGTGGGAGCCATCCTTCAACAAACTGGGAGGTTCACAAAAGACTTCACCGTACAATTTGATGGGAACCCCACGAAACTCTCCTTCTTCTTAACTAATGCGAGGGACTACATGGCCCAATACGGCCATTGCTTCAACACAGAAGCCGCCAAAATCTCGGTGGTGGCCACCAGGCTCCAGGATAGGGCTGCGGACTGGTATGTACAGATGTACGAGTCCGGAGCCCCAGCTTTGGCCGATTTCCTCGCCGAGCTGAAACATTACTTTGAGGACCCCCTGGCGAAGGAAAGGGCAAAGTGCACACTCCTAGCACTGCGGCAGGGAAAAAGAACGGTGGCCGACTACGCCCTCGAATTCAAGGTCCTCGCGGGCAAAATCACGGAATGGTCGGAGGCCACCCTGATTGACATGTTCAAGCGTGGCCTCAACCGGGAGGTGCTTCAGTGGGCACTCTACAGGGACGACCCAGCCTCCCTTCACGGGTGGATTTGCCTAGCCGGTAAAGCAGAACACGCCCAACGCGCGTTCCTGCTAACAACCGCAGATGACAAAATCCTGCCCAGCACAAGAGGACCAGTCCCACAGCCGGGTCCAACCTGGCACGCAGACCAACAACGGAGGCTTGCCCGCGGGCAGTGTACCAGGTGCGGGAAAACGGGGCACCGAGTAGTGGACTGTTTCACAAACAGACCAACGGATCACCCGCCCAGACCCACACCGAAGATGCCGCACAAACCATCCAACCCCCCCAGACGGCTGACAGGAGCATTAGCAACCCCAGAAGAGAACACGGACGCCTACCTCGCAGGGGACGCCCAAGAACAGCCGGCGGAAAACGCTCCCCACCTGCTCTAAGCAGCGCCGCTGGGCAGGTGGTGAAGAAGGGGCGCAACAACCCCAGGGTGAGTGACGATTGCTCCATCCTGGCAGGGACAGTTGAACTTGCTTACGGCCCTAGAGCCATTGCGGCCGAAGCTATGGTGGATTCTGGGTGCTCCAGAAATCTGATCAACCCGGAGATTGTCGCCGCACTAAAACTGCCCTGTCTCCCCCTCCCCAAACCGCTGGCGTTCCAGCAACTAGATGGTTCTACAGCAGGGGGGGGGAGACCGGCCACCCAGAGGACCGGAATGGTCACCCTGACAATGGGCACCCACAAGGAATCAATAAACTTTGTGGTGACCCAGATAGGGAAACCCATAATAGTGCTGGGGATCCCCTGGCTAGCACGCAACAACCCACATATAGACTGGAGGACACGCTCCATCAAGTTCAAAGACGGGGTCTACCAGGCACCGACACTGGACAAACCAGCTACTCCGACAGTGGGGAGGGCAGAAGTCCACAACAACGACCCCCCCCCAGAAGGACTCCCGGAGCAATATGCAGACTTTGCAGATGTCTTCAGAGAAGAGGCAGACCAATTACCCCCCCACCGCAAGACGGACTGCACAATTGAACTGCTCCCAGACGTCCCACTACCCAAGCCCAAGATCTACCCCACAACCCAGAGAGAATTAGCGGCGCTGCGGGAATTCTTGGATAAAAACCTCTCCAGGGGCTTCATAGAACCAGCAAACTCGCCGGTTGGAGCACCCGTCCTATTTCGGGAAAAGAAGGACGGCACCCTGAGACTATGCACTGATTATCGCGGATTAAATTCCGCTTCCCTATCCAACAAATACCCCTCGTAAAGGACATGCTAGCACACCTGTCAAAGGGCAGGGTATTTTCCAAACTCGACCTCCGCGAAGCATATTACAGAATACACATCAGGGAGGGGGACGAGTGGAAAACGGCATTCAACTGCCCCTTGGGCTCCTTCCAATACAAGGTACTACCATTCGGCCTCGCGGGGGCTCCAGGGGTCTTCATGCAACTCATCAACGAGGTGCTGCATGAACACCTATTCAAGGGTGTACTGGTTTACCTGGATGATGTCCTCATCTACATGAGGACGCAGAGGGAACACGAGAGGTTGGTGAGGCAAGTCCTCACTAAGCTACGAAAAGCCAAACTCTACGCTAAGCTATCCAAGTGCGAATTCCACAAATCGCGCTTGGACTACCTAGGGTACAGAATCTCTAACAAAGGCATAGAAATGGACCCCGCGAAGGTCCAGGCAGTTTTGAGCTGGGAACACCCACGCACCAGGCGCCAGCTTCAAAGCTTCCTCAGGTTCGCGAATTTCTATAGGTCCTTCGCAAGGGGGTTTGCGGAAATAGCCCTACCCTTAACCGATTTGCTCAAGACCGAGGGCGTCGGGGAGACGCGCAAGGTAAAAAACCCGGGGGCGTTTGACAGGCTGAAAGCGCTGTTCACAGCGGAGCCAATCCTAGCTCACCTGGACCCCGAACAACCTTTTGTGGTGCAGGTGGACGCCTCTGACTTCTCCATAGGCTCCATCCTGTTGCAAAAGGATTCTGCGGGAATCCTTAAGCCATGCGCCTACCTCTCGAGGAAATTCTCGGAGACAGAAAGGCGATGGCACGTATGGGAAAAGGAGGCGTTTGCGGTTAAAGCAGCGCTGGAGGCTTGGCGTCACCTTTTGGAAGGGACAACTTACCCACTTGAGGTCTGGACAGACCACCGCAACCTCGAGGCACTCCATATGCCCTGACGCCTCAGCCCCAAGCAAATACGATGGGCTCAGTTCTTCAGCCGGTTCAACTTCCAGCTGAAGTTCATACCAGGCAAAAGGAACTTCCTGGCAGACGCGCTCTCCCGACTGCCCCAGGATGCGGAGCCTATCTCCGACATTGTAGGGACGGTGCTTTCCGATTCCCAGCTGGGTATGGCAGTGGTCACCCGGGGCCGAGCTCGGGGACAGCCTGCCCCCCCCTCGCAAACAACTACAACGCAACCTGCCCCCAGACGCAGGCAACCCCAATTACCAGGTGGGCTACGGGCAGACTTCATAACGTCATTGAAATCTGACCCCTGGCTCCTGGCCAACCCCAACAAGGTCACCATGGACCAGGACCTCGCATGGGCGGAGGGAGGGCTGTATGTACCTGACTCACAATGGCAGGCGATCCTTAACAGATTGCATGACAGCAAACAGGCTGGTCATTTCGGGTTCTTGAAAACCCTACACCTGACTCGGAGGCAGTTTTGGTGGCCCTCGCTGAGGAAGGACGTCAAGACGTATGTGGCGTCTTGCCCAGTGTGCGCTATAGCCAAGCGACCGGCTGGCAAACCCCAGGGGCTGCTGCAACCCGTAGCTGAACCCTCCTGCCCTTGGGATGAAATCTCAATGGACTTCATAGTCGACTTACCGCCCAGCCAAAAGAAAACGGTCATTTGGGTGGTAAAAGACTACTTTTCAAAACAAGCACATTTCATCCCCTGCACCTCGATTCCGTCAGCCCAACAGCTGGTGAAACTGTTCCTAGTCCACGTGTACCACCTACATGGATGCCCCTCCCGTTTGGTGACCGATAGGGGCACACAATTTACCTCGAGGTTTTGGCGGGCTTTTTTAAAACTGATAGGTACCCAGCAAGCCCTGTCAACCTCCTGGCATCCCCAGACGGACGGATCCACAGAGATCCTTAATGCCACACTGGAGCAATTCCTCCGCTCCTACATAAACTATCACCAAGACGACTGGGTAGACCTCCTCCCGTTTGCAGAGGTCGCGTACAACAATGCGATACACCAGAGCACCAGTAAAACCCCATTTGGGGTGGTGTCGGGCCGGGAGTTCGTCCCCATACCTGAACTACCTCAGCCCCCGTCCCCAACAGTGGCCGCTTGCGATTGGGGTGAGAAAATTGCAGATTCCTGGCCAGTCATCAAGGACGCGCTTAAAGAGGCACAAACAGCGTACAAATCGCAAGCGGACAAGCACCGGCGCCAGCAACCAACGTTTCAGGTGGGGGACATGGTCTATCTATCCACCAGATTCATAAATCGCCGCAACCGTCAAGCTGGGCCCCAAGTTCATTGGACCATTCTGGGTGACACAAATAGTGAACCCAGTCATGGTACGCTTAGACCTGCCCCATAATCTTAAGAGACTGCACCCGGTATTTCACTGCAGCTTACTCAAGCCGGCAAGTGATCCCTCCTGGTGGCACCCACGCACGCCCCCCCCCCCACCGGTGATGATAGATGGACAGCAACACTTTGAAGTAAAAGAGGTGCTTGACTCCCGTAAGCAGCGGGGCTCCCTCCAATACCTCGTAAAGTGGAAACACTTTCCACACCCTGAGTGGGTCGCTGCCTGTGACATCCAGGCTCCCGACCTGATCCGCACCTACCACACCACCTACCCCTCCAAACCCGCGGCTTAACCTTCCTGAAGGGGGGCAGTATGTCATGATCACCGTTGCGATGCTTGTGACATCGCAACGGCTCACATAACAATACAAAGAGATGAGCACCGGGCGGATTAAGGAAAAAGGCAACCAGCTAACAAAAGAGCAACAGGTGCTGGCAACAAAGTATCGATCCTAGCCGGAGGCACGGAAGGAAGAGATACAATGTTGCAAAGGAGGTAATTGACAACACCCGACCACGAGGCACACCCGAACTGTCAGAAAGATTACGAGCCGGATCGCCCGGCAATGACCCATCACCGGCCGGGAGAAACAATTAAGAAAACACCCAAGGCACAGGAAGGGGCTACACGACCCCTCACCGAGCAACCCCTCACCGACCCCGAGCCCCTCACCGGCAACGGGACCAACGGGGCTCGGGGCACACTCGGAGGAGGAGGGGTGGAGCGCTGACCGGTGCGGGCTATTTAAATCCCGTTCCGGCGCGCTCCACTCACTCTCAGCTTTTCCAAGGGCATGCATTCTATACTCAAATAAAACCAGAACCTAAAGCCTACTCTAGTGTCTGTGTTTTACTGGGTAGCAGGCAGAGCCTGACATGGGGTCTTGCTCCACAACACAAAGGCCGGTACAACAGCAACAAGCCCAACTGCTTCCTAAAGCCCAATGCCATAGGGTCTCACATCTACTTATCTGCAGCATAGGGCTTCTGAAAGCCAACAAGGCTCCCCAGATGACAACTGCCATCCCATTCCCCCACCCTGAGATTGCAGCTGATGTCAAACATAAAATCCAGGTGGGCACATCTCCGAAACCCCTCTCTGGGCCCAGCCAGGTCTTGGCCATACATGCCAGGTCATCTGATTTCTCTGTGATCAGGTTATGAAGGAAGGCACTCTTATTACAGACTGATCTGACAAGAAGGCAGCCTGTCCTTGGATTCCTGCTATGTCTCCTCCTGCCCACCCCTACCAATAGCATTTAAGCGTATTGGTCTCTGCAGTTAAAGCCTGGAGAGAAGACATAAATTAATAATTTATTAAATGTATATGTCGCCCGACTCCCAGAGACTCTTGGATTGGCCTCAAAGCCTTTAATAGGCAGATAATGTCTTTTAACAAATTAGCTCTAGTTTCTTCCTCTCCTGCTTTTGATACCAAGGGCAAAGGTGATGCAGCTAAACATGTCAACTAGAGCCAAGGAGTCTCATTTAAGCTTCACAAGTTTGGCTCTAGTTGATGTATTCAGAACAGATAAATCAGCTATCATGAAAAAGCTACAATGCAAATATGCTTAGTGTACCAGATTAATGAGATGTTAACCATGTAATGCAGGATTTTATGTAATTTAGGGAGAAAGGGCAATGGGTAGACCTCCCATCTGGCCACTGTGATAGCTGGTGTAGCGTTGTCAATAAAATCACTCAGCTTAGCCAGCCTTAAGTCTTCATGGATGGAATCTGATGTGGTGGCTGGGCAACATTTGGCCACCGCTTCTGGCTGGTGAAAGGTGTTGGCTGCTCTGTTGGCTGTCTTCAGCCCCTTGTGAGGTTTGGAGGAGCTGCGACCACTAGATCTGGGACGTGGTCAAAGCCTGACAGCAGGAGGGGCTGAGGCAGCCTTCAATACCATTGACCGTGGTGGGATCCTTCTGGGCTGCCTGCAGCTGTTGGGGGTGGGAAGCGGTGTTTTTACATTGGTTCAATGGGTAGTTCTAGTTGCTGGTTGTTGTGGGGGGAGATCAGCCAGACAGCCTCTGCTCTGTGGGGCGCTACAGGGCTCAGCCTGCTCTCCTATGGTTCCACATCTACGTGGAACTGTTGGGACAGGTCATCCTTCTGTAAGGGGTATGATATCAATAAGCTGAGGATACCCAGTCGCGTGTCACTATCCCAGGCCACACAGGGGATGCTGGCACGATCTGGACCCTGGGTGGGGCCACGATGGAGTTACCTTTGGCCCATTGCAGGCTTCTGACATCTCCAGGATGTTCTCTTGCCAGGGTGGCATGTCCTTGAAGAAGCACATCTGTGACTTGAGATCCTTCACCCAGCTTTGGCTAGTGCAGCCTTATCTGAAATGTGAAGCTGTGGCAACAGACTCACATCCTCATCTGCACTAATCTGGATCGCCGCAATGTGCTCTGCAGGGGGCTGCTTTTGGAAACTACCTGGAGGGCTCACTTGTTTAGACTGCAGCAGCCCAACCTCTGGTTGGCACATGCTGACAGAAACACACCATACCCATGCTCTGCCCCCCGCAATGGCTAACTATTTTTCAAATTCTTTTTAGTTTTGCTACATGTGTATTTTCAAGTTTTATGTTGTTAATATTATACTGTGGACTTCAGATGTATTGGATGATCTTGTAAGACACAAAGAGTTGCTTGATTGCAGCAGGCAACATATCTAACAAGCAAGCAAGCAAGCAAGCACCAGCTTAAGAGGTGGCTCTTTATGCAGCAGGATCAGTGCATTTTGTCCATCTTGAGAAGATGCCATCCTTCAGCTACCAGCAAGGGCTTCCCATGGAAGGCCAAGACCCATTCTCCATCACCTTGGAGGGCAGGGGATATCACAAACTGTAAATGATAAGGCAGCAGGTTCTGGCCAAATGTCGAGAGCGAGCACGGTTGGAAGCGAAACAGGTGGCCCAGAGAGGTGCTGGGCTTTCCTTCCCTGGGCTAGACAGCATCAAGGGAAGGCTAGACAGCATCTGTGGAGACTACTCTGGTCAGAGTTCCTGCCCTGAGCAGAGCTGGACTCTGTTGGAAGGTTCTTTCCCAACTCTGTGAGAAGGTCCCAGTGTAAGTCATCGACTTTCGACGGACAAGTCACAGGACTCCACCGTCAGCCACCAGGATGGGATTTTCCCAGGCTTCTTACCAGAAGAGGGCGCTGCAGCCCCACTGGCTCTCGGGTTCTGACCCAAGCATCTCCCCACCCTCTGCCACTCCCATGCCCAGTGGCTGCTTGGCTGGAAAGAGGTGCTTGGGGTGTGTGCGGGGAGACAGACTTCCAGCAAAGAGCACAGGCACCAAATTACAATGGATGGGAACACTGAACATCTAACATCATGAGGTGCGGCAGGAAGAGAGTAAATGAGAACCAGAAGGGCCTCTTTTCCAGACCAAGACAAGCCTATTTAATAAAACCGTTTAGGACAGAGGAGGCTGAGGACAGTCTACAGGAAGGAGCCTTTTCTCAGCTGCCGGAGCCCACGTCCGAGGAGGGAGGCCTTGATCGGCGCTTGCTCGGGGTGGGTGGCTGGGGGCACGGCCTCAGCCCAGGAAGCGCAGCCCGGCCATCCCAGAAAAGCCCAAGAGGACAGCAAGGATTTTGGGCAAGCGGCCGGAAGGAACACGCAGCTCCTGGGGCAAGATCTCCAGGAAGGTGATGTACATGAAGGTCCCGGCGGCCACCCCTTCCAGCACGCTCCGCGCCAGGGAACCGCCCGGGCCAGAGCTGTGGCTGACCGCCATGCCGAGGCCCACTCCCAGCGGGGACATGAGCACGAAGCAGGCGCCGGAGGCCGCAAGCCAGGGCAAAGGGAGGCGGCTCTGGAGCAGCAGCAGGCCCAGACCGGCGGCGATCACGGATTTGTGGAGGAGAATGGCGGCCGCCAGCTGCAAGACTCCGCTCCCCGAGTCTTGCAGCCCCAGCGCCAGGCCCTCGAACACCGCGTGCAGCGAGAGGGAGAGGATCAGCGCCAGCGACCGGAAGGGCGACGGCGAGGGGGTGTTGGCCGCCTCGGCCCCGGCCCGCTGCTCCCCGATGGCGGCCTCTTCGCGGCGCAAGAGGGGCGGCGAAGCCCCGGCCGCCTGCCGCTCGCTGCAGTCCAAGGCCACGTGCTCCAGGACCAGCACCAGCAGGATGCCCAGAGCCAGGATGAGTTCGGGCATGGGGAAGTCCAGCTGGGGACAGGGAAGAGGGGGGGGAGGGTCGTCACCGCGGCCCGAGAGACGAGCGTGGCTGGCCAAGGGGGCTCTCTCTGGCCGCGTGACTTTCGGCGCGAAGCCGCCCAGGGAAGCCAAGCTCTCCGGAAGTCTGCGCAGGGCCCGCGACCCGGCTGAAGGCGGGCGTGGGGACTCCACTGTGGGATCCTTGCGGGGAGCAGCCCGTCCGGCCCCGAGGCCGCCGCGATCCCGCAGCACGCGAGGCGCCCGCGACGCAGGCTCGGGCGCCCCGGGAGAGCCTGGCGCGGCCCCGGGCGGAGCGGCCCGGCGGCATCTCTTGCCGGGCGGGGCCGCCGCCCGCCCCTCGCCCGCCCCTCGCCCGCCCCTCGCCCCACACCCGGATACCGAAAGGCTCTGCCGACGGAACTCCTCCCGAAGATCGGCCAGCGAGTTGGGCACCACGTCCAGCAAGCAAGCGGCCATAAAGACTCCGCCCGCCGCGCAGCTCAGGATGCTTCGCCCGCTCCCAGAGACGCCTGCCGAGAGCCGGGAAGGAGGAGGACGCTGAGGGAGGCCCGCCTGGCAATGCAACGCATCGCCACGCCACGCGACCCGCCCCGTCCCCTGGAGCCCCCACGCACCGTTGCCGGCGGCCCCGCGCAGGCGGAAAAGCAGCGCCGGGAGGAGGCCGCAGAGCAGCGGCAACAGGGCCAGGGCGAGGAGGCAGCCCACCTTCAGCGCCTGCACAGACCACATGGCGCCCCGTCGGATTCGACACGGCCGCCAGCTGGCCGGACTTTTAAGCCTTCGCGCCCCGCCCCGCCCGGGCCCTTCGAGGTGCCGCTGCGGAGGGGAGGGGGCGGAGGGGAGGGGTCACATCTGATCTTCCAAAGAGGAGCAGCTCGCCGCGCTTGGAGCAAGAGGCTTTCCAGCCCCGCCGGCGGAGAAGGGTTGATCCCGCCCGGCAGCATTTGCCAGCAGCAACCTGCCTGGGTGGCTGCGGCAGGACGGCCGTTCTCTCCGCCGCTCCCGCCGCCCGTCAAGGAGGCATTCGGACCGCTTCGGATTTGACTCCGGTCTGAATTCTTCGGGGCGCGAGAGAACCCCTGCTCGCTCGGGCAGCATCCCCCCCCGCCTCGGACGCTTCCTGGAGCGGAGAGCAAGCCCCGGAGGCGCGGGGCTGGTGCCCGCGGTCCTGGGGCGCGTTGCGGTGGGGTCGCCACCCGGAGCGTGGGGGAAATCGGGAGGCAACGCGGGGCGAGCCCGGTCTTCACGTCCCCTGATCGTGATCGTGCCGTTTGGGACGGAAAGGGCTTTGCTCTGGGCGAGCAGGGAGAGCGGTCCCTGCTCGGCTGGCTTCACCGCTTGGGACAGCCCGCTTCGGCTCAGAGGGGGAGCCGCGCCCGGGAGGAGGGCCGCGGGCCGTTTGGAGAAGCGTTCGGGGCTTTTTAAGGGCTGGGATGGAAGTCTTAACGGCGCCCATTCGCTCTTTAAAGTTACTCCGCTGCCCCCGGAGCAAATTCGGCCGTTAGATTTTTCCCTTCCTCTGGGGCACAGCCCTTAGTGTGCTGCCCATCCGTGGCTGCCAGAGTATCCCTGGAGTTGGTAGAGGTGTGAGGGATCCATTTCACCTCTTGAACCCACCAAATCCTCCCCAAAACTGGGCTGATGGCTCCTCTCGGGCTTAGATGGGAAGACGGGAGCCCTCACCCCTTACTTTCGCCCCTGAAAGCCGGACCCAAATGACCCCACCCGCTCCAGCAAAATCATGATGTCAAATGTCTGCACCCCCCGCACCCCGCGTTGTGGCTCTGGGCAAAGGATATATAAATCTGATGTGTTTGCTTTTTGCTGAATTGCATGAAATGTGCAGGCAGAGTAGCCCCTTCAGATTATGTGCAGCTGCTGGAGAAATAGATGTAGGAAGTTGGGTGCACGGAGAATTCTGCATAAAGTTTTGCATAAATACTGTGAGTTGTAAGGCTGCCCCTCCCCCGTAGTTTGGGGAGTGATTTGTATGATGATAAGGACAAAAAGCAAAGTTCGGTGCTTGTAACCTTGGTTAGGAATTTTTTTTTTTCTAGTGGCTTTACCTGCTGTGCAGATCCAGCTGTTTGGCTGGATGATTGTTCCAGGTATGGTTAGAACATGAGCTAATTTCATAACCAGGTGGAGCACGTTGTGCAGAGCCAGTCACACTGTTGTTGGCTACGGCTTTAGAAGTCCAGGGGTTGTGTTTGAAACTGATGAAAGAAGAATTATATTTATGATTTTTTTGCCTGCTCACTGAACCCCTGAAGCGCTTCCTTCAGTTCTGAGGACCAGGCTTTGGACTTCCCTCTGAGGCTGAATATCCAGAAGGGAGAGTTAGCCAGCAGGGTGGCTGGGCCAAAATTTATTTTTATTTTTATTTCTATTTTTTATTTATTTTCTATCCCACCTTTATTATTTTTATAAATAACTCAAGGTGGCCAACATACCTAATACTCCGTCCTCCTCCTATTTGCCCCTCAACAACAACCCTGTGAGGTGGTCGGGTTGAGAGAGAGGGACCGGCCCAAGGTCACCCAGCCGGCTTTCGTGCCTAAGGCGGGACTGGAACTCTCCTACCATGCCTGATTGGCTCTTGGGCTGAGAGAGAGGAACTGGTCCAAGGTCACCCAGCTGGCTTTCATGCCTAAGGCAGGACTAGAACTCTTCTACCACGCCTGATTGGCTCTTGGGCTGAGAGAGAGGAACTGGTCCAAGGTCACCCAGCTGGCTTTCATGCCTAAGGCAGGACTAGAACTCTTCTACCACGCCTGATTGGCTCTTGGGCTGAGAGAGAGGAACTGGTCCAAGGTCACCCAGCTGGCTTTCATGCCTAAGGCGGGACTAGAACTCTCAGTCTCCTAGTTTCTAGCCCGGTGCCTTAAATACTAGACCAAAGTGGCTCTAAAATGCAAGCTGAGCAGTGTCTGCAACAACTGGAGTGATATTCAAATCATGCCACATGTGTGATGTTGCCAAGCACACTTGTGTACTTGCTTTACACAGTAGATAAATCCCTGCAAGTGCTCAATGAAGCCCTTGCACACATGTGGTTAGTTGCATCCCTTCCACAGCACACACAAGTGGCAATGGGATGCCTGCTGCCGCTCCTTCCTCCCCCTGAAATCCATATTGGAGGAGCAGCAGTAGACCTCCCTGGCCCGCCTGCCTCTGAGAAACCAGCCCCAGAAGCCAGGACCTTCAGCTTCGATTGGCCATCCCGTGAAAGCGCCATCCTGCCCTGAAAGTGGAAGGGCAGAGGAACACCAGTGTCATGGTTCCTGTTCCAATGTCCCTGTGAACATCGTAACCAGTTCCCATGCCATGCTGGTGCTGACAAGTGTTACTGTTCAGGAGGAATCGTTAGGAACACCTGCAGGCTGCGGGGAGTGGACTCTTACTGACTCTGGGGGGAGGGATTGGAACTGTCTAAGCTTTAATTGTTTGAAAGACCCGCGCTTTTGCCATTCTCAGCTTTGCTCTTGAACTTGCATTCTATCCAGTAATAAATCAGATATCCGTAAGCTGCTTGTGTGAGTCTGGTTGGAAACTTGGGTAGGTGTTCATCACAACCAGGTTGCATGGCTGGTAGGACAACTTGCTCAGGAGTACCTCTAACCCCTGAATAGCCTGGCTTCAGCAGTTGTGGCTGACTTCTGCATCTTGACCTCAAGCTGCTGCTTTCCCAGTGTTGGGTCCCTTCCTTGGACGGGAAGACATTTTCTTTTTCTGTAAGGGAATTCCAGCCTTTGTGAAGGAATCTGGCAGTCAGTATCCTAAACTTTGGACCGACCTGGGGCTCTGCCTTTGCCTCTTAGTGAATGTCTTTACCGCTTTTGATCTTGGATTGTTGAGGACCTTGATGAAGCCCTCATGTAGCCCTCATGTCACGACCATGCCGCATTCTGCCAGATTTATTCAGAGGAGCTTGAGTGTCCCTCCGTACCATTTCTGGAATGGTAGTGTGTGAAATTGTTTTCTGGGTTTGATGCTGGACTTACCTGCATTAGCAAGAACTATTAGTGGGCCACCAGGACATGTTAGTAGAGGAGCATTTTGTAGATACAAACTCCTGCATTTGCTCAAAGTTGGACACCAGCTGGACAAATCCAAAGAGGTGCTGGGGTGACGTTTTATGAGGTTATCAGGAGAGAATTTCAACCTGTTAATCCTGAGGAAGTGGGCAAAGTCCTTGGTGAGGTTAGAAGTATGTGCTGCTAGGTTTTGGAAGGGGAGCAGGTCTAGACTGCTCCAAATGCCTTGTGGCAGGAGGCTGAGGTGCCCCTGTCCTTGAAGAACGCACTGGTGCATCCTTTCCTTAAGGAGCTAACCCTGGATACCGATTAACCGGTCTCCAACCAATATCCAACTGATGATGAGGGGACAGTTACAAAGAGCTCTGGAAGAAATAGATTATCTGGACTCTTTTCAGCACAGGTGCAGGCCTGGGCATGGGACAAAAACTGGACCAGTCATTCTCATTGATGACCTGGGACAGGGCCTACATGGGAATGCAGCCAAACTTGTCCTGCTGGACCTCTCAGTGGCTTTCAGTACCATCAGCTGTGTTATTGTTCTGGGGTGACCATGGGGGTTGGAAACCACAATGCCCTTTGGAGTAGTCCCAGCCGGTTTGTGTGCAGAAAGGGTGTCTGAGCCCTCAGGTCATGCAGCGCGGGATGCCCTCTTCCCTCCTGTTCTATTTCATGTTCGCATGAGGTGGCTGAGGGAAGCCACGGACAGTCTGGGCATATCAACAGTAGAGACTATACCCAGGTGTGTATCCCTACCCCAGACCATGGTAGAAGCCAGTCTTGACCTGGAGCCTAGAAGCTGTAAGGGTCTGGGTGGGGAGAACGAGGTTGAGACTGACCCCAGGCGAGATGGCCACTGCTGAACCTGGCTCTGTTTTTAGCTGGCGCTGAGGCTGTGCTCTCTGAGAGGGCGTGGGTGCACGGTTGGGGTTCCTGGCCTCTCAGCTCACGCTGGAACAGGTGGAGCAGGTGGAAGCCACGCACAAGCTTCCAGTTCATTTCCATGTGCAGTTAAGGTGGCTGTGGTAACCTCTAATGCCTCAGATCTTTTTGAGATTGCTTGTTCCAAGGCATGCTGGCCAAGAGTGCATGCTGAAAAAACACATCCCACACCCCGTGCGTGAAATAAGTGGGAGGTTTTGGGAAGTGACATTCTCCACTGGAGCGCCTTTCCAGTGGAGCGCCTTGCTACCAGAACCATCAGATCCCTGCCCTCTCTCTCAAAAGCCTGCTTTTTAAAAGAATGCCTGGAGACTGAAAATGTTGTCATTTGCTATTACTGTATTGATACGAAATATTATTGTAGCTTTGGTTTTATTATGACCTGGTTTGGTATGGCATTTAGAGTGACACGGCAAAAGTGGCATAAAGTCATTTGCGTAAATAAACACGTCTGAGTGTGTTTTGTAAGGCGAGGGATACACCCTTCTGTGGCTTGGGAGGGATCAGCGCAGGCCTTTTCCTACCTGTCTGATGGTCCCCTCCTCTGCCACACTGGCTTCCAGTCCAACCTGAGAAATTCCGGGGAGCTGGACTCTCAGCTCTGGCCAGTGCTGGGCAGCATCTCAGCAACTCTGGGATGACTTGCTCTCAGCTGACTCTGAATCAGCATTAACCCTTTGGATTCTTAGGCAAGCTTTAACATGCTTCCTTCCTCTCCTGAGAACACTTGAAAGCTTGCCATAGTATAATAAAATTAAGTAAAATAAAAAGAATGGTGATTGTTGGATCTGGGAGTCTTTTCTGGCAAGCTCACTGTGGCTGCTGCAAGGGCCGGGCCTTGGTCCTGCCCCTCCACCTTTCTAAGGGCCACATAGACATGGCATTTTTCCATTGACTATGGCGTGATGTGATGTGAGAGCCAGCTTGGTGTCATGGTTAAGGCACCAGAGTAGAACCCGGGAGGCCCTGGGTTCTAGTCCTGCCCGAGGCACAAAGCCAGCTGGGTGACTGTGGGCCAGTCCCTCTCTCTCAGCCCAAGGAAGCAGGCAATGGCAAACCACTTCTGAAAGACCTTGCCAGGAAAATTGCAGGGACTGGTCCAGGCAGTTGCCAGGAGTCAACACTGACTCAGAGGCAGAAAACGGCATGATCAGGAACCTTTGTCTTTGCTTAATCCAGGGATGGCAATATTTATTTATTTATTTAGTTAGTTAGTTAGTTAGTTAGTTTCTATTACTGCCCATCTCCCCTAAAAGAGGGGGACTTTTTTGGCCCAGAGGCAGCACTTCTTCCTGTTCTGGACTACTTGGGGATGTAGAAAGGCATGGTTGGGGAGGCTGTGACTGGGGCTGAAATTTTAGCCCTTTTCATTTTGTGGATTTGGGTGGGTGGGCTAAAGGGTGAAACCAATGCCCCAGGCCTTGCACATGCAAAAGCCTCCTCCAGCCGTTGGAACAGAGCCCCGAGCAAGGCTAGGCCATGTGGTAGCTTCACTTTTGGAAGCCGTGGGTCAGAGGGATGCATCACACAAACTCCCCTTCAGGGAAGTCACATGGATTTGTGAGGGAGAGGCAGGGGGCCTTTCCCAAAGGACAAAAGTGCCTGCTTTTTGTGTCCCCCAACGGTCTGCAGCACAGCTGCTGAGCAGAGCCCTGCATGGGGCCTGAAGGCAGTCCACTGCCTGCAAGGTGGGTGAGGAGGTCACCTTTCTGCAGGGAGAGGCAGCTCTCAGGAGCTTCTGCCTGGCGCACGCGGGCATTGTGACCCACATGACATGTCTGGAGGAGAGCACTGCGCAGCCTGTTCTGCACTCCTGGGCTTGTAGCAAGCACGTGCATGACTGGAACACCTCCCTTAGGGGGAAGATGGGCAGTGCTTAAAATTTGACAAATAAATAAAATAAATTAATAAATAACAAGACCACTTGAAATATCAGCATCCGTTGAAGCCATTGCTTTGGATATCTGCAGTATCCAGGTGATGGTGGTCCTTGACCCCACAAGGCCCTTTGTCAAATTCCAAGCCCTCTAAACTAGGCTCCCCTGAGGCTGGGCCCGTCACTTACGGAGAAATGGGCTCCCTGAATGAACGACCTCTTGCAACCCTAATAGCAGCTCTCACAGGTGCTCTTTGACGTCTAGAGAAGTGGACCTCCTGCCTTTACCATGACAGGCAAAGGAGCGATGGTGCCCAGAGCCCAAAGCAATGACGGGTGTTCCCACAGACGCTTCCAAGAACTGGGGTAGAACAGTGCCACCTTCCTTGAGGTCTTGCAGTGAATAAACTGCTCCAGTACCCCAATGTCTCTTGGCAAGGATGACTTCTCCAGGAAATTTCCCATAGCCTTAGCTGTGGTTTTTTTTTTTTTTTTAATTTATTTATTTATTTTCTATCCCACCTTTATTATTTTTTAAATAAACAATTCAAGGTGGTGAACATACCTAATACTCCTTCCTCCTCCAATTTTCTCCACAACAACAACCCTGTGGGGTGGTTGGGCTGAGAGGGAGGGACTGGCCCAGGGTCACCCAGCCGGCTTTCGTGCCTCAGGCAGGACTGGAGCTCTCCGTCTCCAGGTTTCCAGCCCATTCCCCATCTCAGGGTGGAAGAAGGCACAAGGGGAACACTTAGTCGACAAAGTGGAAGAAGTGGGAATGTTTGGGAAAATTCTGGGATTGTTGGTTTAAGGAAAATGAAAGCTGACTGAAACCCACAACTGCAAGTTCAGGGAAGCCTATTTTAATGAGCTAAAAAACAGGAGGAACTAATGAGAAAAAGATCATGAATGATCAAGTTGGAAGGGGCCTGTTGGAGATTTGCTAGGGGATGAATGGAAGGAGAATGAAATAGGGTTTGTTCGATACAGAGTAAAGTGGAATAATTCCTTCCGATCATTTGGAAATTATGCTTCTGTTGTTATAGCCCAAAATGGCATTTATCCTTTTAGCAGCCATGTGACACTGTGACTCATATTCAGCATTTGAATAGATTTGTACATTTGACTTCTTTTTCCTAGTGAGTAACTTGCATTTGTCTCAATAAAATTAATGGGCCAGTTCTCTAACTGATCAAGATTGCGTTCAATTTTGGACTTCCGGTGGGGACATGGTGGAGTGAACAGCTGTGCCTGTGAGCTCCGCAGGCAGAACTGGCATTGTGGCAGTTTCTTTGGGTTCAAGCTGGTAACTCTTGAAGCCCAGGAGCGTTTTTCTGCTGGATCAAGGAAAAGGCTTGGAATCAACCCATTTGTCCTCGGGAGGGCAAATTGCAGCCAGGAGATCATCAACAGCATTCACGATTGATGGGTAAGACTTCGCCGGGAGGCTGGGACATCACCATTTCCAAGCTGAGCTGTAGCCTTAAAGGGACATTAAGTCCAGCCACCCTGCCACTACTTTCTCTGAGGAACTGTTATCTTGCCTTTAATTTGTAAACTCAGTTTGGAAATTTTCCATTAGCTTTTGCTTTTGCTGGTTAAGTACCTAGGGGGCACCATAATTTACTGCATGAGACATGGAGGTTCTCAATCAGGCTCTCTCTGACTTCCATGGAGATACCAAGCAGATTTTTTCTGATTCCTGCCAAGTTATTATACAACACATTCAGAGTGTTGTGGAAAATATGTGGTCTAAAATGTGCCACCTGGTTGGGGATGTTGTGGATGAATTTGAAGAATTTAACAGCCCTGGAAATGTCTCTTCTAAGAGTGAGACGGGCTTCTGCTGAAATGCGGGATGAAACTGACAATGAAGTGAAGAAGTTTAACCAAGAAACTGCACTGCAAGACATGAGTGAATTTGACTTTCTGATGGAATGCTATGGAAAAGAAGGGGCTATTATGTATGGGAGGTTTTTTTGAAGAGAAGTCTGTGTTTGTGAGGGGAGCAGTTGGGCTGTCTGATTTCTTTAAGAAAATAGCTCTGTGCTTATTATGGGGAGCTGTAAATGCTTTGGTCTATTTTGAAGTGGGTTAAGGGACCAAAAATATTTATCTGGATGGTCTTTTTTTTGCTTTGGAGGATTTTATTTATCATTAATGATTGGGATTAAGATTATTAAGGTTTTTTTCCTTTTTTAAAAAATTAATATTAATTCATGTTTGTGGTATCAGGCAGACAATTTATATGCTTTTTATTATTTTTGATCTTTATTATAGTAGACAGGAATGTATAGAATAGTAATAGGAAGGGAATAATTAAGTAATTGTTATTTGTGGGGGGAGTTGACTAGGTGACTTATATTTTTTCTTCTTTTTTAATATAAGGGGAGGGAGCAATGATATTTAGTGATTTTTATAATTTGCTAAGGGGTTGACTTGTAGAAATAATGTGATTTTGATTTAATATAGAGTAAGGGATTGATTATGGGAAATTGCTGTATATCCTTGATGTTTAAAGTCAGAAGTCGCTTCTCTTTGTAACCTATTTAAAATTTTTCTCTCGTGTTTTCATACTTTTTTAGTTCTTTTTTTGTAATTCTTTGTTTTTCTGTATCTTTTATCTTTTTCTGAAACTTAATAAAAATTCTTTTAAAAAAGATTGCTTTCAATTTTGTTTCATCTTCTGGAATATTAATTTATGTCACCCAAGTTTGCATCAGCTGCAAATTTATTAAGTGTTCTCTTGGCCCCTTTATCCAAATAATTGATGAAAATGTTGAGGAGTACAGGGATGTGGACCAAACTGTGTTTGCCTGTGTGATGGTATACCATTAATGAGTACTTTTTGAGAATGATTTTCAAGCCACTATGAATGAGTTTAATTATCATGTCGCCAGTCCTTACTTGCTAATCAGAACGTCATGGGGTACTTTGCCAAATGCTTGCTGAAATCAAGGTATTTTATGCCTACAGCATTCCTGCAATTTACTAAAGAAGTTAGATTGCCAAAAACAAAAGAAGGTTAATATAAACCAAATTGTTCCCAACAAGTCTGTGCTGAACTCAAGTAATCACTGCATGATTTTAAGGTACTTATGAATTTCTTTGTGGTCTGCTCTAGCTCCTTTCCAAGAGTCAGTGCCAGGTTGATCGGTCTGTGGTTCCCTGTTCTCAGCACCACCTTTTGGAGACAGGTATATTTCCCTCTCCCCTCTTTAAAATCTCACGTAAGGCTTCGGTCCCTTTTTCCTTTCCTTTTTTGGTCAGGCACAATGGAAGTGTACTCAGAAAGGACCACATGAGGCTAGGAGACCCCGGTGCCCAGTGTCTTCTGGGAAGTTTCTGTAGCAGCTTGTCCTGTGGGTGGGGCCTCATGCTAAAGGATACTGCTGGTCCTGTGGGAGGAGCCGGAGCCAGTGCTAGGTCAGAGAACCGCATCAGCTGAGGAGGGCTCCGATCCCTTGTCCCTGAGGTCTTCAGGTTCAAGGCCTTTCCGCTTAACCTTAATCACAGACCAGGGGAAATCGCTGCAGGCTGGGGAGTTAATGCAGTGGCATTGGACCAGCCCTGCCAGGGCATAAGCAGTGGTAGCAGCTGCCCATTTAGGAATCCCATGCACTTTGCTTCCCAGCTCCATCAGCGTTCTGCCTTGCCCAGCTCCTTAGCCTGATGAGCTGGCAAGCCCTGGCCATGATGACCCTTCTTCAGTGACTGGGACCACCTGCACTATGCAGTCTCAGATGTTCCTGCCCTCTGGCCTCCTGGTGTGCTTGCCGTGGCTTTGCGCCCTGCAGGATAGCTGCCCCTTCACCAGAATGAGAATATCAGCTATTTGTCCTCCCTGCTTCTCCCAGATCTGAAGGACAGAGGAGCTGCTCTGCCAAACTGCCCCCCACTCCATCTGTTCTCCCAGGCTATTCCAACCACCTTTGTCATCCTCTGAAAGGGAGCCAGGCACCCAGAGCAGAGAAAGCCAGAGGTCTCTTTCCACTTGGACCACATCCAAGAAGGTCCCTCCTCCCTCCTGCCCTGGGGAGGGACAAAAAAAGTAGCCAAAATCAGAAGGAAGTCAAGCAGTTAGATATTTATGGGAATTGCTGCAGGGCATACCACTAGGGCCATAAGACCATGCATATGGGCATTGGTCAAGCCATGAAGGGGCCCAGTTGGGCTCAGCTACGGAACTGGGCCACAGGGGATGGGATGCGGATATCCTGGCCTCGTTCCAGGCGCCGCTCACAGTCAATCAGGTAGTTCACACCATCGATCACCAGCTGCACCAGCTCAACCTACCAGGGATGGGAATACAAGCAAGGGAGGTAAGAAACAGAGGACTGGGCTGGGAGAGTTGAGAGTAGGTCGTTAACCCTAGTTGTCTGGCACTCTGGATGCCCCCTGGAGCACCCCATGTGGTCCTGGGTCATGCTGGCCTCACCAAGCTATAAAGGGGGAATGCACACTCTTTCCCAAGGCCCTTCCCCATGCCCACAATTGTTGGGGGGGGGGCTCGAACAGGCAACCCATCAGAGAGAGGGAGGGAAGGAGAGAGAGCGTACTTGCACCCAGCCAGGCCCTAGAGTTACCTCTGATTTGCCCAGGCGATCCAAGTTGGAAATGTCAAAGATGTTCCCTGTGGCTGCTGTGTCCACTCCTCCTGTTCCTCGTTTCTGCAACCTCAGATTCTCCAGGATCTTAGAAAACCGACTGTCCTGCATAGGAATGTGTGTGATGGGGAAAAAAATAGGTGATATTGAAAGGATATTGCTCAGCAGCAGGGGGTGGGGTAGTCAGGAGCCTGGTGTGTTTTCTTTTGCAGTTCTGAGGTCAAAAGGTAGATCCTTGCAGGGAAAAATACCGATGCTGCCTTAACCCACATGGGAAGGTGGCTCGTTGGGCTTTACAGGGAAGGACTCAGATGATCACCTGAAGCTCAAGAACAGCCAGCAGCTTTCTTTTACTCAGCCCTTACTTTGCTCAGCAGTGGCAGCTTGATGTGAACTCCAGCACGCAGGCCAGTGCCAAGGTTGGATGGGCATGTCAGGACGTAGCCCAGCCTTTCATTCCACATGAACTCCCAGCCCCTCTCCTGGATCAGTCGCTCTACCTGTTCATGGGAGGAAGGACAATGCGGTGAGTGCATCCTTCTAAGCCATGTCCACCTTCTCCCTGCCTAACCCTGTTTCTTTGGTGTGGAGCCCCTTCCCTTCAGCTTCTTGGGCAGCCTATGATTCAGTCCCATTTCCATGGACAGATCAGCGCCCTTGAGAAGATCTGAGTGATGAGATGGGGAGACTCACTTCCTTCAGGCCCCGACAAAACCTCTCAAAGACTCTCTTCATGTTGCCCCCCTTCTCCATAGAGATGACACGAGTGTGGTCCTCCTCATTGATCCAGACCAAGAAGGTTTTCTCATGGTTGTGCCTGATCAGAGGGAATTAAGATGCTGGTGAGGGGAGAGGAGGCTACAGTAAACTGGCCTGACTCTGGCAAGACCTCCCTCCCCTCCCAGTGCAGGCCTTTGGTCTTCACCAACCTGGATTTCCCAGGTGGAGCCTTAAGCAGCTGTTCCTGTATGGTGGGAAAGGCCCAGCTATGCCAGGCTCCATTCCCCCACCGATCCACATTTTTCATTGCCAGTGGAGCAGCAACCACCCAGAGTTAGGGTCTCTGCCTGGAGTTAACACACCTCCCCTAGGGGCTGTGCCTGGAGTATCTATCAGCCCAGTCTATTCCCATCAGGAGGAGCCATGGAAGGCCTACCAGATCCCCCGGGCATCAGGCCAGTCACGAGCCATGCCTGCAGCTGTCAACAGAGGGGAGACAGGCTTGTCAAAGAGGAAGTGGTCCTGAAGAAGAAGAAGGAGAAGACGAAGGTCCCTGCTAGGTTCCCTTTAGACTCCCCTGGAGTGACGATTTCACTCCAGGCCAAAGGAAGTAGCTGTTTCCTGCAGCTGGATGGGCTGAGAAGCAGTGATGATGGCTGGTGGCTGATGGGCCTTTCAGGAAGCCGGAGGGCCATGCCATGCACCATCCCAGATGACAGGGTGGCCCGGGGCTGCAGGAGGTGTCAGCCTTCTCTGACCTTCTTCCCGGTGGCTTCTTCTCCCATGCAGGGCAGGGCAGGGCAGGGCAGGGCAGGGCAGGGCAGGGCAGGGCAGGGCAGGGCAGGGCAGGGCAGGCCCCACCAGGAGGCCCTGCTCGGGCACTCTCTCCCTGGCACGCTCACCTCGATGAGCTGCTGCTGTTCCTTCTCATTCATCTCACTGAGGCGGTAGTACTTGCCCGCCAGCTCCCCGGTCAGGCCGCTCAGGGCTTCGGCTGTGACTTTCTCCACCTCCCGCCGCTCCGCCCGGGTGCAGGCCGGAGGCAAGCTTAGGCCGCGGATGCTGCGGCCGGTCCGGACCCGTGAGGAGAGGACATAGCGCTCATCAAAGTGGCCCCCCTTGATCTGGGAAAGAAGAGGCACATCACACCTCAGGGAGAGGAAGGCTGACCCTGGGCCGAAGGGCCGGCTCCCCGTCCATTCTTCTTAATGACCTCAGTTGTGTCACCCTTCGTGGGCTGCCCAGTGCAGATGGGTTTCGGGAGCTGGCCGAAGGCCTGCTGCAGGGTGGTGTGCTGGAGACATGCCTGGCGCTTTTTCAGCCAAAGCAGCAGAAGATACCAGTCATATATTCTGCTGGTGGAACTGCTCTAAATGGTGGTAGGCTGGGCACACTGGCCTGGCTGGCACAAGAGAGGTGTCATGAGTACTGATGGTGAGCAGGAGGGGGGCTCTATCCAGGGGGGAAAATGCATGCGTAGTACTGAGGGGTTAAGCAGCCATTCAAAGAGACACAGATCAGACCCGCCTTAACTTTTGGGGTTTATCTGTCTGGGTTTTTCTCACGCTTCTTCAGTTTGTTAGGATTCTCTGTCTATGTAGCAGTAATAAAACACTAGAGACCTATTCCTTGTCTCAGCATGGTTCCTGGAGGTTAGGTCATCAATTCTAACAAACTCCCTACTCCCATTGAAAGAGGGAGGAACAAAAAAAAAAAAAGGAAGAGACATTTGGGAAAATGTCTTCGGGAAACCAGGATATTCGGCAAGCCATCCAACAACTGGCAGCAGCATTGCAACAACATCAACAACAAGTAGATCTCCAGATCAACACATTACAAGCAGCCATGCTACAGCAGTTACAACAACCAGCTCCAATTAACCCACAACCGGTGCCAGCAGCAGCAGCAGCAGCAGCTCCGCCAGTAGTCTTGAGATCCCAGGGCAGTCTACCAGAGAAGTTTGGAGGAGAAGCAGGGCAGTTGAGAACCTTTCTCACACAGTGCACAATGTTTTTCGACAGTAGACCGGCAGAGTTTCCCACAGACAGAACCAGAGTCACCTTCATTCTAAGTCTGCTAAAGGGCCCAGCAGCCAAATGGGCTATCCCCATGGTGGAGAACAATGACCCAATTCTCAACAACTACCAGAATTTTCTGGCAGGGTTCTGGGCACACTTTGACGACCCGATCAGAGAGGTCACTGCCAGCCAGGAAATTTGGAAGCTCAAGCAAGGCAACAAGGGGGTGGGAATCTACATTGCTGATTTCAAGCTGTTAGCAGGAGATCTGGACTGGAATGAGAGTGCCTTGAAAGACCAATTCAAACAGGGGCTGGATGAAGAAATTAAAAATGAATTAGTGCGCCAGGGAACACCAGCTACCCTAGAAGGTTTATATCAGCTGCCTGTGGTCATAGACGCCAGGCTAGAAGAGCTCAGACAGATGCAGCCAGGGAGAAACAGGGGCCTCAGAATGCTTCCAGGATTTCCAGCTCTCTCCGCACCTTCTCTTTACTCAGGACCAGAGGAGCCGATGCAGATCGGGGTGAGCAGGAGGCTTATTTCCGAGGCTGAGAGACAGAGAAGGAGAGAGAGAGAGCCCTCTGTTTCTACTGCGGAGTCCAGGGGCACATGGTGAGAGCTTGCCCAGCGAGAAGCCAAGCAAATTCCGTAAGAGCCCCAGGGCAAGCAGCAGAACCAAGAGCCACCTCCACCTCTACTTCCAACCAGGGAAACTCCATTGGTCTCCCTCCACAGAGCTCAGCAGGGAGACCATCAAGAAGGGCTCATTCCGAGGATTCCAGGCAATCCTTTTACTACTTGCCAGTCATAATGCACGTAAGCCCAGAGCACCAGGTCAAGCTAGAGGCCCTTGTGGATTCTGGAGCTTCCACCAATTTTACTGATGTACAGACTATACAAGACCTCAACATCCCGACCATAGAATTGTCACATCCCATAGAAGTTGAGACCATTGATGGCCAGCCCCTCAAGGCAGGGCCGATTAGAAGTTTCACAGAACCTTTGCAGGAGGTGTTTTCAAAACTCTCCATAGAGCTCTGAGAGACTACTGGTGGCCTAAGATGACTGCAGACATAAAGGGTTACGTTGCTTCTTGTCATACCTGTAGACGAGCCAAGCCTCTCCCAGGGAAGCCCACAGGACTCTTGCAACCCCTACCCACCCCCAGTAGGCCTTGGGATACAATCTCCATGGATTTCATCACTGATTTACCCCCGGTCCAGGGGCTGACTTCCACACTAGTGGTGGTGGACCTTTTCACAAAAATGGCGCATCTTATTCCTTGCAAGGGCCTCCCATCTGCACCAGCCACAGCGCAGTTGTTCATGGACGATATTTTTAGGTATAGTGGCATGGTGAATCACTTGGTGAGTGACAGAGGCCCACAGTTCACTTCCAGGTTCTGGAGGGCCCTTTTCCAGTCATTAGGGGTCCAGATCCACCTGTCATCATACATCATCCTGCTAGTAACGGGCAAGCCGAGAAAATTAACCAATGGTTACAGCAGTATCTCAGGTGTTACACCACTTATCAGCAAGACAATTGGCCAGCCCTGCTCCCCATGGCAGAATTTACATTTAATAATTCTGTACAGTCCTCTACCAAGATGTCTCCTTTCCAAGCACTCTACGGGGTTAACCCTCGGGTGTTGCCCACCTCTTCCCAGCAGGGAACTGTTCCAGCCGCGGCTGATTTTCTTAAAGAGCAACAAGCTGCACAGGAGTTGTTAAAGGAGCAGCTGAACGGGGCAAAGAGTGCTTACAAGAGAGCTGCAGATGCTCACAGACAAGAGGGGCCAGCGATTGCAGTAGGAGACAAAGTGTGGCTCTCTACCAAGTTTTTGAACTCTACCAGGCCCTCCAAGAAGTTGGACTCTAAGTTTGTGGGCCCTTTCACTGTGGCGCAGCAGATAAATCCAGTGGCTTATCGTTTACAGCTACCAGCATCCATGAAAGTCCATCCAGTGTTCCACAGATCATTGCTAGCCAAAGACCCTCCCCCAAGTGCCTTGCGATCGCAACTGCCCCCCCCCCACCTCCAGTAATTGTGGAGGGGGAGGAGGAATACGAAGTTGAGGAAATTCTGGACTCTAGGAGGAGGGGAAGGGGCATCCAATATTTCATACACTGGAAAGGGTACCCTGAGGAAGAGCGCACGTGGGAGAATGCCAGAGATGTACATGCTCCAGCACTGGTTCATCGATTCCATCAGCCTTTCCCTCACAAACCCAAGCCTCGCACTCTACCAGAGATTCCTCACTTGGATGAGCAGGCAGAGGAATTCATAAGTTTGCACCTTCCACCCCCGCCTGAAGCCTTGACTCCAGTTACAGAGGGGGGGGGGGGCCCGCAGCCCTCCACCTCAGGCGTGCATTTCCCAGGGGGGAGGGGGGACGACTCTTCTAATTATCTAGCTATTTTCCAGCAGCAGCCACCTGGGCCAGAAGCGTTATCAGACCTGGAGAGCAGCACTGAGTCGTCCGTGGAGGAGTTTTCCTTTGAAGAATTTCCATCGTTGCCCAGTTCCCATGGGAGCTTGGAGGGGGAGATGGACTCTCATGAGACTCTGGAGGGAGGAAGGAACTCTGGAAGGGAGGGGGCTGAAATGGAATGTGAATCTGGAGGGGAGGGTGATGTCATGAGTACTGATGGTGAGCAGGAGGGGGCCCCTATCCAGGGGGGAAAACGCATGCGTAGTACTGAGGAGTTAAGCAGCCATTCAAAGAGACACAGATCAGACCTGCCTTAACTTTGGGGTTTATCTGTCTGGGTTTTTCCCACGCTTCTTCAGTTTGTTAGAATTTTCTGTCTATGTAGCAGTAATAAAACACTAGAGACCTATTCCTTGTCTCAGCGTGGTTCCTGGCTGTTAGGACAAGAGGTCTGCCTTCCTGCAGCCTCTGAGCTTCTAAGGAGGGGATGTGGTAATGGAAATGGGGAGAAGCACTTTGCCCAAAGCCTGAGCATTTTCCATGAAGCTGCCTATCCTCCATACATGTGCCTGCTGCTCCTGCTTCTTTGCTTGCAACCCACGTAGCCCAGCAGCAGCCAGTAATACCAAGGCAGAGCACCCCTCACAGGCAGATGATGGAGGACAACAGTACACAATCACTGTGGCTCTGCCCTGTCTCTCTGTCAGGCTCCTTTTGCCAGACGTGAATATTCTCTCTTGGTTGAGTGGTAGGAATTCAGCCATGAGTCCTGGCGGGCCAGGATGGTGTGTGAGCTCTCTGGCTTTGCCCCTCACCAATGCCCTTTGGAGCTTGTTATTCTTTCTCTGTGTGTCTCTTGCTCTTCAAAGTCTGTGCTTCCACAAACCCTTGATCTGCCCTGGGGGAAGTGCCCCCCCGACCAAGGGGCTCCGAGCTGTTCTTCGTAGGAGTCATAGAATCACGGGGCTTGGACAGATCTTTGAAGCCCTTCTGCCTCATCCTAGTTTAGTACAGGATCTATGAGACTGCGCCATCCCTGGCAAATGGCCATGAATTTAATTTCATTCAGTTTAATTGAATCACCATCTATTTAGATGCATTGTGCGAAGGGGAGCCCATCCTGTGCGACAGGCTGTTCCACCACTTAACCAAACTCCGTCTCTTTGCAAAGGGCGATGCACCCTGGGAGGCATCTGGAGGTGCTGCGTTGGAGAAGGCATCTGGAGGAAGCCGGGCCTCAGCTGGCCCCCAAAGCAGGCAGGGCTCCCCCGTTCTTGGTGTCCTCCACCTTCCTGGCCTGTGAGAGGGCAGAACTCTCAGGGGGGAGAAGAGAGGGAGGCAGGAAAAGGACAGGATCTGTCCCCCCTCAGCCACAGAAGTTCCTTGGGTGACTTTTGGCCAGCCACACTCCTTTAACCCAACCTATCTTACTGGGCTGTTGGAGGGAAAAAAGGAGGATGGAGTACTAGGTACAACCATTTGCTCAGCCACCATTCAAAGTTATGATGGCGCTAAATGAAGGGACTTACAACTGGTCCCTGAAGTTATGGCTGTTACAGAACCCCCACGGTCATGTAATCAAAATTCAGGCACTTGGCAGCCCACCCACACTTACAACTGCAGGGGCACTTCAACTTCTACCACTGACCTATCTCCCCCCATCTATGCCCTTTTGGCCCCCTGCACCCTGCAGCCCCTGCCGCCCCAGCTGACCTTAGCCATCTTCTTGCTTCTGCTGCTGATGAGGCATGCCCAGCCTGGCCCTTAGTGAGGCAGCTGCTGGACACATGAGGCTTTCTTTCCAAGATCACACACATTGGTTTCCTCGCAAAACCTGGGGAAGATGGTCTCATGTGGTCAGCAGCTGTCTCGCAAAGGGCCAAGCTGGGCATGCCTCATCAGCAACGGGAGCGAGAAGACAGTGAAAGTCAGCTGGGGCAGCAGAGCACAGGGCGGTGAGGGCTGGGGTGGCTGGGGCTTCCAAGGGCATGTTGGCTTTGCACCGCACTGCTATGCCAGGCTGGATCTGGGCTTCGCATGGCACAAAGGGGTTTCCTGGCATGTCGTGGCTTTGGGGCTGCAAAAAGCTTAGCCAAGAAGCCCCTGAGCCACAGCATATTCTTTCCCTGGCCTTCCTGAGCTCGTGCAGTACCACAGCACCCCCTCCCCTAACTTGTCCGCGGCCTGCTCCAGCTCTCCCAGGCCTCTCCCACCCCCGGCAGCAGCCCTGTACTCCTTACCTAGGACTCCCACCTCTTCTCACTTAACGACACACACATTTTAGGGTTATCATGGCAACAAGGACTGCAGGGGTTGCCGTTGCTAAGTGATGCGGTCACATGACCTCGCGCTTCATGACTGCATTACTTAGTGATGGAAATTCCAATCCCAATTGTGGTCGTAAGTTGAGGACTACCTGTATGCCAATGCTACCTTGAGCTCCTGAAGGACAGAAGCCAACCAACCAATCAATGTAACTCTGAAGTAGCAGAGGTTGGGCTGGTCAGGTGAACTGCTGCAAGGACAAGTGTGCAGAAGAGCAATCAGCCAATCCCACAGTATCTCAGGATTGTTCCCCACCCCCCCACCTCCCCAATTTTTGTCTTTTTAGACAAACCTTTGTGACTTCCAGATTACTTTGGGTTTACACGTTCAGCTTGTCTATAGGAGTCTGAGATTATTGTCCACTGCTCAGAGTGGGGCCACAGTGCATAGCTCTATAAGAGGGCTACACCAGCATTCCCATTTCCTGGCCCTTTGGGACCACCTCCCCTACCTGAGAGGACAATTTCCAGTGTCCCCTTTTCCTACATAGCTGACTAGATATAAGCACACACTAAATAAAAATTACTGGGCAAATCCTGAATTGCTGGAATCCAGAACAAGTTCCTTTTGCATTTGGGGCTGTTAGGGGAGTTGGAAGAGGCAAAACGGGTTGCAGATGCTTATGGTAGCTATTTCACCCCTTAGAACTCCTGCATACCCTCCCAAATGTGCTATAGTCCCAGCCACACTTGGGGAGTCACCAAATATTGTGTCCTTGAGCTTACAGTAGTTGCACACCCGTATCTTACAAGTTAATGGGTTGAAATCCTCTATCACTTTTTAACAATGCTTGTCACAAAGTCAGGGTTGATTCTGAAAAAGGGATCTTGGGCCTGGAGGTACTGCAGGCTTAAACACAAAGAAGCAGAGTTTAGCCAAGCACTGGGCCTTGGCCTCAGGGCCGCAACTAGGGGGGGGCAACCGGGGCATGTGCCCTGGGCACCACGCTGGTGGGGTGCCAAAATGAGCGTGGGGGGTGCCAAAGTGGGCGTGGAATCCATGTTTGCCCCGGGTGACACAGACCCTAGTTGTGGCCCTGCTTGGCCTTCCAGTCCCATCCCAGGAGCAGTGACCAGGCTGTGTCTCCTTGGAAAGCAACAGTGCTCCTGAGTGTTTAAATAGCCAGAAAGGACAGGTGGCTTGGTATAGTATATAGCTGTTAATCAACTTAAAGGTCTAATTGTGTAATCAAAGTGAGGAGACTGAAGTTAAATATTATTAAAATTACTCTTCCTGTTGATTGCTTTTCTAACTTCTTGCTCTGAGTTTTAATCTGGGGAATGGCCTTCAGCCTATGGGTCTACCATAGTTTCCTGTAGCCTGGGGTTATCAGCACTGACTGGCCGCAGTTTCCTAAGGAGGCAGGTGAGCTTCTCCAGCCCTACACGAAGATGCTAAGGATTGAACTTGGAGCTTTTTGCATGCAGAACAGAGGTTCTTTCACCAAGCTATGGGCCCCATGGCTTGTATCTCCCTCCTGAATTACTTTTTGAATTTCGCAGTTCCACACTTTCTGTGGTGACGGTTCTTTCCCTACTTAAAAACAAGAGATAATGGATGACCCTTTGTTAACACAATTTGGCCTGAAGTACTTTAGCATTGTCATATAAAAGAGCTACGGGGTGTAACTGTCCCTGGACTCTGAGACTGGTCTTCAGACTGATGGTGGAGATCTCAGCCAGGAGTTCTTGGACTCCGTGGCAACCGTGGCAGTCTCAGGTCTGACACAGACACAGGACACAAGTAGATCTCATTTTTACCTTGGAGCAGCTGTCTGTGAGCTGGTTACAGAACAAATGCCTGTCACCCCTTTGCCACAGTCAGGTCACTTCCTGATCTAAATGAGATTGACGGGCCACCCATGGTCTCTGCAGGGTTTGCCTCCAGCATTTAATGAATCCAGATAGTTTCTGGTGGGTGCTTGGGAAGTTTCCTGACAATCTGGTGGGTGAATCTGTCAAGAGACAGGCAAGTTGAGGCAGCCTTGGGTTTTTGATCAAATCGCTGCCAAGCAGCCCCCCCTTGTTGGCTGGTCCCAGTTGATTCCTTGGTTTACTGAGAACCTCCAGAGAGTGAAGTGGCAGAAATGGTACCCAGAGCATCCAGAGAGGAAACCAAACGTGGATCTGACCAAACACAGGTACAAGCCTGAACTCACACCTGCACTGTGCTGATCAGAGAGGTGAGGCGCTCTTTCTTCTCCCCCCTTGTTGTGTCAGCAGGCTGCTGGCTACTGGCTTTGTGTGGGGTGGCACATTCTCTTTTGGAGAAGAGTCAGCGTCAAGGGCTCTCACTGTGTGATCAGCTATCAAAGCACTTTGCTGACAAAGTAACTTATATTTGCTCCAGTCTTGATTCCACATGAGTGCAGGGTAGTGACTGGGGTGTTGTCTTGTCATGTTATCTGGGACTCTATTTGGCCTGTGACCTTGGACAAAGTGGATAAAATGCTTTCCAGGATGTCCTCCTCCTGGCTTCCATGGGTGGTCAGACAGGAGATGGTTACTTAGATCTGGAAAATGGTCAATGACTCATTGCTTGTAGCCTTGAAAGAGGCTGAGGTGCACCTTCTCTTAACAGACCCTCCTTGGATCCAGAGGTACTAGGTAGCTACCACCAGTTTCCCTTTTTAGGGAAGATTCTTGAGACAGCAGTGGGGGACAAACCACAAAGCTCTGTAGAGAAAATGGATTATCCGGACCCCCTGCAGTCCGCGTTCAGCCCTGGACATGGAATGGATATGGCTTTGGTGGCTCTTGTAGATGACCTTTTTCAGGACCTAGACGGGGGAGTATGACTGTCCTGGTTCTCTTATACCTCTCAGTGGTCTTCAGTGGTATCCTGCTGGACCATCTGTGTGGGTTGTGGATTGGGGGCTCTATTCTGCAATGGTTCCACTCCTTAACAGACAGTTCCAGAGTGGGGGATGAGAGGTTGGCCTGGTAGTCACTCCCATGTAGAGTGCCACAGGGGTCTGTCTTCTCCTCTCCACTTTTGAATATCTACTTGAAGCCACTGGGGGAGTTCATTAACAGTTCAGGGTTCAATATAATCAGTATGCTGATGAAAGTGAGCTTTATATCACAAGCCTGGGCCATGCTGGAGAAGCCACTGAAATCCTGTCCAGGTGTCTGGAGGCTAGGACAGAACAGGCTAAAGTTAAACTCAAGCAAGACAAAGCTATGGGTTGTCCTCTGGGATTCCCTGTCTGCGCTGGTGTTATCTCTTGTTAGGGAGGGACTCTGACTTGGGGTTCCTCCTGGACTTGCAGTCCTGCCTGAATAGCAGGTAGAGGCCATGGTGCACCAGTTGCAGCCCTGCCTTGGGCAGGAAGACCTTGCTACAGTGGCTCACTCCCTTGTCACGACCCGTTGGACTAATGTAACCTGCTGTGTTCATAGCTGCCTTTAAAAAGCACTCAGAAGCTGCAGCTGGTCCAGACTGCACCAGCCTGTGGGCTCACTACCTCCTGGCTTGGGAACACATTGCACTGCACTTTGGGCTTGCACAGGTTGTCTGTCCACTTCCAGGTGCAATTCAAGGGGCTGGTTTTAACCTATCAAGGTCTTTGGCTTGGCCCCAGGTTTTCTTCAGCTAGAATGAGACCATCATACAGGAACTTTCTGGGAGAAGCAACTCACAATTCCTCACTTGGGGGGCGGTGACGGGGTTAAGGACAGGAGCACTGTTCTTGGGGACAATGCTGGTCCTTTGGTTGAAATTAAACAGGCTTCTTCCCTGGTAGGCTGGCATAAGCAGCTTAAAATTGAACTCTTTTGTAGAGTGTTTGGGGATGGACCTGGTTTATTGTTTCTTATAGTTGTTTTTCTGCTATTTTTTTAAGGATCGCCCTTCCTTCCTTCCTTGCTTCCTTCCTTCCTCTTTTCATACACTAATTGTCAAGTTATACTCTACCTATATTTTGCTGTATTGGTATTGCATCTTAGGAATCAATTTTCCAGGAGTACATGCTCCCCACTTTGATATAATTTAGGAGACTTAAAGCCTAATTTGGAGTGCACCCCCACATCCCTTTTATGGCTATTTGTGAATTAAAAATCATTGCAGAGGGAAAACTGTGGATTGTGATAATTTCTGAGGCAGGTTGAATTTCTAGTTTGGCCCATACAGTTCTACTGAAGTTCCTTGTAGTCATGGCAGGCCCCTGGTTTGCATACCTTACTGGCTTCAAGATCTGTGGGATGCTTCATGGTGCGTGGGTTGTAGCCATTATGCCTCTCCTCAATTACAGGGTCAAACAGCTCTGCAAAAACCTGGAGTAGTAACAGGGCCATTGGTTAGCAATCATCTGAAGTAGCCAGAGGGCTGGCGGGCAAGGAAGATGGGCGCTCTCAGCACTCACCTCATAGGATTCCTCATCTCCTGCCACCATGCCTACTGTCTTGATGAAGGGGTGCCCAGGATTGTCCACCCCAGTCTGGATGCACTGGTCCAAGGTCCAGCCAGTGGGTGTGGCTTTGTCACAGAGCTGGGCATAGATGGCAGGTGTCAGGTTGCTGGCCATGCAGTTGTTGTGTTTGCGCAGATCAGGGTACTCGGCACTGTGGGAGATGGTGGAAAGGGCAGGGTAGGGATGTCAAGAGAGGCCTGCCTTTTGGACTTGACCACCCCCATCTCTTCTTTTCCTACCCTTCAAGAAGAACGCTGTGAAGATCGTTCTGCTTCTCTGCTCTGGGGACTCCTCTGTTGTTCCCTCATGCCTTGGGAGCAGGCACTGGGCCCTCCCTCTCTTGTCCCTAACCATGGTACACGTGTGCCCTGGCAACCTCCTATTTCTGCTATGGAACTGTGACAACATTGCCTTCATCTCATCCTCAGCCCAGAGGTGAGAAAAGCTTAAGTCATCCTTAGTTGTATCACTGTTCAGTTAGTGCTTCCTGCTTATTCTACACCAAGTATTCTACTTCAGGGTATATAGAACTGGTCAGCTTTTGTCACCCATTTTGAAAGCAAGTTGGAAGAGCTTAGGAACACAGGCAGGAGAGGGATCAGCAAGAATGGAAGCAGCAAATGCGTTGCCAACCTTGTTTTCCACCCACTTAAGGATGGGTGGGGAGCACTTTAAATTTCTGCTTCTCCATCTTCTGTCACCACTTTTTTTTTTTGGCACCTTTGAGTCATTGTTGGCACCTGGCGACTGCCTGGGCAAGTCCCTGCAGTTTTTTTGACAAGGTTTTTCAGAAGAGGCTTGACATTGCCTGCTTCCCAGGGCTGAGAGAGAGTGACTGGCCCAAAGTCACCCACTTGGCTTCGTGCTTCTGGCGGGCCTAGAACTCAGGGCCTCCCAGTTTCTAGCCTGGTGCCTTCACCACAACACCAGACTGGCTATCGTGCCTGCTTAGTGGCATGGTGTTGCTGGCTATAGCATTGCAGGCTGGAAACCAAGGAGGACCATCACAGATAAGAGAAGTTTAGTAATGAAGTCCAGATGCTTACCGCATCAGAGAGATGCCCCCCAATCTGGGCCATGAGCCCAAGTAGCAGTGAGGAAGGGGTGCCATGGCACCTGCTGGCAAAGGGTTTGCTTTCACTGGGCAGGTTTTATAGCCCTTCAACCTTTCTCCCCCAGGAGTTGCTTAGTTTAGGGCGTTAGCAATGGAAGGTCGTACGTGAGTGAGGATTGGCTACTTGGTTAGGTGCCTAGCAGGTATTGGGTGCCTAGTGAAGGTAAAAGTGGGAAAATCCTATTTTTAAAAAATTATTCCGAGGTTTGTACGTCGCCCAACTCTGAATGACTCCGGGAATCTCACAAGTAAAAACATTAAAAAGATACAATCAGAAACAAAAATAAGGAATAACGATGGCAGGTTGACAAAATTGTCTAACTGGGGTCAGAGTGGGAAGCTCATTATTTCGTTGCTTGCACTTAGCAAGGTGCGCTGCCCAGAGTGGTAGGTGGCTTGTCTAAGCAGCCTCTCTTCCTAGGTTAATTAAAACTGCAGGTCAGCCACGGGACACATGGGTTCCAATGCCGTGGCGTCTCCGCCTTAGTATGGGGGTGGGGCCATCTTGAAGGAGGTGGGACTGAGACCTGTCTCCTATGCTTCCTGCTTCCTGGTGTGTGGCATCTCAGCCCTTGCCACTCAGAAGCTGGAGAATCTTCTCTGCTCTGCTGACCTTGCCCCTTTCTTTTGGAGGCTGAGATGGGTGGACACCTAACTTAAACCTGTAGTAGTTAAGCAGCTGTGATGACCCTAATTCGCAGCCCAGCAGCAGAGCAATGCTTGCATTAAGATGCCTCCCTTAATCCGCTTTGGAAGCAGCTCTCTCTTGACCTCATTGCCAGTTTGAGATCTTCCTAAGGTGCCTTGATGGCTGGGTGGGAAGGTGCTGGAAGGGCTCTGCCTGGGCCCTCCCCCGCTCCTGAGCCGAGCCGCCTGCCTGTACGGCTTCTTCTCAGGAGGGGACACCCTTATTCCTCCAGCAGCAACTCAAAACGTGGGTGGGGCTTGGCTCCACTCCTCCATCCCTCCCACCCTCCTCCTGCAGCACCGGGTTGCAGAAGAGGAAGAGGGAGCCGCACCAGCCCGGGGTTTGCTTTCCACCTGGGCTGAGACTTGCGTCTGGCTTGCTGTTAGGGCCAGGGGCCTGAGTGGAGCCTGGACCCTCCCGTTCCTGGCCAAAGGGGCTGGGGGTTCCACTGCCCGACTTTGTTCAGGGTGGGGGATGCTTCCAGAGCCCTCTTAGGAGGCTAATCCACCCGAGATTCGGGCTGCTCCGTGGAAAGGGTTTAGCCGAGTTTCTGCTTGGGAAGACAGCCCGGGAGACCAAGAGCCCTTCAGGAGGGAAGGTACTGATGGAGAGAGTGCTCCGGAGCATAAGCCGACTGCATTTCCCTTTGCCTTAAAGCTGCCTTAAAGCTGAGCTGGGGAGGAGAGGGTCGGCCCCCCTGGGCGCCTCGGAAGGGGAGAGCCGGGCTCACGGCACTGGGGAGATCCTCTTTTCCGGCGGGCTCACCGAGGCGAAAGCAGAGTCCCCCTCTCTCTCGGGCTGAAGGCCAGGCTAGATTACCTCATTTTGGCGGCGCCGGAGAAAAGGGAGCGGCGCCACTCCTAAGTTCACCGGTGGGTTGCAGGGGATCCCGGGGGAAGTTGATACCGCCTCGAGGGGGCGGGAGGCCCGCTGTCTCCCCGCAACGGCGCCCCCAGCCCTGCAGTCCAGCTCCGAGGAAGCCCGCCCAGGAGCTGCGCCCATCGCCGCATCAAGGGCATCCCCGAACCGCCGCGGGAGCCCTACCTTGGCGGGTAAAGGCGTCGCTTGGCCACTGCCGAGGCGCCGAGGGAATCGCGGGAGAAGAGGAATCCCGCGCCCAGCGAGCCGGCGGCGCCCGCCACGGCCAGGAAGGCGGCGGATCTTCGGGCGGAGAGGGCGCGGGCGAACGTGCTGGACATGGTGCTGCCGCGGGGAAACTGGAGCCGCGAACGCGCGGAGCAGGCGGGCGGGCGAGGACTTCGCACAGCCAGGCGGGAGAGGACGTGCCGCCAATGCAAGCGCTCGCGGGGAGGGGAGCGCGGAGATTACGCCGCCCTAGCGCCGGCCCGGCCCAACCCAACCCAACCCAACCCAACCCAACCCAACCCAGCTCGGTTGCCTCGCCTGAAACCCCGCGAGCGGCTGCGGCGCTCACAGCGCGCTTCAGCACCGACCCCACGGTGGACAGCGCAGGGCAGGGGAGCCTGGAATCAGGCGGGCCGCCCTCACGGGGCCCCGGGAGAGCTGGGGCGGCAGGCGGCGTCCCATTGCTGCGGACCACGGCCGGCACCCAATATGCCGCAGCCGGCGCTCCCGCCAGTCTGTGCCCAGAGCCGCTTTCCAGCCGCCGCGGCGGGACTCCTCCTCTAGGGTTTAGGGTGATCGACGTGAAGACACCCGGCGCCGCAAAGCCAGCCCCCAGTCCCCGCCTGCTCCGGCCCGGGCTTGCTGCTGCTGTTGCTGCTGCTCTGCGGCTCCCGAACGCGGCCGAAGCGTCCGCCTATGGCTATGCTGGGCAAGGGCTCTCCTCTTCCCCGTGGGGCAGGCTGGAGGGTGTCTGCTGGCTTCAGCCCTCCCTCCCTGCTCGACACCTTTTCACCAGCATCGGTACATGCACAGGAGAACGAAACAAACGAAGGGACAAACAGAAAAAACTGCATTTCCGGGTTACTTTGACGCTGAGATGATCTAGTTGTGTTCACACAGTATCCTTAACTTGGTTATGAATGAACCCACTTTCTTTGTACAATATGATTCTCAACCAAGCCCCCTGGGCACAAAACAGACGTCCCCAGGAAAGGGGACAAGCAAGAGGTTGTGCTGAGAAATGCTGGGCCGATCGCCGCCGCTCTGGCCTACCCGGAATCGCTCTCTGCAGACCTCCTTGAAGGGCACGCTCTCCTTCTCCTTGGGCATAGGGAGCCTCGCCCCAAGGGCAAAGATGCCCGGAGAGCTCTTCGGCAGCTGAAGGGCGCGCGGGGGGGGGGGCAACCTCGTGGTGGCTGCCTTGGGGTGCAGGCAGATATGTTCCAGGTTGATGGGCCTCGGGCTGGGCACGGCGGCTTCTGGGGCCTTGCCTAATGTGATGGAATGCTTGACTGTCCCCTTCCCCGTGGGAAAAGAAGACTCCAACTGGTCGAGCAGGGTAGCAGCAGCCCACCTCTTGTCTCCCTCCTGCTCCACTCCTCGGTGTTCGGCGTTTCAGATTTCTCAGCCCTCCACCAGTTTGCTAGCAGAGAAGGAGAGCTCCAGGGAAAGGTGTACAAGGTCCTCTTCCAGCCTCCGTCTTCCCAAACTATCCAACATTTTCCTTAGTGATTAAGAGGTGGATGGAAATGGAGATAATAGGATAGGGATAGCTGGGGCCGTGAAAGGCATATATAAAATTCAATCACTGCCACCAATCATGCTAGATTAGAGAAATGGGTTGAAAGGATTTAACAGAACCGGTGAAAAATTCCTGGCCTGCTGACGGTACCGTGAAAAACCTCTTGGAACAGGACGGGCAGTGCTGGGCTCGGGGCCCCTTTCAACTCTAGAATTCTAGGAGACATTTCTGAGGTGCTGTTGTTGCTCCCTGAGGTGCGGCTGGACTATTGTTTACCCTGGACAGGTGTGTCTGGGTGACGCTGCCATTACACCGAACGACCTTTGGATTCCTTCGCAGGAAAACGCCGGGAACCACACACCGACAATCTCTCCACAGATACGAGGCGCCAGGAGCTTTTCAGACGCGAGAGTACAACTTGGCTCAGGGCAACCCCGCCCTCGCTCCCACTTCTGCCCGGAGTTGAGCCACCCCGCTTTCCACCGGCTGCGGGCCATCGAGCGTCCCGCGTGCCCACTCCGAGGCGCCATCGCACGGCCTGTCTGCCTGCCTGCCTGTCCATCCACCTCCAGAGCCCCGGCCGCCGCCCCTCCGTGCCCCGCATCCTCGGGGGTGAGCGCAGCCGGAGAACGCCTGGCAGTCCTCCCGCCCCAGGAGCGGAGCGCGCCAGACCGAGGGGCTGCTCTGGCGCCGCCGGCGCTGCGGAGGAGAACGGAGCCGGCTGGCCTGCGGCGGGCCAGCGGGCGCCCCTCTGCCGCAAGAGCTCGGCGATTGGTGCGCTGCGCCGTGGCGCGCAGCTGGGCCAGGCCGGGCGCGCGGAGGGGGGCGGGGGAACGCGCGCTCCGCGGGGAGGGGGAGGGGGAGGGCGCGCCCGCCCCGCCTCCCCAGGGGCGGGGCGAGCGGCGGGGAGAATTTCCGCGGGAGCCGCTTCTTCTCCCCGCCCGGCGTGGCGCCGGAGCCCCTGCGCTGACGTGCCCGAGGCGGAGGCGCCCGGCGGCACCTGCGGGGGGAGCCGGGGAGGCGCTGGCGCGCTTTCGCCGCGGTAGTCCCGGGAAGGGGCGGCCTTTCCTTCGCGAAAAGGCGGTCTCGCGCCGGGCCTGGCCGGCCCGTTCGGACCCAGGCGGAGCTTCGGTGCGAGCCAAGCGCCTCCCTGCCCGGGCGCGCCTCTCCGGACGGCCCGCCGGGCGCCCGCTCTGGCAGGCGGGCCTGGCTGCCAGCTGGTGCCTGGCCGAAGCGCGCGCTTCCGGGTGGCTTCTGTAGCCCGCCGCCGGCTGAACCCTTGCTTGCTTGCTTTCCTTGCAGGCTCCGTGGCTCGGCGGCGGCTGTCCGGGCCTTGCCTCTGCTCGGCCTTCTTCCGCCTCTTAAGTCCGTCAGCAGTCCAAGGATGCAGCAGTGTAAGGCTCTAGCGGGCCCCTCCGGCGGGAGGCCGGAGGCTCCTTCCTCTGCCCCCCGCTGCCCCCTCCCGCGCCAGGTTGCCCCGGACCCGCTCGTGACTCTGGCTTGCTTGCAGAGCGGGATGGTTGGCTGTCCGGTCTGGAATGTCGTCCTGGGCGACCAACCTCAGGGACGGCGCCTCAGCTCCTAAGTTCTTTGTTGGCTCCCGAGATGAGGAGGTGGACTTCCTGGAACCAGACATGAAGATGGACGAGATGGACTTCTTTGAGGATGAGGAAGAGCAGGAAGAGGAGGAGGAGTCGGTAAAGGGGCCGAGGGGGGCTTTCTTGCCCTTGCCTGTCCCCGAAGGAGCACTGTTTTGACCCCGGGAGAAGCTGAGTTAGGGCTCGCTGGTCTTCCTGCACCCACTGAGGTGGGATGGAAATCCCACTAAGGGCATCAAGGAGGGGGTGCTGTTCAGGGCATTCCTTCCTTTGTTTCTGGGGGCATTCCTCATTGGGCTTCTGGCCTGCATGGGCTTTCATGGGTTAGCCCTGCTTTTGCTTCTGTGAGTGGCACTGGGGGGAGGCCGGGCTTCGCCAGAACAGCCGATGCCCAAGGCTGAAGCTGCTGCTGGCTCTCTTCCAGCCTCCGGAACGGCAGATTGTTGTTGGCATTTGTGCCATGACCAAGAAGTCCCAGTCCAAGCCCATGACCCAAATCTTGGAGCGGCTGTGCAAGTTTGAGTACATCACGGTGGTGATCATGGGGGAAGATGTCATCCTGAATGAGCCGGTGGAGAACTGGCCAGCCTGTGACTGCCTCATTTCCTTCCACTCCAAAGGTTTGTTCGATTTCAGTCCCAGGTCCCCTCCTGGCCTGGTTCCTGCAGCTCACTCAGCATGGCTTTCCTCCTTGCGTCTTGCAGGGTTCCCTCTGGACAAAGCCGTCGCTTATGCCAAGCTCCGCAAGCCTTTTCTGATCAACGACCTTGATATGCAGTATTACATCCAAGACAGGTAGGGGTGCATAGGTTGATGAACCGCTGGCTTAATGTGGACTACTTTATACGTTGTGCCCCTGGAGTGCCATGGCTGTGCCTGTCTCTCAGCAGCAGCAGCAGCAGGCCCTGGAGAAAGGATCTGTACCCCAAGAGGGCAGTTTTCTTCCGCCAGGTCTTTGGGTCATTTTGGCCAAGGGGTGTAAGGTTAGGGTCGCTCACCACTCCGAAGCCAGAATTTCGTTAATCAGGCAACCCACTGCCAGGGAAGAGCAAGGTTGAGCAAAGCTAAGGAACAGCCTTAGCTTATGCCTTTGGTCAGAATGTGGGAAATCTGAGGCACACACTGGCCTCCTGGGCAACATAGCTGGTGGTCTAGGACACCCTGTGGACCTGGGAAGCAGGAAGGCCACAGTTTGCCACCTCCCCTGGTGAAGAGAGCCCCACCTGTGTTCCTGTCCTTGGTAGGCGGCAGGTGTACCGGATCCTGCAGGAAGAGGGAATAGACCTGCCTCGCTACGCGGTGCTCAACCGGGACCCTGATCACCCTGAGGGTAAGTGCGAGGCAGGCGGGACTGAGCCTCTTCTCTGGCAGAAACGCTGCCCAGCCCAGCGAGGGCGCTCTGGAGGCGAGGCAAGCAGGCCAGGTGCCAGGTGAGCAGGAGGTGCCCTCTTCACTGGCCTAACCCCCGGAGGCAGGCCGGGTCTGGGAACGCACAGTGCATTTGTGGCCAGTTGGGGGTGGTTAAGAGGCATTGCGGAAACCCGCAATGGATGAATCTGGCAGTAAGCTGAGCGCATTGTGCAGGGCTGTCTCCTTTGTTGCCCTGAGCATCCCTTTGCTTTGGTGAGAGCTTTGGTGGCAGAGGGCTCCTCTCATGGGAAATGGAGGCCTGACAGGCGCCTTGGGCCAGTGGCCCTGGCAGATGCCCCAGCAGAGGGGCCGGCTTCTGTCTCGTGCCCGAAGCAGGGCTGGGAACTCTGCTTCCAGGGTGAGGTCTCCTAAGAACCAGTCTTATCCTTGCCCTCGGCTCCTCCTTTAGGCTGCAGATTCGCCCTGGCAGGTGCTCAGCACCAGTTGGCCCCTGTGTACCACCTTCAGGCGTTTCTTCATTAACGTGCACCTGGTTCCAGGCTCGGTCCAGGCTCACTTCCCCTCCCTGCCACTCCGAGCCAGTCCAGGCCCCTTCCAAGGACAGTCCTGGGCTGTCTGGGGGAGCCTGGGGCTTCTGTGGCTCCCCAAGGAACAGCAGGAGACGTGGGCGAGAGCCTCGCTTCCTGAAGGGCCTGTATGTTTGTGCAGAGTGCAGCCTGGTGGAGGGGGAGGACCATGTGGAGGTCAATGGGGCCGTTTTCCCCAAGCCCTTTGTGGAGAAGCCGGTCAGTGCGGAGGACCACAACGTCTACATCTACTATCCCACTTCGGCTGGCGGGGGCAGCCAACGCCTTTTCCGCAAGGTGAGAAGGCTGCCGCTTTGGCTGAGTTGGCCTCCTGGAGTAGCTTTGTCGGATGAGCGAGAGGCTTCGCCAAAGGCCTCCAGTCAGCTGGGTGGCGCTCCCAAACAGCCGTGTACCTGGGTATCAGCCCTGTAGAATTCTAGCGCCATTGTGTGTCTACAAAGCCCTTTGTGACTTCTGTTCAGGTGGTTGTGTGAATAATATTTTTCTGCAGTTACATCTCAAGGAGTAATCACAAGCAAAAAACTTCTCAGAATAGTACAATCAATTTCAAATACTCAAATGGTGATTCACTGAGATGGCACCAGAGTCTTCCAGTTCACAGTGGTTGGGCCCCCTTTCAGGTGCTAGATTTGAGAAATCATGGTGGGATGCATTTCTGGGGTACCTTTCCTTCCTGTGGATACTCAATAAAGTGGAAACCTGAATTCCAGAAGTTGATTGAGATCTTGTCTAAAGCAGTTTTGGTTTGGCTAAGGTGAAATGAATGTAATGATGTTATTTACAAAGGGATGTAATTAATTTTTATTGAACAACAATAATATCTTCATCCTCCCCATCTTAAACTCCCTTGGTGGGAAACAAGTAGTGGCCTAATGAATGAAAGGATGCCATTAAATTCTGTGGCTGAAAACCTGGAGATGTTCCACTGGCTTTCCTTGTTCCGGTCTGCCCTGGGGAATCCAGAGGGGCATCTTCTCTCCATTTGTCTCAGGCCGTGCTGCCAGGTGTAACAGTGGCTCCTACTGCTTTGGGTGAGGCATCAGGATGCTCCAGGGGCCTTGCCTGTTCCAAGAGCAGCTCGGCCTTTCTAGCCAAGTTCCTGGGCTGTTTCAGATTGGGAGCCGGAGCAGCGTCTACTCTCCAGAGAGCAACGTACGGAAGACCGGATCGTATATTTATGAGGAGTTTATGCCTACAGATGGCACAGATGTCAAGGTAGGAGGAGGGCATTTGCGGGGCCTGCTGAGGGGAGCTGCCTGGGACAGGAATGCAGCCTGGCCTCCAAGGTTGCCCTGAAGCCCTCTTGGGAGCTTTGAGTGGGATGAGCATGCTGCTTTTTGGTTTCTGGGGTTCAGGTCTACACGGTTGGTCCTGACTACGCACACGCAGAGGCACGGAAGTCCCCTGCTCTCGATGGGAAGGTGGAGCGGGATAGCGAAGGAAAGGAGATCCGCTACCCAGTCATGTTAACAGCCATTGAGAAGCTGGTGGCCCGAAAAGTGTGTGTGGCCTTCAAGGTTGGTCTTTCCCTCTGACTTGTGGCCCCCTGAAGCCCTCCCAGAATTTATTGGCTCCTGTTGCTGAAGCCTGGAACACCTGGGCTGCCTGGACAGTTTTATAGATAGAGTAAGGTGCTGGTCAGTGTTCTCCCTTGGCTTTGAAATATCAGGCTGTAGGTGCCAGTTCCCCCAGTCCTTGCATCTTCTTGCTAAAACTGTGTGACGGGGAAACGGAAGCTCTCTCAGTGGCATTTGCCTCCTGCCATCCCATGGCCCTTCCTCTGTAGGGCTGGGAGAGTGGGGGCTGAGGTACTACATCTGTTTGTGGAGTCCCTTGAAGCCTGTTGCCCATGTTTCACTTCCCTTGGGCCCTGTCTCACCCTTGCAGCAGACAGTGTGTGGCTTTGACTTACTGCGGGCCAACGGCCAGTCCTTTGTCTGCGATGTCAATGGCTTCAGTTTTGTGAAGAACTCTATGAAGTATTATGACGACTGTGCCAAGCTCCTTGGGTGTGTGGTGCTTCGGTTAATCCTAACCTCCTGGAAGGGGAGGAGAAAGGGACTGGGCTGCCCTTTGCAGCCAGGGCATGACTGGTCTGCACGCAGTCTGCCTTAGACTGGTCGCTTTGTCTCTGGAGAGACCCACTGCAAGGCTGGGGAGGGGAAGGGGAGGGTTTCCGACCAGCCTCTCCTTTCTCTGCCAGGAACATCATAATGCGTGAATTGGCTCCCCAGTTACATATCCCCTGGTCCATCCCTACGGAAGCAGAAGACATCCCCATTGTGCCCACAACTTCAGGGACAATGTGAGTGTTGGCTGCACTGGCTGTGCCCCCTTTCTGACCACCTCTCGCTAGGGAAGCAGGGCAGGGTGGCAGCATCCCGACATTGGCTTGTCAGCAGGAGGCACACCCATATCCTAGTGCTCCGTTTCTGGTTCCTTGAGAAAATTGGCTCAGCTGTCAGATCCCGGGCTCGGAGGAAGGTTCTTAGGATGGTCACTTATTGGCCTGGGGTCCCCCTGGCAGTGTTGACAACGTTCTGTTAGCTAGAAGGTGTGGAGTTGGTGCTGATGCCCAGGGGTCTGCAACCCCAGGGCCTTCTGGGTACAGAAAATGTCCCGATTCGGTCCCTGGAAGTGCTAGTAACAAAAACAGATCAGGTGAAATGCTGCACTTCACTCTTCTTCCGTCTAATGTTTTGGGGCAGTTGCTTTGGGGTTGGGTGATCCCATGCGAGCTGCTGGAATTCAGATAAAACCAGGGCCAAAGTCACAAGGCCTCAGCTGCAACAGGCTCAGGGAGCCCAGAGTAGATGCCAAGGCCGGCGTGGTGGGAGGGAGATCCCAGGGCAGGAGGTTCCAGCTAGTCCCTTTCTCTGCTTGTCAGCAATAAAAGGAAAAAACAGAGCAAGGTTTTCTGCGGTTGTAGGAACAGCGACTGCTAATATAGGTGGCTTTTGGTCATCAGTGTCTTTAAAAAGACAAAGACTTTTGTAAAAGCTTTAAATGTTCTGTAAAAACTAAAGTTAGAGATTTTATGACTCCAGTTTTCTAAATTTAGAAAGATGAAATGGCACCTCTGGATTAAAAAAAAATCTTAGCCTGGTTTTATTAATTAAGGGACTCTCAGTTGGAGTTTCTCAGTTTCAGTACTCTTGCCCAGATTGACAACTTGTGCCCTGCTGAAGGCCATTTGTCCTGTAGGGGTCATCTTTCCTCCAAGGATGAAGCCCACAGAGCGAAGAGCCTTCTTGCCTACCGATTAATGTGTTTCCAATTGCCCATCCATAGGATACCCACCCAGCTCTCCCCTCTGTGCCACGGTTGCATGGTTTTCAGAGCTCAAGCTAGAGAGGCGGTGTCCATGCAGTGCTTTTTCTGCCCTGTGCAGATGGCATTCGGAGAGGGCTCTTTGCTTGGCCTTGGCTTAGAAGGCAGATTGGCGAGGGTACTCAGCCCCCTGCGGCTGAGATGTCCTCCTGGCCTGAGGAGGCCTTGGGATCTTCTAGGTGTGACCATTTTAGGAGGGAGGGAGGGGCATGCCAGGGTGCTGTCCCGAGGGTGGAGACAGCACCCTGTCAAGTGCCTCTCTTGCAGGATGGAGCTACGGTGTGTGATTGCAGTTATAAGGCACGGTGATCGCACCCCTAAGCAGAAAATGAAGATGGAAGTGAAGCATCCCAGGTAAGGGGCGCTCAGAGGTGCTTGGTCTGGTCTCAGCCTCCAGGTCCAGGGAAGAGGCTGAGATGAGGGTCCAGCTTCTTTCTACAAATGCTGCTTATCCCACAGCTCCTCATTTGGAAATGCTCTTTGCTGTAGTTGGGGGTGTAACTAGGCTTGGTGCCTTCAGTTGCTGTGCCGCTCTTGGCAAAGTAAAATGTTGGACTTGGAGATCCAAGTTCAAGTCTCCTTCCAGCAGTGGACTCACTGGGTGACTTGGAGCCAATTCCTCTTCTGCAGGACCAAAAGAGTTCTGGGATGAAATGAGCTCCCCCAGAAAGGGAGACGCATAAAAGTAATGGAGCCATATCAATAACCTGCTTTGCTTCTGCTGTTACCAGGTTCTTTATTTTGTTTGAAAAATACGAGGGCTACAAGACTGGGAAGCTGAAGCTGAAAAAGCCAGAGCAGCTTCAGGTGAGGTTCGGGGCTCCCCTCTTTCAGGGCTCGGCTGGACAGGCCTCCGAGAGGCACTGTGCAGGACTCGTGGAACGGCCTCCGTGGGACCGAGGAATGCTTGGCCTGTCTTCCTAGAGGGGGCGGGGGTCCCCGGGATGGTGGGGGCCTGGCTAAGGAGCCTGTGCCTTTGATCCCTAGGGCCCTTGGGCCTGCGGACCTGAGCAAGCCTTTGCCCCGACAGGAGGTGCTGGACATCGCGCGCTGGCTGGTGCAGGAGCAGGGCGCTCCTGGGGACTCGGCGGCTGAGGAGCAGAAATCCAGACTGGAGCAGCTCAAGACTGTGTTGGAGATGTGAGCAGGGAGCTGTCTCCCCAGCCCCCTCCTCCCAAAATAGTGGGACGATAAGATCAACGTTGCGGGCAGCTCTTACGCTTTCTCGCATGTCCCGAGGAGGAGTGGCTTTCCCTGACTGCCTCGGGCCTGTTCAGGAGCACCCTCCTCTTGTACCACAGCAGCGTGGGCTGGGGTGGGGGCAGAACCCCAGGCAGAAGGGGCTGAGTTGGGTGCCCTTCCAGCCTCTCCATTTTAAGCATGGATTGTAAAACCAGTCATTTCCTGCCCAGAACAGTGGTCCTTTGCTATTCTGGCAGGTATGGGCACTTCTCTGGCATCAACCGCAAAGTGCAGCTGACTTACCTGCCGCGTGGGCAGCCGAAGGCATCCAGCGAGGAGGAAGGCAGGTATCAGGTTCCTCAACAGCTGGGCTGGGGAGGATGTCAGTTGCAGAAGAGCACGGCCGACTTCTAGAATGAGGACGCTGACTCTGACCGTGCACAGATGTCCATTGGTACGGGGAGTTGGCGTTGCAGGTGGACAGGGGAGGCAGAGGGTCCTCTTCACTTGTGGATGCTGTGTGGCAGTTGAGAGTATGAGCTGAGAAGGCTTCGATCAAAGTGCCAACCCTTGCAGGATAGGGGAGCCTTGGCTTTCCTCCCCCACCCCTTGCCAGGCGGTCCCCACTTTGGGGGGAAGTGCCAAACTGACAACAGGACTGGGGCAGAAATTAGAGCTGAGGCTGCCTTTGTGGCAGCTTCCCGGCCCTCACAGGACTGACAGCTTTCCCCCTCCCCCCTCCTGTTTTGCCACTGGGGTCCTGCCCCCTTGCTCTGATCCTGAAGGTTGGGGAGTCCGGCTGGGTGCTGGATATTTACTCTGCCCCCAGCGCTGGATGAGGGTGACGCGAGTTCTCTGCCGTGTCCAGATCTCCAGGAAGCCTCCCCTTCTCTGCTCCTGGTGCTGAAGTGGGGGGGCGAACTGACTCCTGCAGGGAGAGTCCAGGCCGAGGAGCTGGGGCGAGCCTTCCGCTGCATGTATCCAGGGGGCCAAGGTGAGCCTGGCACCACTTGCTGGGGCTGGGGCTGGGGCTGGGGCTGGGGCTGGGGCTGGGGCTGGGGCTGGGGCTGGGGCTGGGGCTGGGGGAGGCTGAGGCGGCAGCCGTTGTGGCCCCCCCAAGGTGCGTGCCTCCTCAAAAGGAAGCCCCCTTTGGGCGGAGAAAGAGCATTGTCACAAAGACAGCCTTCTGGGCTGGTCAGCGGATTTGATTGCAGCGGCTTGGGTGGGGCAGTCCTTAAGAGGCCTTGTCGGGAGTGGCCCTTTATTTCTGCTTGGTGTTGCCTCTGAAGACGAGCCCCGTCAGTCTCTGGGGCAGTCATGGTCTGAGGGCAGCAACTGTCAGGTCCCCAGACCTCTCGTTGGGCAAGGTGGTGACGCAGGTGACATTAGCCTTGCCTGACGCAGGGCTCTTAAGGATTCAGAAATTTTGCGAGTCCCTTTGTGAATAGCACAGACCTTGATGCTTCGTGTGGATTGCTCCCTCTGGGCAACATGGCTGAGCTGCGCATCTTAATGTCAGTCCTGCTTGTCCTCAAGAGTTCCCTACGGAGCCACCTGTTAGTAGCTGAGATTTGGGTACCCCACTTCCTGCTCCTCTTGTCATTGATAGCAGTGATGATTCCATGTGGAAGGCAGAAAGCAAACGCAGAGCTCCGAACTCCTGGCAGGGACTCTCAGGCTCCTGGCATCTTCTACCCAAAGCTAAGAAGCTCTCACAGCAGCTGCATGTGGATGCTTCTGGTCCTCGTGTGCTGGTTGCTATGGATCATGCAGCTGCAGGTTCCAGCATGCGGTCCTGTGCCAGACCAGCTGCCCAGAGATGCCTGAGTGCACCTTCCACCTCTGCCCAGGGCTGTAGGCAGCAGAGTTAGGAGCCCAGAGAAGGAGCCTCTCTGTTCCTCAGCACCTGGCCCACCTGGGAGCCTAGAAAGCCTCCTGCCAGCAAGGATTCAAGAGCAGCTGGGAAACTGAGAGCTACTGTGAAGCAGCAAAAGGGTTAGGGTTAGGGTTAGAGCAGGAAGAGGGGCAGAAAGTTAGTGCGAGGGTTGAGGGCCGGTGAAAACTTGACCTCTGAAAAGAGAATAGCCCTTGGCAGTCTCAGCAAGGAAGATTTGTCTTCCCTCCCCCCAGGATACAATGCTAGAAGTGTGGAGGAAGCAGCTGTGAGGTGTGCTTCCTGCCTTCAGCCCCACATCCTCTCCCCCAGCCTTCGGCAGTTGCCCCACTTAGCTGCTGAGCCCCGACCTTTTGGCCAGATTCCTCTCCCTCCCACCTTGACTGCTTCACCCCCCCCCCCCATCCCCATTGTGGGTTGGGGGAGATCTCTCCCTCCCAAGCCAAAAGAGAAAAAGCCCGTTGGAGGTGAACCAGTGGCCCTAAGCCAACACTCCAAGGTCAGAGCCATTGAGGCTGATCCCGCCTGGGCATTGAGAAGGGGCCTTCTTGACAACAGATCCCCAAGTCTCCATTTTAGTGGAGCTATAAGTAGGATGCTTCAGCAAAGGATCGTTACCTTGTTGTGGTGCTGGAGCTTGAGCACCTCAATGATGCCATGAGCTAAACCATGAAGGGACACCCAAGACGGGAAGGTCATGACAGAGAGGTCAGACTAAACGCAATCCCTGGGGAAGGTAATGGCAACCCACCCCAGTATTCTTGCCGTGAAAACTAAATGGATCAGTACAATCAGAGATATGTCGGTATACCATTGGAAGATGAGACCCCCAGATCGGAAGATGGTCAAAATGCTACTGGGGAGGAACAGAGGATGAGCTCAGCTAGCCCCAGACGTGATGACGCAGCTAGCTCAAAGCCGAAAGGACGGCTAGCGGCCGACGGTGCTGGTGGTGAACGGCGAATCCGATGTTCTAAGGATCAACACACCATTGGAACCTGGAATGTAAGATCTATGAGCCAGGGCAAATTGGATGTGGTTATTGGTGAGATGTCAAGATTAAAGATAGACATTTTGGGCGTCAGTGAACTGAAATGGACTGGAATGGGCCACTTCACATCAAATGACCACCAGATCTACTACTGTGGACAAGAGGACCACAGAAGAAATGGAGTAGCCTTCATAATTAATAGTAAAGTGGCTAAAGCAGTGCTTGGATACAATCCAAAAAATGATAGAATGATCTCAATTCGAATTCAGGGCAAGCCATCTAACATCACAGCGATCCAAATAAACACCCCAACCACAGATGCTGAAGAAGCTGAAGTAGAGCAGTTCTATGAGGATCTGCAGCACCTACTGGACAACACACCTAAAAGAGATGTTATTTTCATCACGGGAGACTGAAATGCTAAGGTGGGCAGTCAAATGACACCTGGAATTACAGGTAAGCATGGCCTGGGAGAACAAAACGAAGCAGGACATAGGCTGATAGAATTTTGCCAAGACAACTCAATGTGCATAACAGACACCCTCTTCCAGCAACCTAAGAGATGGCTTTATACATGGACTTCACCAGATGGACAACACCGAAATCAGATGGACTACATCCTTTGCAGCCAAAGGTGGCAGACATCTATACAGTCGGTAAAAACAAGACCTGGAGCTGACTGTAGTTCCGATCACGAACTTCTTCTTGCACAATTTAGGATCAGACTAAAGAGATGAGGGAAGACCCACAGATCAGCTAGATATGAGCTCACTAATATTCCTAAGGAATATGCAGTGGAGGTGAAGAATACATTTAAGGGATTGGACTTAGTAGATAGGGTCCCGGAAGAACTATGGACAGAAGTCCGCAACATTGTTCAGGAGGCGGCAACAAAATACATCCCAAAGAAAGAGAAAACCAAGAAGGCAAAATGGCTGTCTGCTGAGACACTAGAAGTAGCCCAAGAAAGAAGGAAAGCAAAAGGCAACAGTGATAGGGAGAGATATGCCCAATTAAATGCAAAATTCCAGAGGTTAGCCAGAAGAGATAAGGAATTATTTTTAAACAAGCAATGCGTCGAAGTGGAAGAAGACAATGGAATAGGAAGGACAAGAGACCTCTTCCAGAAAATTAGAAACATTGGAGGTAAATTCCAGGCCAAAATGGGTATGATCAAAAACAAAGATGGCAAGGACCTAACAGAAGAAGAAGAGATCAAAAAATGGTGGCAAGAATATACGGAAGACCTGTATAGGAAGGATAACAATATCGGGGATAGCTTTGACGGTGTGGTCAGTGAGCTAGAGCCAGACATCCTGAAGAGTGAGGTTGAGTGGGCCTTAAGAAGCATTGCTAATAACAAGGCAGCAGGAGACGACGGCATCCCAGCTGAACTGTTCAAAATCTTGCGAGATGATGCGGCCAAGGTAATGCATGCTATATGCCAGCAAATTTGGAAAACACAAGAATGGCCATCAGATTGGAAAAAATCAACTTATATCCCCATACCAAAAAAGGGAAACACTAAAGAATGTTCAAACTATTGAACAGTGGCAGTCATTTCACATGCCAGTAAGGTAATGCTCAAGATCTTGCAAGGTAGACTTCAGCAATTCATGGAGCAAGAATTGCCAGATGTACAAGCTGGGTTTAGAAAAGGCAGAGGAACTAGGGACCAAATTGCCAATATCTGATGGATAATGGAAAAGGCCAGGGAGTTTCAGAAAAACATCTATTTCTGTTTTATTGACTATTCTAAAGCCTTTGACTGTGTGGACCATAACAAATTGTGGCAAGTTCTTAGTGGTATGGGGATACCAAGTCATCTTGTCTGCCTCCTGAAGAATCTGTATAACGACCAAGAAGCAACGGTAAGAACAGACCACGGAACAACAGACTGGTTTAAGATTGGGGAAGGAGTACTGTATACTCTCACCCTACCTATTCAACTTGTATGCAGAACACATCATGCGACATGCTGGGCTTGAGGAATCCAAGGCTGGAGTTAAAATTGCTGGAAGAAACATTAACAATCTCAGATATGCAGATGATACCACTTTGATGGCTGAAAGCGAAGAGGAACAGAGGAACCTTATGATGAAGGTGAAAGAAGAAAGTGCAAAAGCTGGCTTGCAGCTAAACCTCAAAAAAACCAAGATTATGGCAACCAGCTTGATTGATAACTGGCAAATAGAGGGAGAAAATGTAGAAGCAGTGAAAGACTTTGTATTTCTAGGTGCGAAGATGCTGACTGCAGTCAGGAAATCAGAAGACGCTTAATCCTTGGGAGAAGAGCAATGACCAATCTCGATAAAATAGTTAAGAGCAGAGACATCACACTGACAACAAAGGTCCGCATAGTTAAAGCAATGGTGTTCCCCGTAGTAACATATGGCTGCGAGAGCTGGACCATAAGGAAGGCTGAGAGAAGGAAGGTAGATGCTTTTGAACTGTGGTGTTGGAGGAAAATTCTGAGAGTGCCTTGGACTGCAAGAAGATCAAACCAGTCCATCCTCCAGGAAATAAAGCCAGACTGCTCACTTGAGGGAATGATATTAAAGGCAAAACTGAAATACTTTGGCCACATAATGAGAAGACAGGACACCCTGGAGAAGATGCTGATGCTAGGGAGAGTGGAAGGCAAAAGGAAGAGGGGCCGACCAAGGGCAAGATGGATGGATGATATTGTAGAGGTGACGGACTCGTCCCTGGGGGAGCTGGGGGTGTTGACGACTGACAGGAAGCTCTGGCGTGGGCTGGTCCATGAAGTCACGAAGAGTCGGAAGCGACTGAACGAATAAACAACAAAAAAATAAGTAGGATGGCACGGACTTCTGTAGGTCATTTGAGGGGGGTTGCCAGCTGTTGAGCCTAGCTGGTCTTCCGTGCCTGGGGCGGGGGCTCAACTCTGCATGGAATAGCCAGCCAGCAAACATCAGAAGGCAGAAAGAGTGGTGGTTGGTAACTGGACACGTGGGCCACAGGCCTCCTTGGTGTTGTGAGGAGGACTTCTGGGCATGTGTTGTAAAATCAGGAGCTAGTCTTGACAAGAACCGGGTTTAGGGAGCGTTGGCTTCTAAAAATGGGTGCCTGTGGCTCTTCCTGTCCATCCCAGTCTCCTTTTCACATGCCTGGAGATGTCTCCCAGCATGCTGACCTGCAGCACTATTTGGTGGTGCCAAATGCCCAGGCAGGCCCACCTGCCCATCTGCCCAGTGGTTTTTCTGCCCTTTGGAGAGGGCACTGTGAAAACGAAACACAGCCCTTCTGAAAGTTTCTCTTTCCTGCCCAGGAGACTATGCTGGCTTTCCAGGCTGTGGCCTCCTTCGACTGCACAGCACATACCGCCACGACCTCAAGATCTACGCCTCTGATGAGGGCAGAGTCCAGATGACGGCAGCGGCCTTTGCAAAGGTTCTTGGGCAGGGGCTTCTTGGAGGTGCTCTAGTTAGGCCCACAGAGGCTACGGGAGGGCTTGGGTCCCATCCCACGCTGCCAGAATCACTGCCCTTAGTACGTCCCCAGCACGCTGTCTGGCTAGATCTGGGACCTGGCAGGACCCTGCGGAGGCTCCTTTTCCAAAGTGGGGAGCAGAGGTGAGAGGCCGATCTGTGTCTTCCTACAGGGCCTCCTTGCTCTGGAAGGGGAGCTGACTCCAATCCTGGTGCAAATGGTGAAGAGTGCCAACATGAATGGCCTGCTAGACAGCGACAGCGACTCACTCAGCAGCTGCCAGCACCGGGTGAAGGCCCGCCTGCGGGAGATCATGCAGAAGGACCTCTTGTTCTGTGCAGAGGACTATGAGAAGGTGGCTGAGGCTAATTTCTTTGGCTTTGAGAAGGGCTTTTATTGGGCATCATCAGGCATCCCAGTTCCAACAAAATGGTTGAAACATCCAAAACTTTAAGAGCAGTCAGAAAGGCAGCTCCAAGGAGGGACAGTTCCAAGGTGTTTATGGCCCAGAATTGCATGTGGCAAACCGGATACTTTCTCCAGGGAGCTGGCAGCTCTGTTCTGTGGCAGAGGTTTTGGTCTATCCATGAGGGCACACTATTCCTAAAGAGCCACTGTCCAAGGGGGTTGATAGGAGGTGCCCCTGACGAGTCATTCCCAAGGTTGCTACAATATTTTCTGGCCACAGAAGAAAGGGCTCCTTGGCAGAAGAGGGGCCTTTGCCTGACCCAGGTCATCCAGCCTGAGTAGGGACAGGAAAGTTTCTGAAGACGTGGCCAAGAGGCTTAGGGTGGCAAAGGCAATGGCCATTTCTCTAAACTCTGGCTGGTCACAGCTGTAAAGATCTAGCAGGAACAATCTAACCGGGTAAGTCAGGGACTGAGGGAGTCTGGAGTCTGAGGGCTGGACAGCTGTCATCCGGTTCCAGGTACCCTTTTCCTGGGCAAGATGCCCATCCAGCCGCATGGAAGAAGCCATGTTCTTTAGATCCATTTTAGTTTAGCTTTGTTTGGGGATATACCACAGAAGCAGACTTGATTGCTCTGATCTGTTACCTCTGCTGGGAGAGAGAGATGTAGAGTGCTACCATGTTGATTTTCCTGGACCTCTGAGCGTGGGATAATGCTTGGGCAGCATAATGTGTTGGGAATTCGATGGTCGGCCCTTTCTTGCCTCTGGACTGCCTGTTGTCAATGGGAGATTCCCCTTTGGCCCCATGGCTCAAGTCGCACTTTTGTTTCCCTCCTGTGCTGTTCAGTCTTATGTGAAATGCTTTTGAATGGTGCTTAGCTGGCTTCTGTGTGGTTTTCTGCTCATCAACAAAAGAAGACCTACTTCTTCACTTGGGCATTTGTAGGACCGTCTCTGCTGGTGGCAGATAAACAAGGTCAGGCCTGGGCCAAGTTTGATGGGAGTGCCAGTCCATGCCAGGGTGTAGGCTAACCTTGGAAATTGAACATTGCCCCTAGAAGAAGGCAAAGCGAAGCTGCTGCCATGCTGTTGCCAAGGAAACTGCATGGGGGTATGCATGAAGCCAAACTTAACAGGAGGGCCTCTTTACCTTTTTTGAGAACGAATCTTGTTTCCTTTTAAGGCATTTTTAAAGGCGTATTGGTTCCATTGACTTAAAGTATAAAAAAGGAAAGAATTCTGATTGCCAGTGTATGATTTTACCCCAATACAGAGCTATCGCAAGCAAATAGCAGCAATTTGGTTAAAGGCATACCGCAATAAGAACAGTTTTGTGAATGCACTAACAACACTGGAGGGAGTGTAGCAAGTTTTAGTTCTACGTTTAATTCCTGTTAAGGACTGTAACATTATTCAGTTTTCAACAAGTAAGGTGTTTCTCAAGACATTGAGGTGAAATGTCTTCCTAACCCTTGTGAATTGGAATAGTTGCACATTTACGACTTTGATTTAATTCAAAACTCAGTAGTATTTATTTGGTCAATGACTAGCAAAATTTAAAAGGAGAAAAACAAAACAAAGAAATACAATAATATATTACCAACTAATAAAATAGATAACATAATAATAGAGCATTCACTTCTCTATTTCTATATTAATACATTTGTTACCCAGGTAGTGTTAGTCTAAAACATTAATAAGTATAAAATAAAAAATAAAAATATATATCCCCTAACAATTCATTAAGGTATTTCAGTTTAAAAGTAATATTTAAAACAAGGGTAATTACTTCTTTAGCCAGTTTTGTCTTATTTCCATTGCAGCAACACAACATTTGGCTATTGCACACATAATGTATGGTTTTAGATCCTGAAGTAGATGGTTCACGTAAAAATTATCTGGATTCCCAGGGAGTTTATCTACCAGGGCAAAATGTAGATTGACCTGATGTCCCTGTGAAATTGACAGCGTAACAGTAGGCATGAGACGGTTTCAACTTCCTCTTCACCACATGGGCAGCTTTGCTCAGCTTTAGAGATTTTACTATACCTGCCTTGAAGAAGTGCAGGTGGAAGAATATTGAATCGAGCTTTGAAGAATGCAGTTCTCAGCTTAGGGAACGTGAGATTTAGCAAATAACTTGCTGGTTCCCATACGCCCAGTGCCAGCTGACCATCGTGGAGCCCATTGGCATGAGTCTGGGCAGCAGCGTTGTTGGTTCATCAAGTGCGCTGTTGATCCTTTGCTCTGATTTCTCTTCAGCTGGCACCAACAGGCAGTGCCTCACTCATCAAGTCCATGGGAATCATCAGGAATCCAGTGGAGACCTGTGACCGGGTCTTTGAGTTGATTGAGAGCCTCACCTCCCAGATCCAGAAACGTCTGGAGGACCCAAAGTCTGCTGGTACGAGAGCCGTGTCCTTTGGAGCGGAGAAGAGAGAACCTTGTGCTGGTGTGGTCCTCGTCTTGGAGAGACAGTGGGCAGCTTCTGCGTTGGCGGGGCCGTCTTTGTTTTTCTAATTAAAACTCTTGAGGTCCAGTTGCTTGTGCCAGGTGCAAAGTGCTGGGGGTGGGGGAAGGTTAAACATGCACAGAGCTCAGGAGTCCCTAGAATTTGGCTCTTCTCTCCAAAGAGAATTTGTGGTTCTTCTTTCCCCCACTTTTCTTTATTCCCAAAGCCTAATTTAGTGCTTGAGCGGGAGTCTTTTTATTGCTGCAGCTGACAGGCATCAGGAGTTTCTAAAAATGGCTGGCCTGCAGTGGCTTTGCAAGTGACCGTGTGGTCCCCTGGCCCCCCTCTGGCCCCGCTGGCTGTCCCCTGAGCCTGTGCTGACGTGGCTGCTCTTGGTTTCACAGACCTGCAGCTGTACCATGGTGAGACCCTGGAGCTGATGCTGCAGCGCTGGAGGAAGCTCCAGCAGGACTTCCGGCTGAAGAACCGGCGTTACGATATCAGCAAGATCCCTGACATCTATGACTGCGTCAAGTACGACATGCAGCACAATGCTGCCCTGCAGCTGGAAGGCACCCCCGAGCTGCTCAGGGTCTCCAAGGCTCTGGCAGACATTGTCATCCCCCAGGTACGGGGCAGTCCCTGCCCGAGCGGCATCTGGCCAGGCTGCTGGGGCTGCCCTCAAGCACTCTGCCTTTCCTAGGAATATGGCATCAGCCAGCAGGAGAAGCTGGAGATTGCTGTGGGCTTCTGCCTGCCCCTCATCAGGAAGATCCAGCTGGACCTGCAGCGAACCCACGGGGATGAGTCTGTCAACAAACTGCACCCCTTGTAAGACGTGGGTTGATTCCACTGGCAGAGGATGGGATGGATCGGGTTGGGTTGTCTGAATGTGTGCAGAAAGCCAGCTGATGACCAGCCTTGATGGAAGCCGGCCTTGTTGTCTTTCCCCCTGCTGCAGCACCTGCATTTGGCACATGCAGTGTGTCACAGGGTGGGCCGTGGGGTTCTCGGACAGCTGGTGAGAGAGCCTTTGTGGCCAAGCCCTGCCTGCCCATGCAGAGCAGGGTGACTGACGCTGCCTCGGCCACACTGCTTACAGGTATTCGAGGGGAGTCCTGTCTCCAGGGCGCCATGTCCGGACACGTTTGTACTTCACCAGCGAGAGCCACGTCCACTCCCTGCTTAGCATCTTCCGCTACGGAGGCCTGCTGGATGTAAGTGAGAGGCAGCTGCCGTGGGGTGCCAGCTCTCAGAGGAAGTCCAGGGCATCAAACAGAGACTTGCCTCTGCGTCTCAGCACAAGCCCCATTGGTGGGGGCTTCTGGGTCAGGAGCCCCCCATTTCTCATGTCCTTGAGAGATGCAGGGGTAGGGTCCCTTGTGCTGAGATGGCCCCTCTTTGGTTGCTGCTGCTGCTTCCCCAAGTCTTCATTAGCAGCTCCCTTTCCAGCCCAGCCCCCTTTGGTCCCGGTCTCACGGGGGGCAGCCGAGCTGTAGCCTGGTCATTCTGTGGGGCTGTGGAAGAAATGGCCGCTGCCTCTGTCCAACTGCCCCAGTCGGGACTGAGGGGGCAGGGAGTGGGAACTCTCCCGAGGCACCGTTGCTGGGTGTCCTATGCCCAGCCTTGCCGGTGTTTCAGTTCTGCCTCCCTCTGGCCCTTTTGCATGCCAGGCCTCGAAAGACCCCCAGTGGAGAAGAGCCATGGACTACCTGGGTGCCATTTCGGAGCTGAACTATATGACCCAGATCGTCATCATGTTGTATGAGGATAACAATAAGGTGAGGTGGGTGGGCCAGCCGGGCAGCCGGGGCAAGCTGAGCCCCTTTGGCCTAACCTCCACCCCAGGGCTGCTGCCTCCCCTCCTCAGGATCCCTCGTCTGAGGAGAGGTTCCACGTGGAGCTACACTTCAGTCCCGGAGTGAAAGGCTGCGAGGAGGAAGGCAGTGCCCCGGCAGGATGTGGCTTTCGCCCGGCATCGGCAGAGGTGAGCCTGCACCTGTGGAGGAGAGCTGAGAGCCGTCCTCCCTTCAGAGGGACAAGGGTGGCAATTAGCAGCCGAGGCTGGGCGTTGCCTGTGAAGTGCCCAGCCTGGAGGTCATGGGACAGTTTGTGTGGCAGGAGGGAGAAACAGCTGCAGCCTTCTCTTGTTACTCTAGTCTGCAAAATTATTGATATACTGAAAACACCTTTATCCCTCTCCTCCTCTCAAAAAAGCTTTGATGTAAGTATATTAAGTGATAAAACGGTAACTGCTGTAAGCGTAGGGAAGGGGGTGCTTGTTTGTTTGCTCGCTCTCTAGCGTCTCCCTTGCTTGGCTGCCAAAAGCCAGGCCAGCCTGCTCCCTGACATCCAGGAATGCAGCCTCCATCACCTGAGCGAGCAAACTTCACCCCCCGGGCCTCACAGCCCCTGTGCTTTCTTGCAGAAGGAGGCCAGAAGGCCGGAGCAGGGGAGCCTGGAGGACCCACCTGAGTCCAGGGGCAGGGATGAGGCAGATGGGCCGGAGGCGCTGTCCCCTCGGCTTTCAGAGCCAGTCTGCGTTCAGCGACGGTCACCGCTGATCCGGAACCGCAAGGCCGGCTCCATGGAGGTGAATCGGGGGGGGCGGTGGGGAAGGTGGCAGTGCGGGTGCATCTTCTGTTTCCCCCCTCCCCTTCGCCTGTAGTCCAGCAGGGGCGGCACAGGAGGACGGGCACTCTCTGTGGGGTTCCTTCCCTGCGAGAGCGAGGCTGCTGCATCCTGGGCCTCTCTGCTGTACTGTCTGCTTTCTGCAGGTGCTGTCCGAGTCCTCCAAGTCTGGTGGGTATCGTCTCTTTTCCTACTCGAGGCATTCCTCCGAAGGGAAACCAAGTGGCTTAGGTATCCTTCTTGTATTCCTTTTTGCCCGGACTGCCCCTTTTTGCCCCCTCTTAGATTGGCCTGGCGTAGGGCTGTGGTCTCTGGAAGCCGCTCGGCTGAGCCTTTGCGCCGTGTCCGGTGCTGAGTGCCTGAGGGAGTGGGAGGGGAAAGGGGCTTGGCTCAGGCACGGCCAACAGGCTGATTTGGCACGAGAAGCAAGAGGCGGAAGCAGCGATCCTCAATGTCAGTCACAAAAGTGACCTCTAAAGTGGCTCGTGACAGTTTTGAAACTGCTGAGAAGGTGGAGCACTCCTGCCGAAGGAAGCTTGTGCTGTCTTGCTCTCTTCCTTGGCATTCCTGTCCATCCCGAACTGAGGCACATCGCCTCATGACCAAGGAGGGTGGATGTTCCTTTGCTCGGCCGCTTCTCGCCCTGGACATGGTCGGAGAGGGCTTGCACCAGCCCGGATGTTCTCTTTTGGAAGTAGCCTGGGAGGGCACTCCCGTTGGCTGGGTTGCCTTAGTAAGGCTGCTGTTGTGCCTGACCCCTTTGCTGTGCATCGGCGCCCCTGCCCATGCCATTGTGGCATTCAGTTGATTCACCCGCAGCCAGAGAGGGGCAAAGGTTAGTTGGTGCATCTTCTGAGCGATGCTGGTATTGAGGCTGCTGCAGCCATGTCCGGGCTTCCAGGACAGCCTGGTTTCTGAGAGCAGCAGTGCCTCTTTCCTAGCCTGCCCTCTGCCTGTCAGCCCCCTGAGCCCGAGGCAGCACTGTGCTTCCATTTGGGGAGGGGACAGAGGGAGCCTCAGGCACACTGGGCAGGTCAGGGAGAGGAAACCACCCCCGCAGGGAAGATTTCTGGGTGGTTGAGAGCCCGGTGGTAGAGCAGCGCCACTCCTGGGGGGAGACGGTGGCCACATCTTGCAGTGGGTGGGAGTGGCCGTGCTTTCCTTCCCTCCTGTGAGGAAGCCCGAGAGGCCACCTGCACGGGGGCCAGGGAGGTGCTTCTCCAGATGAGCAGTGCTGAGAGAGGGGGGTCGTTTCAAGGAGGCAGGCGGGATGGGTGAGCCCGGGGCAGATGGCAGGACTCGTCTGGGCAGCTCTCCAGGGTGGACACAGGGCTGGTGGCCTGCTGGAAGGGGCCGCGACTTCTGAGTTGAAAGGAGGCTTCGAGATAGGAAAAAAATGTTCCAGAAAGTGCCATCGAATTCTTAGATGTGCACCTACCCGGAAAAGGCTGAACTAGAACAGTTGTCTGAGGCAAGCGATGGAGAAAGTTCTTGGTTGCGGGAGAGAAAGGACGGAAGTTCCCACTCAAGTGGAGGATCCCAGGAAAGCCAGAACAGTGAAAACTTTGACAAGCAAGTGGGAGAAACAGGTCTTCCTGGAGCATGCTGTACATTTGGCAGTCCCAGGTTTGAGCCTATGTTGGAAGAGAACAGCAAAAAAAAATCACAGTAGATCATTCACCCAACATGCTAATGTTGCACATCATGCAGAGCCAGGAAGACCTAGCTTGCACCAAAGCTAGCCAAGCGTAACACACTGCTTGGGTTGGGTCTTTCACTGATCCGGTTGTGGAAACGTGTCTCGTGTTCGTCTGCCTTTTGCTGGCCGGGCTGTTTAGGCTGTTCCTCTCACACTCCGGTTCGCTTCGCTGCTGCCTCCCCGCCTCTGCTGGAAAGGAACAGATTGTGCTGCTGAGAGAGTTTGTGCTGCTGAGAGAGAGTTCAGTTTTCCCAGGAAATCCAGGTTTACGGAGAGATGAGAGTTGGGGTTTGGTATACTTGGCAGGTGCCAGGCTGCTGTTTCCTAATTTGGTTAAAGAATTGTATGGCTGCCCAACTTGAACAACGCAGTTCTGGGCAGATTACAACAAAAAACAACCCAGATTTTAAAAACGCCAATCATCAGCAATAAATAACAACCAATAGCAGGCAGCCTGGCTCACATTCATACCCTCTCCCTGTGGGAGCTTACTCATGCTGGCTCCAATGGCCTGGGGAAGAACCAAGCATTTTCAGGCTTTCTGGAAGCCAGTACAAGAGCCAGTTTGGTGCAGTGGTTAGAGGTGCCAGGCTAGAAATCAGGACATGGTGAGTTCTCGTCCTGACTTGGGGACTTTGGGCCAGTCCCTTTTCTCAGAAAGGAGGAAGCAAGGGAAAACCCCTTTCTTGTCAAGAAAACTGCAGGGAGTGGTCCAGGCAACTGGGATCAGGAGCAGGCCAGGAGTCAAGACCAACTCGAAGGCCACACGCCGAGCCAGCCAAACATCGGTGGCGGTGGCGGTGGGGAGATCATTCCAGAGGGTCACTATAAAAAGGGCTGCCTTCCTTCCTTGCTTGGGGCTTTGTTGCCCCACTGCTAGACCGGAACACTGGCAAAGAGGGCCTGGCTCTATTCCGCTGGTCCTTAGAGAAGAGGGGAAGGGATCCTGCATGAAGGACCTATTTCCGCAAAGCTGATAAGCTGCTTTTGAAAGGCATCAAGTACTGAAAGCCTCCTACAAACTAATTCTGAACTTAACTTAAAGGTTTTTCTTGGACTGTTTCTAGGCTTATTGCCAACATCCTGAGTACCTGAACCAGTTACTGCTGTGTCCCTCTTTTTTTTTTTTCTGGCCAAGTGTTCCAAAGTGAAGATTCCCCCCAGTTTTCATTATTGCAACCTTCTCAGCACCAGTAAAGGTCCGTGACTGTTTTCTGCAGATGCTGTTTGTCCACAAGCCCAGGTCAGGAGCAGGGCACACCATCCGTTTGTTTTCTGGTGGTTCGAAGCTCGGAGACGCCTCCTCCCCGTCCTTTAGCTGGCGAGAAGGAAGCACTCGCTGTTGCGCCTGGGACCTTCTGAGCCATCCTGTGCCAGGGTTTGGGGGAAAGGGGACTCTGCTTTCCAGCGCAGTGGCGTTTCACTCTGTGCAGGCAGATTTCTTTTTCATGACTCCAGATCTGTTGAAATAGGCCTCTTTGAGAGGCGAAGAGACTAACATCATGCTCTGCCTTTCCAGGGTCACAGTGCTCAAGGCTCTTCAGCACCACTGTCCTGGGAGGCTCCTCCAGTGCCCCAAACCTTCAGGACTATGCTCGCAGCCATGGGAAAAAGTTTGCCTCCAGCTTTCTGTACAAAGATGGTAGGTGCATCTTCTGACCCTGGGGCAGGGGCCTGGGGTCCTGGGCATTGAGGGCTCGGACATGTGCTTACAGTCCCTCTCTAATTCAAAGGGATATGGGGTGAAAGGTCTGACATCTCACTTCCGTCCCAAGGCCACTGCTGGGCACAGGGACGTGGAGCGTAAGTTGGCGGGGGGCATTGCAGGGCTGAGAGTCTTCCTGCTTGGCTCTCTCAGCAGCCCACAGGGACTCTGGCCTTACATAATGCTCATATAGGATCTTGGGAATTTCTCAGTGCATATTTTTATTCTTTCACTTATAAAAACCTCCTGAAGCATCCAATTATGGAAACTATGTATGAAGAAGGATTCAGAGAATGGAACAGGTTTAGAGGAGGATGGCAAGGATGATTGGAGGACAAGGAATTAAATCCTCCAGTGACACTTACTTACTTACTCGTTTATTTATTTATTTATTTATTTATTATTCTGGCTTAAGGCCACTTTAGCTGAATCTGATTCTAAATGCATACATGCCATTTCATTACCAAGCTTAATATAAACAAACCACCAGTACTAATAAAAAAAATCCTAGTGTTCCAAGAAAACATTCTTTGGGGGCGGGGGGCGTCTCCGCTTCAGTCCCTGAAGGGTTCTGGGAACAAGCAGGTCTTGGTGACTGCGGGACGGATGCTGCGGGGGAGCAGGCACAGAGAAGACCTGATTCGGAAGTCCCTGATGGTGATGCACGAGGAGAGACCCAGAAGAAGCCCCCCTCCCTGATCTTACTAGGTCCTGATTGAAGAGCTGGACACGTTTGGCCTTGAGAAAAGAAAACCCAGTGCAGCTATGTCAGTGTTCTTCAAATACCTGAGAGGATGTCCTGTGGAAGAATCCCAACGGCTGTTTCTTAATTGTTCCACAGCACAGAATAATGGATTAAAGTCACAAGAAAAGCTGATTCTGGTTGAACGTTAGGAAAAGAATTCAAGAATCCAACTACTGACAGAGGAGATGGGTTCCCCTTCCCCGGAGGTGCCCAATTGGAGGCTAGATAACCATCTGCTGGGGAGGTTTTAATGTTTATTTCTGCAGTGAGCAGGCAGCAGATTGACTCTCCTGGCCTAAATGTGCCTCCTCCCCCACCCCCCAGGATTCTGCTTTTAGGATCCGTAAGAAAGATCATCCTCTTTTTTGAACCTTTTCAGCAAGACATCATTCGATCTGAATTCAGGGCCTGTGGTCAGTTTAGTGGGAAATAGTACGATTTTGAAACCCTTCCAGAGCTCTACAATGTGGTCAGCGTCTCTCCTTTTCCAGACCTTGATTGTTGCTTGGTTAATGAGGCAACTCATATTGAAGGTCCAGGAGAAGCTGGAGATGGTTGGCCAGTGAGGAAATGGCAGGCCCTATTCAGATATTGGGCCCTGTGGTGCTGAAAGTGGTTTTTAAGTTGCACACGGATATGTGAGGGGTAGTACCAGAGTCCTCCAGATCTTGTCATGGAATTGCAGTCTCTAATAGGACTGAAGGGAGAAATTAGACACATAGGCAGTCACAGCAGAGCTGGTGTTAGGTGGTTACTGAATTAACCCACTTTCTGGGTTCAGATAATACATTGAATCATAAATTGACCAGAACAAGACCACAAACTAATCCCCCCCACCGGACCAATAAAGCTAATCAAGCTTAAGCATGTGTGGCTGCAGCCCGGAACTGATCCGATGAAGTATACTGAAGAAGCCCTCCTGCCTGTCCTTGGTGCTTGGCTTGGCCAGCATTGGGACAGCAGCCCCCTGGCTTGAGCTGGGCTGGCGGGAAAGGGACGACTGCAGTGACGGTTGGCATCTCCCAGGGCTGGCAGCCAACCACGTGGCTTCGTGCCTGAAGCTGTGAAGGTAGCTGGGGCTCGGGAAGAGATGCAAGGAGATGGGTCTCTCTTCCATCTCCTTGGGCCCCTCATGCTCATTCTCCTCAAGGTTTGGTGTAGGGTCCCACTCCGTTCCAGCAATACCACACTGTGTTGGATAGCCGGGGCCGTTGAATGCCCTTTTCTTGAACCATACACATTTGGGGACCTGGTGAGCCTGGCCTGGTCTCTCTCCTGTCCCTCCCTCTGTGTGCCCCTTCTGCTCTCCCCAAAAGCAGCAGTTGCAGCTTCGGCAGTTGGCCAGCTGGCCTTGACTCAAGGGACGTTTTTTCTTGTTTCCCCAGAGCTCTTGTCTATGCCAGCCATAAAGCGATTTTCTGTGTCGTTTGCAAAGCATCCAACTAATGGTATGTTTGCCTCTTAATTTGACACTCTCTCCTCCCCGCTCCCCCCTGCCCTCCCGTGCACTTGCTGTGTCCTCACCTTTTACTGTGCGTTCATGACCGGTTGTGTTGTTGCATTCCCTCTGCAAATACCCACACTGTCTGCTCTTCTCAGAAGGAGGAGAGAAGGATCGCTCTGCCGCCAGGGCGAGGGTGGGCTTAAGGAGCAGAGACAGATCACTTCTGCATGTCTGCAAGGAATTAACGTCCACTGACCTGTGCGTGAGGTCACCAGGGTTGAGCTTTGTTGGAAGGAGGCTTGACCCTGTCCCCTGCCCTGTGGAGCTCCCACAAAATGCAGTGGGAAGGGGCAACATGCCCCCCGGGAGGCAGCCCCCCCATCCTCCCTGCCAGTTCACGTTGCCAGGCAATAAAAGCTCCGCTGCCTGAGCATGCAAGAGTTTTTCTGGAACATGGGGAAGGATTCTGGAGATGGTCATTCCCAAGCGTTTCCCCAAGGACAGGAATGGGAGCCTTTTCATGGTCAGGGTCCCTTTTTAACATGAGGGAGGGCTGAGTTTTCCAAAGACAGCAGTCATGTGGCGGAGCAGGAGAGGGCCTTTTTTTAGGGCTTATACTGTGGTTTTCATTTGTTCTTCACCTGAAATCAGGCTTTCTTTCCAGGCGTCATGCTCCAAGCCATAAAAAGGGGGTTCAAAGGTCACAGGTAGCCTACTCTGCCCTTGAAAAACAAGCATGAATCTCTGTCCTGTTTGTAAGCTTTTGTATTCCTCATCAAATGCTGGAAAGGAGCATGTGGCAAAATGGGTAGACAGCACAAGTGCGCCACTCTGTCTTGGAGCTGTCATGTCAATCTGAATACTGCAAAATTGTTTTTTACCTGAAACTCTCAAACATGGCTGAAGGACATAAAAATTGAGCTTTTGGTTTTTATGTGTAAAAATCCAGTCATTCAGAAGCCCAAGGAATGTGCTTGCAGATGCCTGAGAAAGCTGGCCTGTCCCTTCATGAGATATTGGGAGGGTTTGCCCCCTCTGGGAGTGCTTTCTAAGCACCTGATGGAACTGCTTCAAGCAGATGTGCTTTCAGGCCCAGCCCACATACCTGTGAGGCAGCATATGCTGTCCTCAAGTTGGAGCAAGCTCTGGGGGGCCTTGTTCCAAAGCACGCCAAGCTCTCAAGGCTGCCCCGCTGGCTTTCCTGTTCTCTAGAGAGGAAGGGGCAGCACTGGTCGTCTTTGCCCAGGCAAGAGGGGGAAGAATCCGTCCCAATCGTTTGGCATGGCGCTGCCCTTGGGCCTGGGGGTGCAGATGTGGCTCTTCTCCACTGCAGCTCCCAGGTGCTGAGGACCTTTGAGGAGGCGTGGTGCATACAGGCTTCTGCCCCTCGCCCAGGCAGCAGGAAGCTCTGGGCCAGGAGGGCAGCTCAAAGAGGGCAGCCAAGTGATGCCTCCCTCTGTGCTGCTGGGGCCTGCGGCTGGAACCGGTGGATTCCCTGTCCCCGCGACACGCAGTAGCAAGATCCGCTTCCACAGGGTGGCAGCCTGTCGGCCATTTCTCTCCAGCTCCCTCGGCATCCTGGTGGGCTGTTAATCAAGCAGGGGGGGCAGAGGTGGGCCCTCCAGAGGCTGTTGTGCTACAGTTGCCAGCATTCCTGCCATTGTGGGGCTCGCCCTGGAAGCTGTAGTGAAAAAGCAGCCGAAGGACCATCACAAGCCCAGGTGAGGTTGCTCTTGTCCCTTTCTTGTTGAGGGGAAAACCCTTTGGTTAAGAGGCTTGCTCTTCCAAAATGGAGGTTTTAATAGTTCAAATCCAATCTTAGGCAGCCTTAATGATGGGAACCACATAAAACAATAAGTGCTGCTGTTTTTAGTATTTTGGCAGATGTAAGGCAAGTAAAAATTTCCTCCCCTTACAGTGTTCTTATTTTTTAGGAAACGTAGGCACTGAGCTATAATTTCCTCCCCCCCCCCAGCACACTTTTCTCATGCATTGTCTGACCCCCCCTCACTAAGTTGGTGTGTTTGTGGTCTTGTTTCCATTTGTGTAAGTAGTAGTGTCCCCCACAATTTTTTGTGAGTTTATTTTGCTCTTGATCTGAACAAGTCGCCCATGCGCCAACCGAGGAGCACGAAAGCCTTCTGCTCAGCCATTTTGCTTCAGGGATTCCCATCCAAGCTGAAGCTAAAGAAGGAGCGGCCCTGAATGATGCCGGTGGAAGCTCCTTTTCCCCTCAGTTCCCACACAGGTGGGTGGCTCTCCTACTGGCTGTGAGTTCCCTCACGCTTCAGTGCTCCTCCTGGAGCACAAAACAACCTCAAAAACACCTCCTCCAATCATTCTCCATGAAAAATTACGTACAAGAAATGGTGCTAAAGAGAGGCAACCATAAAATGTTACCCATCTTCCCCAAGGTGGCTGCTCACGTTATTAGTTGTGTCTTTCTTGATTCTCCCCAAATTGTGCTGCCCTTCCAGTGTTAACCTCCTTAACAGATTTTCTGCAGAAAAAACAGGGAAAAGATGTCCTGAAGCAATAGAAATACCACAGATGCTAAACAATGCCATCTGGACCCTCCTAAAATTCGGTGAATGAGACATTGGTCCTGATACAGTACAGACTGTCTGGATGAGCCCTTAAGCCATCTGCAGAAAAGGAGCTTTTCTGGGCTTTGCTGCATCTGCTTTGTGGGCTCATCCAAGAGGTTCTGGGCCCAGAAGCTTTCAGGTTGCAGCAGGGCCTCCGGCTGCCCATTCCAGGGCCTGAGCAGTCCCCCTAAAGGAACGGGCTGGCGGTCAGCATCCATTGGAAGAAGTGGCTTTTCCCACTCCCTGTGCTCCAACAATGGGGAAAATAAGCCATGCGTGTGACCGGGAAGCCAGTCAGTCAGTTCTGCTTCTGTTTTGCTCTGATCCTTGTTGCAGGGGCACCTGAGGGGCTCAGAAAGGGTTGGAGCTGCTGCTGGTGTCATTTAGGGTGCCCAGAGGGGAAGCAGGCGGTGTGGGCGAGGCTCCCTGGCATTGACGCTGCTGGTTGGGACTGTTTGATCGGCAGGGTTCGAAGGCTGCTCCATGGTGCCCAGTATCTACCCCTTGGAGACTCTGCACAACTGCCTCTCCCTTCGCCAGGTCAGCGACTTCTTGACTGCCCTGTCCGGGAGCTGCCATGACGCCCAGCCGAGGCCTCTCACAGGTACTCGCGTGGGAAGAAGAGGGAGGGGCACCCTTGTTTTCAGCTTTAGGTTTTCTGAAACCAGAGCAGTAAAGGGGTGGCAAATTTATTTGGCTTGGTTTCTGTTTGTATCATGCCATTGTACTACTTTTAAAACAGCTTATAGGTGTTACAGATGAAACCAGTAAAAAAGTCAGAAATACTGTATGTTTTCTGAAATTCTTGTATTGCTGGATAATGGATACCGAAGCAGGAGGACATTGAAAGAGGTGCCAGGACCAAAACAAACAGCATCATGTTTATTTAAATTGTCCCCATTAATTACTTACAGCCCCAGGGAATCCCTCCTCCATCTGCCAGGTGAGCCCAGACGGGTCTCCAGAATTCGATTCTCAAGGGGCAGCTTTCGTTGGGCGAGTTTTGTAGCCCTGCAGTCTCTCTCCTCCGCCCCCACCCCTGGAGTTGCTCAGTTTAGGCATCCGCAAAGGAAGATTAGATATTAACGAGGATTAAGTGTCTGGAGGCCCTGGGCGCCTGCTACAACGACAGAAGAGGGAAATAATGATCTGACTGGGGTTGGTGCTGGAAGTTGGTTATCTCGCAGCAGCTCGCAAGGGTGAATGGGAAGAGCCCGCTTGTCTGAGCAGCCTCTCTTCCAGGGGTTAATTGGGACATGCAGGTCAATCACAGGACACTACATAATCTAGTTTCTGAGCAAACTGCCAAAACATCTTGTTGGTCTCAGGCTAAGCAATAGTGTTGGTTGGGGTCAGCTAAAACTATAGCGCCAAGGCCAGGCACCAGCATAAAAATACACCAGTGGAACAGCAGGTGGAGCATCTGAGAATTGCTGTGCACGCCCCTCCCCCCTCCGTTGTGTGATCCTCCAGACCAGACTCGCAAACCCCTCCTGAGGGAGCAGCAACTGATTCCTACCTGTGGCTCCCCTACCTTCCCATCCGTGGAATGCCCGAGGGGTGGCCAGCCAAGAAACAGAATCTGTGCAACTAACATTCAGGGAAGCAGCTGCCGTTATTCTGAGTGCCACTTGCTGGCCCTTTTCGGCGGTCTTAAGCCTTTCCCTGAAGGGGGCTGCCAGGGGACCCATTCCATGGCCTGGGGCATCCCACCAGCCCTGAGCTTCCAGCAAGGAATTCACAGTCACGAAAACCTTCAAGCGTAGCTGCTGCCCCCCATCCCCCGCCACGGCAGGGTGCAGGATGCTTTGGACCCCTGCCGTGCGAGGAGGACAAAGGCCTCCAGAGCCTGGGGAGCCACTGCTGCTTTGCCCGGCCCAGGCCTCCTGGCTGCAGGTGGGCAGCTGCTTTTGCCCCAGCCGTCAGGCCGGGGGGTGGCTGAGCCCGCCTAGGATAATCGGAGGTGGGATGGCGGAGGGCTGGCCTTGGCTGTGCCATGTGTTTGCTTTTGTGCTGCTTTCAATCTGATTTTAGCCACACAGAGTTGCCCTTTGTGAAGTGGGCAGCCATGTAAAGCGAGTGAACGGAACTGAACAAGGTGAGGCCTGGGGAGTTTGTTCCCTGGCTTGTCCCCGCTTTCACAAGGGAGCAGAAATGGTCCCTTTTCAAGGAGGGGTTTTCCTTCTCAGTCCTGGTTTGGGGATCCATGGGTGATCTGGCTGATGCTGAAATGGGGCTCCTTCCACCACCACCACCCTGTTGCATTTTGGAGGGGGTTTTGCTCTGTGAAAGTCGCCCAACTGAATTGTTTTGACAGTGCCAGCCCCTGGGTTGCTTGCAGCAAGAATGCTTCACTGACCATGAATAATGTTGTTGTTGTTGTTAAAGAATAGTAATACTACTAATACTGCTATTACTAATGTAAAAATAATGCATAAATGTGTGAGTCTATAAGTTGCTCCTTCTTTCCTTTTGTCTTTCGGTTGTTCTAGAAGGTCTTGGAAACGTGTGTGAATAATGACAAATAGATAGGGCACTGTATTGTTTTTTTTAAACAGAAAAGCTAGAAATGTTTAAACAAAATAAATGTGCTGCTAGTTGGGCTTCAGAAGATTGAGACATGGGCAAATGGCTGTTCAAGGAAACAGCAGCAGCAAAAATGGCATGAATATTATTTATTGGTTTAAATTTCAAGAATTTACAGAGTGCTGGCCCATTTTAATGTGTCCATAGTTTTTGATAAAAGCTGCTGCCAGGATGCTTATCTCTTCTGTAAACCATGAAATCCTGACATTTGTAATGAACACTCCTTCCCTGGCATGAGTGAATCGAAGAAGGGAAAAGTGGTGTTTCTAGTACATTGCTGAAAGATCAGAAAGAGAGTGCTGACGTGTTCTCAGACACAAAGTGCAACTAGAGGAAATCTGCCCCCCATGAATGGTGCCCAGACTCACTGCAAGAGCCAGAAGACCATGGGTGGCTGAATCCCCCAGAGAATCTCCCTGCAGAACTGACTCATCGCAGCCAAGGCTGGTGGTTGGGACTGAGGCAGAGATTGATTCTCTTGCCCAGGCACTGCTCTGCCCCAGGGGCATGGATTTCTGCTGGGCCAGTCATCCAAACCACGGTCTGGATCCTGCCAGGGCTACTTTGAGTTCCTTGCAGAGTGGTCATGGGGGCGGCTCCACATTGACCCGATGCCAGCTGGCCACCGATCCAGTTAGAGCTTCTCTCCCAAGTTCCGGCAGCACGCGCAACCTGGTTCAGTTGCCGGGACTGTGTTTGATCTCGTGAGCCCTTCTGGCAGGAGACTCCTGGCAAGGTGATGACACCCTTAACGCTTCCCTACCGGTCAGGCAGGCAGACAGACATGGCTTAGCTGTTAGCAACCCACCTTTGGGTCTTTGCTAGAATGGCTGTGTGTCCGTTTTTGTGAGAAAGATTTTGGATGTGTGTCTCATGATACAACTGGCTGGGTGGAGTTGGCTTCATCCTGTGTGCAACGGGGACTGCTTTGGATGAAATTTAATCTCCTGCAGGTTAATTGGTTGGATCAGTTTGACCATTTCTGGTGTTCCCACGATACCTCAGCTTTCCTCGTTGAACTAGGGCCACCGAGGTATCACCTTTGTTCCGGCTGGCAGAAGTTACCTTGAGACAGCTGGACCAAGGAGGCAAATGCTCCAAGAATCTTAGCTTACATGCTCAGATTTTGATAGTGCATGAGCCGCTGCACTGAAAATGGTAAAAATCACAGATACATTTTAAGAAAGACACAGCGGTCTGCTGAAGGGTTGGTATAATCTTGCCGAGAGAGAGCCAAAATAAGCTCCGTGCATCCTAAATTATGACACTGAATAAAGTTTGGTAGCAACAGTGGCGGAATAGCGCCGTTCCACCATCTCTCCCAGGGGGGTCCTCGGGCTGCTGTATGGGCAGGCTGTCGGAAGGCGAGAGCAAGGGCAAGCCAGGTTCTGGCAAAGTCTCTGGCAGGAGGGGCAGACAAGCCAGCCCAGACTCCCTGGGGCATCATCAAGCCGAGCCACTCCCCCTTTTAGCTCCAGTGGCATCTTAGGCACAGGGGTCAGGAGGGAGAGGGTGTCAGCTACTGTGAGCCCTTAAAGCCCTCACCCCCGTAGATTCCCTAGGCCGAGGGATGCCTCAGTGCCCAGGTGATTGGACCACCCGGGAAGGGGTGGTTGTAGCTGTAGCTGCTGAAAGGATGCTGGAGGGCGGGAAGGGAAGGCTTTGTGGTGGCAGGAAATCCAGACCGGGAGATGGGGCTGTTCGGGTGGTGCCTTGCCAGTGTGCAGGGGCTGGCTCAGGGAACTGACGGGTTTGCATCATCACCAGGATTCCAGCAGGGAGTGTTTTTTGCAGCTGTGGGTACTTGGGGCAGACAGTGCAATAGCAGGAAGTGGGCCGCTTGTACCAGAATGCAGAGGACCTCCCCTGCCACAGCGTCTCCGGAGCACTTCGATCCTTTCTGGCTGAAGGTGTGGCATGGAGGACAGTTGTATTGCGATCCTGGGCGTTGGTGCGTTCGCCGGGGATTGGCCCGAGCTACTCATGGCAGTCTTCCTTATGTTTGTCTTGCAGAGCGCAGCAGCCTGTCGGGCACGGCCTCCAGTAAAGGCCCCGCAGGACCCTCGACCCCTTTGGCAAGCTGCTTCCACAAGGACCAGGCCAGTGACCAGCCCCTCAAGGAGGAACTGCTCAGCACAGAAGAAGGGGGCTTGCAGGGCTTCATCTCTTGGGGGGAGCTCCTGGCAGTGAGTGAGGAAGAGACAGGGCCGGAACAGAGCCAGCTGAAGGAGGCTCCAGCCAGAGAAGAGAGGGGGAGGCGGTGGGGACTGTGGGACCCGGGCCCAGACCCAGACCCAGGTGGGCTGAGCAGAGAGGAAGTGTAAGAGTTCCTGCTCAGAAGGCCCTCTAAGCGAGGGGCTGGGGGGCTGCAGTTGGGAAGCAGCATGGCAGGGTGCCTTCTGCTCCTCAGTGGGAGCCTTGGGAGGCTGCGATGCAACCAGCAACAGCAGTGAAGCTCCACCAAGGGGCCGCTTGGGTTGCTTGCTGACCAAGGTCCATGCCGCCCCCACTGGAGCTGAGAAAGCTTCAGGATGGCCCAGGTGGATCATGTGCTCCAGGTTTCCATGTGGTCCTGGTGAGGCTGTTTGAAGCAGTAACTAAGATGGTTTCTGATGGGTCTGTGATGGTGTAGAAAGTGGACTGGCCTCCCTGTATCCCAAATTCCAGCCTTGCTGGAACCACCAAGAGAATCAAGGTTTCCTAGAAGTACATGAATGAGTTGGCAGTGGTGTTTAGCAAGTGCAATTTGTAATATATTCTTCGCATTAATTGAGATGTATGTGTGTCCAGATGTCAAGTCCAAAGTATCTGTAATTATGATTTGTTTTTTGTGTTTCCCTCATAATGAATTGTGACACTGTCCCTAAAGTCCTTGCACTGTATATTCAAGCTGTAGTAAAATATACCAGGCACCTGGTTTCACCATTATTCCCTGCGTGGACTGATAAGCAGAGCATGGTTAGAGAGGGAGGGTCTCTTTCCTCTGGAGAACTGGAATGGCAACATGGAAAAGGGTGCCCTTTGTGAAGGGCAGAGGAGCAGAGCTTTCCTGGGCAGGAGCAGATGGTCCTAAGGAAGCTGCAGGAACCCTGGGAAGCTGGGGTGCATGTTAAGGGAACAAGGCTTTGCCTGGGGTCGCCAAGAGGCATTCTGATTTCTGAAAGTCTCTCCTGCCAAAGTGTCCTTAGGAGGAGGACACAGTTGATGCTTGCTGCTTCTTCGCCCTTTGCTTGGACATTTCACAGGAACCCTGGGAAACAGGCAATAGAAGGCTGCGCTGTGTAGCTTGCCTTTCCAGAAAACGGAGAGTCTGTGGCTCAGCCTGGAAACTGGTAAGACACCCTCAGGAGAAAGCCCACCACAGACATTGACAGTTCCAGATGTGCCCCCAAAGTCTGCCTGCTCCATTACTAGAGAGCAAGTCCTTGCTGATGTTTAGGAGTTGTCTTTAGGATGGATCTAGGACTGATCCAGCAGAGGTGATGCATGGATGTGACCATCAAACAACTTTTCCACATCCTTCATACTTGCTTCAGGGAGAAGGGAAATAAATCAGTCCCCACAGGGGAAGGAAGAGGCAGGCATGTTCTGAGTGAGGAGACAGGAAGGTGTGAGGATCGTGGGTTCAGATATCCCAATAGTAAGAAATCTCTCTGGAACCAGTCTGGTCTCAGTAAAGTATTTCTTTATTGAAAGATACAGTTCCATCTCCATCTCCATCTAAAGACCCAAGTGAATAAGGTTCTCCAGTTCCCTCCTTTAACTCGCCCCAGTTTCCTGCCTTCGTTTGAAATTGAATAGCTTGGTGAGTCAGTCTGTGCTGTCTCCGTTTCTCACATGTTAATCACTCCTCCCCCTCCCTCCTTTACAACCCATGACAGAGGAGAAGGCCCAGAAGGGGTTTTATGGCTTCTGGGGCCAAGCCTCTGACAGTAGGCAAGGAAAGAGCCAGCTCACCCCAGGGAGCTCCAGCTTGGAGGAATGAGCAGCAGACGGCAAAACAGCTTCTGTCCAAATGAACGAATGACCGGTGACAACACCTTGTGTTCTCTGCAGCGGTTCAAAGCAGTTCCCGATGCCTTGTGTTCTCCAAGGCCTGGTATGGTAATGCTGCTGGTGCTTTTTCAGCAGACCATTTTCTTCTGAGAAAAAAGAGGCAGAGGAAGCAGTGGGAAGCACAAGAGAGTTAAAAGTGGATCAGTGTAACACTCTGTGTTTGAGCTGTGACACCTCTCTGGAGGGAGACTGAGGGCCTTCCACCTGCCAGGGACTGGCAAATCCAGGATTTGCAGGACATTTGTGGGTGCCGGAATTTCTCAGCTCCAGAGCAATGTCGCAGTATCCTTTCCACAGCTGCAAGGCAAGGCAGTTGCCCGTTGGCAGAACGTTTGTCCTTGTCCCACCGTCTGTGTCTGTGTCTGAGATTCCCTGTTCAGGCTTCTTCCCATTCCACCCCCTCTCCATCAAGCAGACAGTGGGTGAGCTTTTTAACCTTCCTTTTCTTGCTAAAACAGTGAATGGAGCTGGGTGACGAATGAAGGGCAGAGGGCACCCCCTGTTTTAGTTGCTCCCCAGTGCCTTGCTGGAGTTCTAGCTGACACAAGCAAGCAGACTTTATGGACAGGATTACCACTGTGTGTTGGACGATGGTTCAGAAAGTTAGGGTGGAACCTCAGGGGTGATAAATAAAAGGCAGCCCATGGTAGTGCTTGCTAGGAAAGGTAGCATGGAGTATCTCTGCTGGAGCTGGAGAAATGGACAACCAAAATGAAACAGTGCTGCACTGGGAACTTCCTAGTTGGGTTCGTGCAGCTGGAGGTGGGATCCGGGGTGGGCAGATCAGGCACGATAATGGGGAAAGGATACCCTGATTCTAAAAGCTGTGATCATTCAGAGCTCTTCCACACAGCTCCACTATCACTCCCGCAGTCATAAAAGATTTCTACCTTGCCCTGGGGGTGTCCCTTGCGGCCCCTATTTCCATTCTCCCAGGGAATTGGCTAGCACTCCTAGCGCACCCTCTGCCTGGTCTCACTGCTGCCCTGCTGCGTTTGTGTCCACAGCAGAGGAGGGGAAAAATCACCCTGCTCTAAAAAGAAGCATGAGATGGTGCCGGGCTTCACAGCCTCTGTGTCATGACCTCGTTGCAAGGCACAAAAGAGCCTCACAACGTAGATCATGATCATTAAGGAATAGAGGAAGAAGATATTTAAACAAGGGATTAAAACAAGCACCCAAAGCACTCACACCCATGAATCCATAGACAGCTGAAAAGAAGGACATCGGACGAGCAGAGATAAGCCGCACCTGGTGCCCTGGAGGACACTCCCGATTCGAGGGGACAAAGGAAGACACCGGGAAAACGCCCATGCAGCCATCAAGGATCCCATCAAGAGGGATTGGGACAATGAAGGGTGGAGGAGCCCGGGGCCCTACAAGAGGGTATAAAAGGGGCACCTCCACACCACAACCCCCGTTCCCGTTTTTCGTTCTGTCAGCCATCATTCCAATAAACCGGAAATCCTTAATACCCATTAAGTGAGTCTGGGTCTTATTGCGAAGCGAGACTGACCCTGACATAAAAACGGGAACCCCAAAATTTTTTTTACCTATCACCTATCCAACAAGCTTGTGAGGGACCCAGCTAGGTATGGAAACCCACGGAGCGAGGCAGCGCAACCCTTCGGCACCCGGCGACGAAGCCCCGCTCCCCCCGGGCGGGATGTGGCTGAGGTCCGGGAGGTGTAACGCCCCGGTAAGTATGGGATCCAGCTCGGAGGAAGCAGAGGGGGAGGGAACCACCCTGGCGCCCCAGAGCCCACGGGCCACCGGGGGCGAGATGAGGGGACCCTCTCCAGGCTCGCAGGCAACCCCGGAGGAAGCGCGAGACGAACCGCCACCCAGGGCGCACGGAGGCGAGGGAGCGCCTGGCACCATGGAGGGTCCAAGGGAAGGTCCGTCCTCCACTACGGCCAACGGCGAGGGCGAGCGGAATGGTGAGCACCCCAGTGGGAGTCCGCAGACGGTGGCAAGGCTCGACGACCTGGAGGAAGGGGTGCAGGCAATACGGCAGCGCAGGGACCCCGCGGCGGCGGCAGCGCGGAGGCACCCCCGGATGAGAGGCGGCGGGGCGAGCGCGGCGGCGGCGACGGCGGAGCCCGGCCCAAGGAGCCCACCTGACGACCGGAGGTGCACTGGGACGAGAGACGGAGCGGATACCCAGCGGACGGTGGTGACTACGGCGGAGCCCGACCCCAGGAGCCCACCCACCGATTGGAGGCACGCCCGGATGAGAGGCGGCGGGACGACCTCGGCGGTGGCGACGGCGACGGCGGTGGAGCCCGGTCCCAGGAACCCACCCGACGACTGGAGGCACACCCGGACGAGAGGCGGAGGGATGACCCGGCGTACGGTGGCGGCGACAGCGGAGCCTGGCTCCAGGAGCCCACCCGAGGGAGAACGTCCCGCCCCCCCCCGGGCGACGAGTCGACGGACTTGCGAGGAGACCCAGAGAGAGACACAAACACCGCAAGAGGACGGGAGACAATCCGACCCGCATCAGCCCCCGTGGAGCCCACTGCATGCCCCAGAAGCCAAACCAGAACAGCTGCCAAGGACTTTGGCATAAAGTTTGACGGGGACCCCTCTAAACTCTCCTTTTTCCTGACGAACGCGAGGTACTACCTCGAGGAATGGGGTCCCTGTTTCAGAACTGAAAGGGGCAAAGTGAATGCCCTGGCCATAAAGATGAAAGGCCGGGCCACTGATTGGTACGTCCAGCTGTGCCAATCAGGCGCCCGGGCGCTGCAGGACAGTACAGAATTCCTGCAGGCGCTGGAGCTGCACTTCAGGGACCCCCTGGAGCAAGAAAAAGCTAAAAGGGCGCTGAAAACACTCAGACAAAGCCAGCGCTCCGTGGCAGAGTATGCCATGGAGTTTCAAGCCCTAGCCGGAAAAGTGGACACCTGGTCTCAATCGACTCTGATTGAGAAATTCAAACAAGGGCTCAACTTAAACGTTCTCCGGTGGGCACTCTGCCGCGACAATCCCAACTCCCTGACGGAATGGATCTGGCTGGCGGGGGAAGCAGAGGACGCCCACGACACATTCCTCCACGCCAAGAGGGAAACGCAGCAGACGGAGGCAGCGAGACCCCCACACACAGCTGCAAGGCAGGGGAAGGTGAGACCCCAACCATGGAAGGAGGAACGGGACCGGCGCTTCGCCAAAGGGCAGTGCTTCACGTGCGGCAAGGAAGACCATAAGGCAGCAGCATGCCCCAAATCGACACCCAGAGAGAGCACGAGGAGGGCACAAACCACACCAACCCCAGCGCCAAGAAAGTGACCAGCAGCGAAGGGGGAGTACCGACGCAGACACTTCCCCTACAGCTCAGAGGAGGAGGGAAGCAATCCCAACGAGCCGACGGGAAACGACAACCACCTGGCCTAAGGGGCGCCGAAGGACAGGTGGAGGACAGTGACAAGCGCAACAACAAAGGGGTGAGTGAGGAATGCCCCACCCTCTACGTCCGTGTCACCCTCACCCATGGGGATAAGACTGAAAAAGTCTGGGCACTAATTGACTCGGGCTGCTCCAAAAGCCTAATGCACCCAGACCTGGTAGCCGCGCTTAACCTCCGCTGCTATCCACTTCAGCACCAATTGGTGTTCACGCAGCTCAATGGATCCGCAGCGGGAGGGGGCCCGGTCACCCAATACACCGGAGAAACCGCACTAAGGCTCGGCAGCCACGAGGAAAAATTGGCTTTCATCGTGGCACCGGTGGGGCAACCCCTACTCATACTGGGGATCCCATGGCTTGTGCAGCAAAACCCAGTCATCAACTGGAAAACCAGAGAGATTAAGTTTGCTGACGGGCGTTATCAAGCACCTTCAGGGAACAGGGTCCCCCGAGCGGCCATGGGGGGGGCAACGATGACTGCAGAGCACAGAGAGACGGCACTGCCAGAGGGACTGCCAACCAAATACGCGGACTTCGCCGACGTCTTCGGCGAGAAAGAGGTGGACAAACTCCCCCCCCCACAGGAAAATGGACTGTACCATTGAACTGGTCCCGGGGGTACCCCTACCCAAACCCAAAATATATGCCATGACCCAGCGGGAGCTGGCAGCATTAAGAGACTTTGTGGACAAAAACTTGGCAAGAGGTTTTATCGAGCCTGCAAACTCTCCAGTGGGAGCGCCAGTCCTCTTTCGTGAGAAAAAGGACGGGTCACTGCGGCTCTGTACAGATTACCGCGGATTAAACGCAGCAAGCATTTCAAATAAATACCCCCTACCCTTAATAAAGGACATCTTGTCCCACCTGGCAAAGGGTAAGGTATTCTCTAAACTGGACATAAGGGAAGCCTATTACCGCATATGGATACGGGAGGGGGATGAGTGGAAAGCTGCTTTCAACTGCCCATTGGGGGCGTTTCAATATAAGGTACTCCCATTCGGACTGGCAGGAGCACCGGGGGTATTCATGCAGTTAATTAATGAGGTCCTGCGTGACCACCTTTTAAAGGGGGTTTTGGTTTACCTCGACGATGTATTAATCTACACGGAAACGGAACGTGAGCACGAACGCTTGGTAAAAGAAGTGCTCAGGAAACTCCGCAAGGCAGAGCTGTTTGTCAAGCTCTCCAAGTGCGAGTTTCACAAGAAACAAATTGATTATCTAGGGTATAGGATTTCAGCTAAAGGAATAGAAATGGACCCAAGCAAGGTCCAAGCCATACTGGCGTGGGAGCGCCCACGCACGAGGAGACAACTTCAAAGCCTCCTCGGATTCACTAACTTCTACAGGGGGTTCACGCCAAAGCTGGCAGAGACTATTTTACCCCTAACTAACCTACTCAAGACTAAGGGCTTGGGGGACACGCGCAAATCAAGAAACCCGGGGGCGCTACTAAACTGGACAGCTGATTGTCAAACGGCATTTGAGAGACTAAAAAACCTCTTTACAGCTGAGCCAGTGCTACAACACCCCGACCCCACCAAGCCTTTTGTGGTGCAGGCAGATGCCTCCGACTTTTCCATCGGAGCCATCCTGCTCCAAAGGGACTCGGACAACCACCTAAAACCCTGCGCCTACCTTTCCTGCAAATTCTCCGAAACAGAGCGGAGATGGCATGTATGGGAAAAGGAGGCGTTCGCAGTAAAGACAGCTCTGGAAATGTGGAGGCACCTGCTGGAAGGGGCCACTTGCCCCTTCGAAGTTTGGATGGACCACAAGAACCTGGAGGCACTCAGCACGCCAAAACGGCTCAGCCCTAAGCAGTTGGGCTCAGTTCTTCAGCTGGTTCAATTTCACGCTGAAATTCATACCGGGCAAGAAGAACTTCCTGGCGGATGCCCTCTCCCGACAGCCACAGGACGACACGCAAGCCTCCGACATCGTGGGGACAGTATGGACTGAGAAACAGCTGGGCTGCCCAGCTGTCACGCGCAGCCAGACACGGAATCAGCGCACGCCAGCACGAACAACAGGGAACGATCGGAGCCGCCGTTCAATTTCACCAAACTGGCAACAAAGACTCACACAAGCACTACAAACAGATACATGGTTGCAAAACACCATGTATCTATCAAGGACAGCATCACTTGGAAAGAGAAAGCCTTGTACGTGCCAGAATCATTGCGGGGGGGAATCTTACACAGATTGCACGGTGACAAGACTGCGGGACATTTTGGGTTCGTAAAAACCCTTCACCTAATGAGGAGGCAATTTTGGTGGCCAAACCTAAGAAAAGACATGAAAGACTACGTGGCCAACTGCCCTACATGTGCCACCACTAAACGGAAAGGGGGAAAACCCCAAGGGCTGCTGCAGCCAGTAGCCAGCCCCTCCTGCCCATGGGAAGAAATTTCCATGGATTTTATTGTGGACCTCCCACCCAGCCAAAGGAAAACAGTGATATGGGTGGTAAAAGACTATTTCTCAAAGCAGGCACACTTCATCCCGTGCGCAACCATCCCCTCCGCACAACAACTGGCACGCTTGTTCCTAACACATATATACAGGATTCATAGCGCCCCCTACAGGTTGGTGACCGACAGAGGCACACAGTTCACGTCAAAGTTTTGGCGGGAATTTTTAAAACTAATCGGGACCAAGCAAGCACTGTCCACTGTGTGGCATCCACACACGGACGGATCTACAGAGATCCTAAACTCAACATTGGAACAGTTCCTGAGGGCATTCATAAATTACCAACAGGACAACTGGGTAGACCTACTACCTTTCGCAGAGGTAGCCTATAATAATGCGGTACATCAGAGCACTGGCCACACCCCATTTAAGGTGGTCTACGGAAGGGACTTTGTACCGATACCAGAACTGCCGCAACCTGAAACCCTGCCCTGCTCACCAGATGACTGGGCGGCACAGCTGGCAACAACCTGGCCAATCATCCAAACAGCCCTAGCAGACGCACAAACCACGTACAAAAAATATGCGGACAACCACAGGGTGGAGGCACCGAACTACAAAGTGGGAGATAGGGTCTACCTCTCCACTAAGTTCATAAAGACCTCGCAACCCTCGAAGAAACTGGCACCGAAATTCATCGGACCCTTCAAAATCACACAGGTAATCAATCCAGTTACTTTCAAACTGGAACTGCCCCACAACTTGAGACGGGTCCACCCAGTATTTCACTGTGCACTACTGAAACCAACAAGCACATCCAAATGGCATACGGAAGAACCCCCGCCCCCACCCATAATGATAGACAACCAACAACATTTTGAAGTAAAAGAGATACTGGACTGAAGAAAGCAAAGAGGAAAGCTGCAATACCTCATTAAATGGAAACATTTCCCACACCCAGAGTGGGTCCAGGCACGACACGTCATGGCTAGACAACTAGCTAGACAGTTCCACAAGGCATACCCAGAGAAACCAGCACCATAAAGACATCTTTGGGGGGCAGCATGTCATGACCTCGTTGCAAGGCACAAAGAGCCTCACAACGTAGATCATGATCATCAAGGAATAGAGGAAGAAGATAATTAAACCAGGGATTAAAACAAGCACCCAAAGCACCCACACCCATGGACCCATATACAGCTGAAAAAAAGGACATCGGATGAGCAGAGATAAGCCGCACCTGGTGCCCTGGAGGACACTCCCGATTCGAGTGGACAGACACCGGGAAAACGCCCATGCAGCCATCAAGGATCCCATCAAGAGGGATTGGGACAATGAAGGGTGGAGGAGCCCGGGGCCCTACGAGAGGGTATAAAAGGGGCACCTCCACACCACAACCCCCGCTCCCGTTTTTCATTCTGTCAGCCATCATTCCAATAAACCGGAAATCCTTAATACCCATTAAGTGAGTCTGTGTCTTATTGCGAAGCGAGACTGACCCTGACACTCTGGATTTTGGCAGGGAGGAGGAGGAGGAGGGATGAGGCAAGCCATAGGGCACTCCAAGGCTAATCCTGCTGGGCCGTTTTGCTTCCTGCATCACTGCTCAGCCTCTTGGTCATGAGAACACGGGGGTGCAGCACCAACCTCAGAGGAGGGCCAGTGCTGTGTGTGGAGGGGAAGTGATTCTGGGCAAGGGGAAAAGTGTCTACGCGATGCCTAGGAAGTCCTCCGGGATCAAAGGCAGGATAGCCCAGTCCCAGTTGCTGGACTCGGGATCAGAAGTACAGCCAGGCCACCAGTCTGGTCATGTTGACTGCAGGATGCTGAACTGACCAGAATGTTGCCAAGATAACCCTTCATTTATTTTTCTTTACCAGGCTTCTATGCTGCTTGAAGACTGAAGCAGCCCAGCATGCGTGCAGAACGCACTCTGAATTCCGCGGTACGCGTGGCGAGGCTTGTGTTGTGCTGGGCCCCAGAACTCTGAGGGATCATTCACCTTTCTGGGCTGGGGTCTTGAACTTCTGAAGGGTGGTTGAGCCAGGAGGCAGAAGCAGCAGGATGGCTTGAGGATGGGCTTGTGCCTCATCCCTGCAGGCTGGGCAAGGGCCCGTGGTGTGGCCTTGGCTTTCCAGAGTCCAGTGGTTTTCATCAAGGAATCTGCAGGCGGGGACAGCCAAGGCGACGCCTCTTGGACCAAGGGCTTCTGCACGGAGAGGCCTGGGGCCACGGGAGGAAAGGCCAGGTGGTTGGAAAGCAAGGCGGCTGCCCCCACCTCCCCCTTTGCCTTGAACAGAACAGGGAAAGGACCCCAAGGTGGACCTGGCCGCACCAGCCTCTTGCCTTCCACCGCGGGCAGCCACTGAGTTCAAAATGATGGCAAACACATGGCCTGTGGACTGATGCCCCCTTCCTCTTGCTACTCCATGAGACCTGGGAAGCCACCTGCAGCTGTTCAGACCACCGGCCATGGACGGTTGGAGCTGAAAGCTCCTCTCCGTGAAGCCTGTTTTACCTTGGGTGTCTTATAATCGCCTTTTCCAATCTCTAACTTGGTGGAATTGGCAACTCTGGTGGCAGTAAATTCCTCAGAATAACTATGTAGATGGAGAGAGATTCAGTGTAATCTCTGTGAGAGAACGTGTCACCAAGCTGTTATGCCACCAGCACCTGGACCGAAGTGAAAGAGAACTGTGGTTGTTGCTCCAGCACAGAGAGAAAGCTGGAAGTGCCCCCCCTCCCAAGGCTGGACATGCGCTCGGTAGCAGTCTGGTTTCCCCTCCCCTTCCCAATGCAGCGTCACAGCCACCAGAAGAAAGATGTGCGGCAGAGCCGTTCCTTCGGTGCTGGTCCTCCACGGTGCCTGCAAGCATTGGCTCCACGGCCAGCCTCGGCGGGATTTGTGCAACCCGAGCCTGGCAGGTGGCCCGTTGTGCTACGGGAACCCAGCTGCTGCCTCAGTGTATCGTGTGGACAGGATCAAGACGCTGAGCAGTACCGTGGTTGGCTAGGGGCACAGCACGTTTGCGTTCCCAACCTTTCCATTCTCTTAAACCTGTTTTAGGGTTAGCGTGCTGTGTGGCCCCAGCCCATGACTGGGCTGAGACAAGGGCTGCTTTCCAGCCACTCCTTGCCAAGCGCAGAAGGGAGCCATCATTGCACAGGCACATTGCTGGGGGCAGGAGCGAGGGGAGGCCAGGGACCAAGCCACGCTGGAGGGAGAGCCTCACACGGGTGGTGGGGTTAATGTAGCTTTATTGGTTAGTGCAGACCCATTCCTTTGCGGTTATTAGCATTACAGTGCATTGCATACAGAAATGAAGGTGGGGAAGACCTTGGAGGGGGAATAGGTCTAATAAGGGCAAGGGGGCAAAAGGAGGACTGTGCTGTTTAGACTACACTTGTACTACACTCAGCAGAGATGTCACTTCTGTTTCTTTGTGATGTGCCAAATGAGTGATAGGAACAGGAGAACTCGACTGGTTGCTACATGCAGGAACAGCGGAAGCAGCATTTTCCTCCTTGGATTGCCAAAGGCCAAACTGTGTTCTCATGGACTGATGATATTATTAACAACGATTTTTACAAATCGTGCCATAAAATGGGAAGGAGGCGGCTGCTGAAGCTTGCTTCAAAACTACAAAATACTTGAAGAGATTCTCAGGCAGGGCTGTGGGGGGAGGGGGGAGGAGGAACAGACGGACAAGAAGTCCTGTATCTCCTAAGGAAGGGACTGTCCTTGGTTTCTTCCTGTTTGCTTCAGCTTCTGAGACACATTCATAAGTGGGTTAGTACATTCACTTGTCTAATGGCAGATGTGCACTTAGTCTGCCAGCTAAACACACGTCAGAAGGGCAGCAATTCAAGCCAAGAGGACCACAAAGGTTGACATGCATTTCTCCTCATCCCATGACTGGATGCCGTAAAGCTGATCTGTGCCTCTGCAGAGCGGAGGATCCAAATGGGTGTCTACAAAGTGGGGGCGAGGGATTATTCAGCCTCTTTCAGTTTGCAGCATTTAGAAATTTGAGTACCCTGTGATCTGGAAGTTAGGAGCCTATAACGAAATGTAAAGTCAAAAAGGTTTAAAACACAGATGCAAAACAATTATACCTGCACAAGAAAAAGTACACTTCATTAAAAAAAATAATAAATTAGACAATAACAGAAAAAAAGCAACATTGCTCTATTTTTCCTCACTCGCCCTCTCCTTTTAATGGCGCCAGGTATCCTCTGGTTCTTCCAAGCAGATATATTCTTGCAGGAGGACAAAGCATGCTTTTCCACAACCTGTTCCGAATTGTACAAGGTCACTTCCAGCGTGTGCTGCCTCCACCCCCTCCTGCTCAGGGCTACAGCACACACAGCTTTGCACCGAAGGGCTGATCCAGGCCACTTTCGCCACAGAATGCCAAAAGGTTTGGCAACCAACTGGGCCTCTGCAACTCCCAGAGCTGGGGGGAGAGTTGCACAGGACATTCCAGCATAGGGCCCTTGGCAAAGGCAGAGCTGCAGCCTGGGCATGGGATTGCCACAGGAACTGCTCCCTTCCCCAGCAAAATTATTGTGTGGCAGAGGAGAAGGTGGGTCGTGCCACATCTCCGAAAGGTCTAGCTCCATCCCCCACAATGCCACAGAAGCAGCATTTGCCACTCTATGGTGGGAAGGCTGAGGACTGGCCTCTTGGATTCTCTCTTCTGCTCAGCTTCTCCAGAAAGTAGCGACTGAGGGCCCCAGTGCTGGACACCTCCTTGTTGGCTCACCAAAGGGATTGAGGCCTGCCTTCTCCATCCTGTCTTGTCCTCCTCTGACGTCGTCTCTAATGTCGCCTCCAAAGGTTGCCTGAGGGCTGCCGCATCGGCGTTCTGTGGGACTAACCCATCAGGAGAGAACTCAGCCCTGGGATGGGAGGGGAAAGGGTGAGGGGGGCACAAATGGACCCAGTCGAGGGAGCAGAACTCCTGGGCAGCAGTTCCGGGGAGAGCCATCAAGCCCTGCGAGGTGGTGCCGCTCTGCACACGTATCCAGGCATGTGGGGCAGATTTCGGGGGTCCTGGCGAGAGAACCACGCACAGAACCACGCTGCTCCTGGCGCGTTCAATTTACACTCAGGAAAGGCAAACAAATCAAGCAGCGAGCGGGCGGATGGATGGATGGATCTTCTAAGTGCTGCGTGGGGGTGGAGGAGAATAGGGGGGCTCAGGCCTCAGAACTCAATCTTGCATGCAGGGAAGGACTCATCCTGCATCACCACAGTGCTGCTGCTGGCCAGGACCATAATCCTCAGCTCCTGCTGCTTCTCATGGGTCTGCTGGTACCATTCCCGTGTCACTTCAGTGTCATGCGTCGGGATGAGAGTCACCTGGGGAAACAAGGAATGCAGAGCCCTGTGTGAAAAGGCGGTGGATGGCACTGAAATTCTGGCTGGTCCTGTTACGGCGGGGCTAGGGGTGGTGCAGGCTTTGCTTCGAGCTAGAGCACTCATCTGCGTGGTAGAGGGGGTTTATCGCAATAACAGTTGTGGGCCAGCCAGCTGAGTTGTGGTCATTGGGGGGGGGATGTGGGAATGGGAAAAGTCATGGCTGACCCTGACGCTTTGTCCTCAGCAGGTCTGTCGGAAAGAAGTGGGCAATGGAGGCAAGACGACTTTCTAATGGAGCCAACTCACATGCCACCCCCCACCCCACCCCCGCATGACAGGAGCTGGCGGATGGGTGAGGATGGAGGTTTCCCCTTAAAGGGATGCTTCTGACCTGGGCACGTGGCTGCTCCCTGAAGGGCTGAGCGGACCTGCCACAGTACTTCACTTCTACTTTCCACAGAAAGAGGTCTTGCTAAGAGCTTTGGAAAGTCCCACAAGCCACCCCTCCTGAAGAAATGGAGGCCAGCCAGGCACCTACCTGCAGATTCTCCCCCCACTGGGCTTTGCCCTCCAACAAGGCGTCCAGGACAGCCCGGCTGGGCTCCCCACTGCTGGGGTCGTTCCCACTGACAACGTAGTAGGAGGCCCTGACTCTCCTGAAGAACTCCTGGCCGGTATTCTTCCCGCTGCAGTGGTTGGGGATGTATGCCATGTCCATGTAGACAGGGGGTCCAGTCGCTGCAGAGGAGCTTTTGGGGCTACTGGAGACTTGTGGGGAGAAAACGGAGGTTGCTGACGAAGAATGCAACAATTGGAAACTCGCTCTTCCTCACATTGTGGAAGAAAGAAACCGGTAATCTCATGCCAGCTTGGGGCAGCATCTACTTTATTTGACACTTCACTAAATTTGATACTGATCCTTTGCAGTAGCAAAAGTATGCTAGGCAGTTCACAGAACAGAACTTCAACCAATCCCTTCGATAACCTGGACCCAAACCGTTTAGAACCTCCAGAGTCAATATAAAAACTTGGAACTGGGCCCAGAAATAGTCCCAGCCTGACTCCCTAAATGGCTGCCCAGAGTCATTGTGCACAAGAAGGGCAGCAGAGATGTTGAATGAATGAATGCTACTGCAACATGACTGAATTGGCTGGTCCCAGCTAGCAGTCCCACTCCTCATCTTTTATGCTCGTGGGAAGCAAAACAGTCCTATGCAGAGTGCATTGCAGTAATAGTGGAACAATGTGCCTGGGAGTGACTGGTGTTCTGCTAGTGGTCATCTGTGCACATTCACACATGGGCGATGCATCTGCGCTGGAATCTTTTGGAACTGTAAGTGCCATTTTGATGGAAGTTTCCACTTGTTCCCTCAGTTTTTTTCTGGTCGTTGTATAAAGACGCTGGACTGCATCCGGTTTCTCTCCTTTATGAGCTTCTAAGACACAGTGAGGCTGACCTAGATTTGTATGGTCTTTGTCCACTATTAAAGTCTGCTAAGAAGTGCAGGTAAATACACTTTCTGCTGTCTTCTTAGATCCAAGAGAGATCATTCAGTTTCTTGGAAGTTGGCGTTATGGAAGCTGGACTTTGCCAAGTAGCCTTGGCAGGCCAGAATAGTTCCAAAAGAATAGGAATGGCTATCAGCATATAAATGTATTACAGGTAAATTAGAGAATAAGGCTTTGGCAATGCAAGCCATAGTAGTTGCTCCAAAGAAGACCAGAAGTCTTCAGGAATTAAGTTGGCCTCTTAGATCTGGGGAAGACAGGGAGAGTGCTTCAGGAAACTGAGAAGACAAATCTGACCTGCAATTTTCCTGACCAAATGGGTCTAGTTGAGGTTTAGCAGAAAGAGAAAGTGATGCCAGGGAGTGGCAGAAGAAATCAAAGTGGTTGGAAGCCCAGCCAAGTTGTAATTGCAGAAAATGCTGAGCCAAGCTTTTGAGGATTAGGCAACTGGGACAGTGCTGGAGGGTCTGAATTTTGAGATGAGGCAGACCATGGCAGAGTTCTTTTGCACATGCACAGAAGAGAAGACAAATTATTCTGGTTTGAGTGAATACTCAATATGGGAGAAGGCAACTCAGTCTGTAATAAAATACAGGAGGATAGTAGGGGTGATGACAATAAGAATGAGAATGTGCATACAAATCACAGTCCTGAGAAGGCAAGTAAAACACACTAGGATACTAGCAGTCTCAGTACCAGTTAGTGACGCAGGAAGCCTCGGAACCACAAGAATCAAGTGAGCTTCTCAAACCTGGTAAATTATGTTACTGCCCTCAAGGTGGGAGAATCAGGCATGCACAACTGGGGTGGCATCTAAAGAAACATGGTCAAGGAGGGTTCCAAGATTCTCTCATTGGACATTGTTGGCAGTGAGTCTGGAGCAATGGACATAGACCATGAACTTTTCTAGAGTGAAGGGATCTTCAGAAAGTATAAGCAAACTCTCTGGAAAAATAGAAGCCTTGATAGGAATGAAGGAGCTCGGAAACAGAGAGTGTTAGTATATTTTCATAGAATCCAACCTTCTGCCCAATGCAGGAATACTACTAAAGCATTCCTGACAGATGTCCTCTGGCCTCTGTTTTAACAGTGAAGGAGATACATCACCTCCCAAGGAAGCCTGTCATTTCTGAAAAACTGTTAACATTAGGAATGTTTTCCTTAGTCCAACCATACTACCTTGTTATTAAACTCTTTGTTTCTCCTCAAATTATTCTATCTTCTACATGAGAGTCCTTCAGATTCCTAAGGACAGCTATCCTGTCTCCCTGCAGTCTTCTCCAGGATGAATATACCCAACACCTTTAATTGCTCCTTGTACATTTTTCCATCCTTCCATGACCATTATCATCTTGGTGCCTCTCCTCCCCAGTTTATCATTGTATTTGCTAAAGGTACAGTGCTTAGCCAGTTTGGTGTTGTGGTTAAGGCACCAGGCTAGAAACCAGGAGACCCTGAGTTCTAGTCCCACCTGAGGCATAGAGCCAGCTGGGTGACCTTGGCCCAGTCACTTCCTCTCAGCCTTAGGAAGGAGGCAAGGGCAAACTCCTTCTGAAAAATCTTGCCAAGAAAACTTCAGGGACTTGTCCAGGAAGTCTCCAGGAGTCAAAAACTGACTTGAAGGCATGCATGCGCACGCACACACACACACACACACTGCTTAGAACTGGATGCAATATTCTAGGTGTGGTCTGACCAATGCAGAAAAGAGAAACTCTTTTCTTGATACAGCCTACAATTACACCTGCATGCTGTTGGCTCTTGTTCAGTTTGTGAGCCTCAAGACACCCAGATTCTTCTAGTATGCCTAGATTGGTCCTCCCTGCATCCTATACTCATGACTTTGACTTTTCTTGCCCTAATATAGAACTTTGCTTTGTCTCTGTTGAAATTCATCTTGCTGGCTTTTGCCTCTTGAATCTTGAATTTTGTCCTTTAAAGTGTTTGTTATGCTCCCCATCTAAGGGACGCGGTGGCGCTGCGGGTTAAACCGCTGAGCTGTCGATCGGAAGGTCGGCGGTTCGAAACCGCGCGGCGGGGTGAGCTCCCGTTGCTCGTCCCAGCTCCTGCACACCAAGCAGTTCGAAAACATGCAAATGTGAGTAGATTAATTGGTACCGCTTCGGCGGGAAGGTAACGGCGTTCCGTGAGTCATGCTGGCCACATGACCCGGAAGTGTCCTATGGACAACGCCGGCTCCAAGGCTTTGAAACGGAGATGAGCACCGCCCCCTAGAGTCGGACACGACCGGACTTTACGTCAAGGGAAACCTTTACCTTTACCTTTATGCTCCCCATCTATGTCTCCTCTGCAGATTTGATAATCACATTTTCAAACCCTCATTCAAGTCATTTACAACTATGGTAAACAGCCCAGGGCCCAGAACAGAGCCCTCTGGTGCACCATTCAATGTTTCCTTCCAGCTTGATGTAGAGCATTGACATATACTTGTTGGGTACGATTGTTTGACCAGCTCTGTATCCATCTGATGGTAGCATAGGTAAAGGTAAAGGTTTCCCTTGGTGTAAAGTCCAGTCGTGCCCGACTCTAGGGGGCGGTGCTCATCTCCGTTTCAAAGCCTTAGAGCCAGCGTTGTCCGTAGACACTTTTCCGGGTCATGTGGCCAGCATGATGACACGGAACGCCGTTACCTTCCCACCGAAGCGGTACCTATTGATCTACTCACACTTGCATGTTTTCGAACTGCTAGGTGAGCAGGAGCTGGGACTAGCAATGGGAGCTCACCCTGCCGCGCAGTTTCGAACTGCCGACCTTCCGATCAGCAGCTCAGCGGTTTAACCCGCGGCGCCACTGCATCCCTTGATGGTAGCATAGTCCAGCCCATATTTTGTCCCTTCTTGGCTAGCCTGTCATACAGTAGAAGGCTTTACTGAATACTTGCTTGAAGCTGAGGTACACCATGTGAACTGCATCCCTGTGATAAACCAAACTGGTCACTCTACCACAGAAGATCAGGTTGTGGTTTGGTGTGACTTGTTGATAATACCTAGGCTGGCTCTAAAGCTCACAAACTGTTTAACAATCTGTTCCAGAGTTTTTGCTGATACTGAAGTGAAGCTGGCCAGTTTATAGTTTAATCCTCAAGTGAGCAGTATAACTGCCACAGTGCTGCAGAAATAGAGATGACAGCTATGACCAGTCTCTTTTAAAAGAAGTGTCCAGAGTCAGGAAGTTTCTGCAATAACAACACATAAAACTTTAGAAGCTGTTAGCCCCAGCAGTACCTCAGGTTGGACAGAGAAGAGGAAAACGTGTCAAAAAAGATTAAAGGATATGTATTTTTAAAAAGGTAAAGAAAGCAAACCGAAAGAAGGCAGAAGACTCTGCTGAAACAGAAATGCTCACAGGAGAAGAATCAGGGTCCGCTGCTCACAGGTCAGCTCCGTAAGTAAAACGGGGGCAAGAGGAGTTTGGCTGGGGAGGTCAAGAGGGAGCCCCCCCCTCCCGCCCCTTTGTTCTCCCCTCTGTCAACCCAGTTCAGCCTAGGCCTCCTCCTGAGATGAACTCACAACTCAGCAAGCAAAGAGGGGCCTTTGACGAGGGCAGCTGGTGGGGAAGGCTCTAAGCATCCCAGGCAGCAAGGGAAGCAGCACGGCGCTCTGTCCTCCTGCTGGAAGATGGCCCAAACTGCACTCATGGCAAGCACATGCTTGCTTCCTCCCTGGAAGGGAGTTGAAGAGTTTCTCTCCTGAAAGGCCTCTGGGAAGACAAGAGGCTCTGGACAGGCCAGCTGAAGCTTTCCAGGAGAACAGGAAAAGCTCCCTTTGGCAGAGGCAAACCTGGGGAAGCAAGAGGACCAGGAGACACTTGGTGCCGACAGGGCTCAGGAATTATGCCAGGCTCTCCCTCGGGAGGACGATCAACAGCTGCCTGAGCAAATGATACCACAGAACATTGCAGAACATGCTCAGGCTCCCAAAAATCAAAGAACCCAAGGACACCCTGAATCAGAGGAGGTGAACCATGGTAGTGGTTGGTGGGTGATTCCCTGCTAAGGGGAAGTCCATGATAAAGACAAGGCTATTCAACTCTCTTTTCCTCTTGTCCCACGTGGGGACAAATGACAAGACCAGAAGAGACCTTGAAACCATCTCTGGAGACTACAGTCTTGGGAAGGAACTGAGAGCACTGGTAGTTTTTTTCATCAATCCCTCATGGCATAAAACTCAGAAACAGGATCCTGGAAGTCAACAAGCAGCTACTCATATGGGATTGCCAAGAAGTGCTTGGATTAAACAACAGTGGCCTACACAAAGAACTTCTGGAAGAAATGGATATATGTGACAAGAACTGGGAACAAAGTGTTTGGTAGGCACTTGCCAGTTTCTTAAGGAAAGCATTAGACTAGAACCAAAGGAAGAGGATGGAGACCTGAGCATTTTGCAGACACTGCAGCTGAGATACCAGCACCAATGCACAGGGGATGGGAAATAAACAGGGAGAACCAAAATCCTAATTCAGGATTTTAGAGAAGGCCATATAAACTACATCCTGGGGTACTGAAGGAATTAGCCGTTGGTTGGACTGAAACTTTATGAGAAATCTTGGCAAACAGGTGGAGTAGCAACAGCTTCTCTATCTTCAAAATGGGGGGGAAAGATTCTGGGAAATACCGTTTGATATTACTCTGTGGAAAGATTGTAGAGCAAATCTTAAACCAATCAGTCTTGTTAGGTACTTTGAATACAATGCAACTGTTAGTAGAAATCAGCATGGATTTATCAAGAACAAGTCTTTCCAAACTATCTTAATTCATTTTTGTTTCCTCATTTGGGAATGCTGTAAACTATCTTGTTTCATCCAGCTTAATTAGCCAGCTTGCTTAGTGTAAATTGAACTGTCAGATGACCATCAAGTGCCTATATAGCTGAGTTAGAAATTATACTCTGAGACTGCTTATCCATGATGGCTCATCAAACTGAAGAGAGATATCCAGCGGGGTGTCAGAAGGCTCAGTCCTGGACCCTTATTTTTCAATATTTTTATTAATCATGTGGTTAAAGAGGTAGAGAGAATGTTTATCAGATGTGTACTTTAAGGGTAGTAGCTAATCCCTTAGAAGACAGAAATAAAATTCAAGATTATTTTGATAGTCTAGAAAAAATATTTTGAAATAAACAGAATGAAATTTAGCAAAGACAAATGCAAAGTTGTTCAGTTTGGAAACAAAATCAAAATGCAAAAGTATGGAACTGGAAAAACCAGGCTTCTCAGTAATATTGGAGTAGTAGTTGATTACAAGACCCACCCAACATCATCTAATTCAGAACCCTGCACCCTGTTGAACCCAAGGAACTGGACAGGATCCTCCAGTCTGTAAATGCCACCACTTGTCAATTAGATTCCTGTCCCTTCTGGCTGGTGAAGGCAGCTCAGGAAGTGACGTGTGGGTGGGTCCAGGCAATGGTGAATTCATCCTTAAGGGAGGGAGTGTTTCTGGCACTGGATCAATCACTGAATGGTGATTCTAGACAATTTTCATGCAGTCTCCCACCTCCCCTTTTTAGGGAAGGTGGTTGAGGAAGTGGTGGCACTGCAGCTCCAGAGGGTCCTGGATGAAACGGATTATCTGGATACTTTTCAGTTGGATTTCAGGCCCGGATATGGGATGGAAACAGCCTTGGTCACACTTATGAATAATCTCTGGTGAGAGTGGGATGGGGGCAGTGCATCCATCCTTGCTCTTCTTGACCTCTCAGCAGCTTTTGATACCATTGACCATGGTATACTTTTGGGTTGGCTCAGGGGGTTGGGGTGGGTGGCATGGTTTTGTGCTGGTTTGCTTCCTACCTCTGGGGCTGGTCCCAATCAGTGGTGATAGGAGAGGAGAGATCCGCCCCTTGACCCCTCTTTTGCGGGGTGCCGCAGGGTTCGGTTCTCTCCCCACTCCTCTTCAACATCTACATGAAACCGCTGGGTGAGATCATCTGCTGCCACGGGGTGAGGTATCATCAATATGCTGATGATACCCAATTATACATCTCCATCCTGGGTGAGGTAAGTAATGCCGTGACCACCCTCTCCGAGTGTCTGTGGGCTGTGTGGGCCTGGATGGGGAACAGCAGGCTTCAGCTGAACCCTGGTAAGTTGGAGTGGCTGTGGGTTAGGGGCTCCCGGATATCTGGGAACTTACCATCTTTGGCTCTGGATGGGGTTGCACTGCCCCAGACAGATCTGGTGTGGAACCTGGGGGTCCTCCTGGACTTATGGCTCCTGCTCGAAGAGCAGGTGGCAGCCATGGCCAGGGGAGCCTTTGTGCAGCTTTGTGTTGTGCACCAGCTATGCCCCTTCCTGGATCGGGAGTCCCTCCAGTCATCTCCTGTATAGACTACTGCAATGCGCTCTACATGGGGCTACCCTTGAAGAGTATCCAGAAGCTACAGCTGGTTCAGAATGCGGCCGCGCGACCAGGCTTAGGAGTCCCAAGGAGGGCACATATAACACCGTTGCTGCACAAGCTGCACTGGGTGCCAGTTTGCTTCCAGGTCCAATTCAAGGTGTTGGTTATCACCTCTAAAGCCCTACATGGCATGGGTCCAGGCTACCCGCCTCACCTCTGCTACATCGACCCATCCCACTCGGTCAGACAGAGAGGGCATGTTACAGACCCTATCCATGAGAGGCTGTTGATTGGCAGGGTCCAGGAGGAGGGCCTTCTCTGCCGTGGCACCCGCCTTTTTGGAATAAGTTACCCCTGGAGGTAAGATAGGCACCCACTCTCCCGGCCTTCTGGAAGGGGGTTAAAACCTGGTTATGCCACCTTGCTTGGGGTGGGAGGAGGTATAGCCATTCATGGAAGTGGTTGGCACCACGATGGGGCCAATGATAAGATCTTGATTTGCCATCTTGAATTTGTATTTTATATTTTGTATTTTTACATTTATACTTATATTTGTATTTATATAGTATTTATACTGTGTTGTTTTAGTGATATGTTATTTTATCATTTGTAAACTGCCCAGAGTCATTGTATACGAGATGAGTGGTGGAGAAATATGACAAATAAATAAAATGAATAAATTAGGAAGAGAACTGAAAATGGAACCACCTATCTAGTAATGCCCTTTGAGACAACCAAACTTGGAACTTGTGGTCAGAGATACACTTTTCTCTCTCACAGAATTTGAGCTACCCATTGAAACAAAATGTGCTGAGATTCAGGACTGATCAAACTTGTTTACACAACATCATATCTGAATTGTGGAATTCACTGCCATTGAATGTGATGACAGCCATCTCTTTAGATGGTTTCAAAAGGAAACTAGTCCAATGCACAGACTGGACTCTCAATGGCTATTTGTCTCAATAGCTGTTTGCTACTTACTTGGTCACAAAGGGCATACATTAAATGCTAGTGCTGTGAAACAACCATGGAATGGGGCTGTGCCCTCCTGTCCATGTTTGTGAGATACTGAATGCAGGAAGTTCTGTTTGGCCGTGGCATGACACAGAACATTGGCCTAAGCAGGGCTCCTGATTCTTTGCTCTGCCATTTAGGGGTCGCATATTTTGTGCCCATTCACACTGTGCTGTCCCACACAAAACATCTCATTCTTCCTTTCCCTGTCCTCTGCAGGGACCCACTATAGAGCACTGGGTATGCTTTCCATTAGCAATAGGAAACCAGAAATCCATTTCTTGAGCAGCTGACCAGTGGAAAACTAGGCAGAACTCCTTACATTTCTGGATCTGTGCTTGCTGTTTATTTTATATTGGGCAGACCCCACCCAAAATCACTGTCCAATTATTGCTCTCATCTTGTTCAGTTTTTGCATCACAAAAACTCCCACTGTGGTCCCTAAACATAAGAAATGAAACTATCTGGGGAGATGCCAGTTCTTTTACTCTGCCACCACCTAAAGCATGCAGCTTCCCGAAAGTCCTTCCACTGAGCCTTGTTAGTTTGCCTTACAAAGAATTATTGTTGGAACAAAGAGTTGTATGATTGGGCACCAGGCTTTGTGGGAGTCTCCATGGCTCCCAAAACCCCCTCTGTGGCCACTGCCTCAAAAAGGTGGAGGTCCTTTGGGCTAGTGCCCTGAGACACCCAGGTAAGAGCTTGCCCACCTCCTCCTTCCATCCTTCTATTCCAAACAGCACCTCTTGCTTTGTAAGACCGGGCCTGGGTCTTACCTCTACTGGGGCCAGGGAGGGAGATCTTCCTGGCCTCCCAGATCCCCTGCACCTTTTCAATGGACTCCAGAGGTTCTCTGGGGCTCTCTAGAGTTCTTGGCCAAATTGTTTTATAACAAATTCCATGGACATATTGCCTTTCTTTTTATTCTGTTTCCTGGCCAGATCCCAGGGTGACACAAGTCATTGTAGCTGGGAGGGAAAGAAAGGAACCAGGAGCTGGTTCTCCATCTGCTGCTGTTCCTCCCCTCCATGCTCAGTGGGACTCTGTGAAATCCTCAAGATGGCAACTCAGAGGCAGTAATTATATCAACAACAACAACAACAATTCAAGTGGCTAACTAGACACCCTGGTGCTCTACTAGCACCAGAACACTTTCATATGTGCGTTTCCCAACAGCTGGTGTTATCTCTATTCCTGGAAATAATATATTCCAGAGTCCCCACTTTTTGGGGGAGATGGGCAGTGATAGAAATTTGAATAATAAATAAATATGTCCATTAGTGTCCTTAATCTTGGATTTGTTTGATCCATCTTTAAAGCCATTATTACACCTTGTGGTACTGAATTCCACAAGTTAATAATATGGTGTGTGTGTGAAGAAATTCCTTCCTCTTGTTTGACCTTAATGTCCTACCATTCAGATGCAGAAAATGCTCTCAGTTCCAGTATCAAGGGAGAAAAATGGCACCTCTTTATTACGTCTCACCCCTTTTCCTCGGCCAAAAAACTTAGGACATGACCAGATTCAGAGATGTCCATCGAATCATGCCTGTATTGATTCCTATAGGGTTGAGGCTCCAGAAAGAGAGATCCCCTCTGAAACTCTCCCCTATTCCTTTATAGGAAAAGGAAATTAACTGCTAAGAGGGGAAAGTCCAATATGATTTTATGAAAGTCATCCCCCTTAGCAAGGCCTTCTGTATCCATGAACTTGGAAGGTGGCTGGCTGACTCTTCAGTTCTAGTTCTGTCTAAAAAGGACCCCAAGGAAGCCTCATTATGCCGTAGTTGGCTTTCATTACTTTTATTAAGTACACAGGAGTACTACCAAGATGGGGACATTCTGGTCAAACTAAAGTAATTAATAAGGTGCCCAGTAAATATCATGTGTTCTACCAAAGACTTCATGCTTGCATGGCAATACTCCCAACAGCAGTCATTTTGGACCATGGAGGAAACAATATGGCACCTTCTAGACTGTCTAGTAAATACCAGGGCGTGGATTCTTCAGTTACACTAATCCTGAAAAGTCTCTGAAGGTAGCTCCAGCTGAGATTCCTTGAGATACCTAAAGTTCAGTGTTGCTCTCATGCATTTTGGCATGAAATTGGTAATACAGAAACACACAATCTACTCTCCCTTTTGTTGTGCCATTTCATGGAGATGGAGAAGTGATCAACTGGTTCCTGGAATGGTGGGGGCTAAGAAGTTGAAAGGTAATCCAGGTAAAGGAGAGGTATTTTGGTCATTCTATTCTGAATGAGATTGCACTTCCTTAAAAAGAGGTCTGTAATTTAGGGCAGGATTTAGATTCATTACTTATACTGCATGCTTACATGGCAACAGGATCCTGAGGTATCTTTCATCCCTTTTAGCTGATTCCCCAACTGTACCTTTTCTTTGAGAAGAAAGACTTGGCTTCAACTAATCACTTTTTATAGGAGGCTACTATGGAAGATTTCATGGAATCTTCAAACTGGCAGCCCAGGCTTTGCTGGGCAACTGTGGCTTGCCCTTTCTTGCCAATCCCTGCTTGCAGGCCGATGAGACAAGCAAAGGAATGCCATGTTCTGCCTCTGTAGTTTAGCGGTGGCAATTTCTGGCCTGCAACTGTGGGCAGTGACAACTATGCCACTGACTTTCAATGGAAAAATCACCAAACCAAACCATTGAGACAAACATTTTTTACAATGTTCAGAATAAAAGCAAACAAGAAGGAACTACAATGCTACCCCACAACCCCCTCCCCAGTGAAGGCCCTAGGAAATAAACCAAGCATCCTCATCCTCAGAAGGTTGTCTGCCTCTGCTGCAGCATCACAAGAAATGCTTTGTCTTCTAGAGCCATTAGGAACTGACTTCAGTCCACCATCTTTTCAAAAGGGCCTTGTATAACTCATTAAAGGTTCTCCCACAATTCTTAGCAGAGGGACAAATTGTTTCCAATGAAAGTACCAGCTTCTGATGTAAGAACTGAGGCCCTAGGTCTGGATGCAGCTCCTAGATTGACATCCTGGCTGGCCAATTCCTGTCCTCTCTTGGGGCTTGCATAATTAGAGCTTAGCAGAGGTGGTCAAACCACATCCAAGATCTCTGCTCATACAAAGAGAGAAGTCCAGAAAATGAAAGTCCATAGCCCAATTAAAGTTCAAGCCTATGAACCACTGCCATCAGCCATTTTCCTTCAGCAGCTCTAGGTCCCATTTTCACTGTAGGACCCTTTCCTTAACCTTGTCCTCAGCCTTGCAGTCCAAGCACTGGTAGGAAGCTGGATGCAGGTTCTAGATCACTCTAGCTGTATTCACACAACATGGGCTTAAACTGTTTACTGGATTAACCCGTATTCTATCTTTGCAAATACATTTAACCCATTTTATCATCTTCTGTGAATGCAGCTACTTTGTCATCATTAATACTGATTTATTTGGGTTAAGCATGTGTGAAAGCCGCCACTTTGTCCAGAGACCCCTTTGGAAGATGGACAAGTATTATGAGCTGTTTTTTACATTCATAATAAAAATCTGGTTCTGAACAGACGCCTTAGGTCCATGTGTCCTCTGATTCCGTGACAGGACAAAGAGGGCATCACTGAAGCAGCAAGAGTTGCAAAGAGCAGGGGTTAAGAAATACTGACAAGGACAGGCAGTAAATAGTACTTGGATGTTACTTATGAAATGAAGTGCTCTGGGCTCATAAAGATGAGGGAAGAGATTGCTGTCAGGTTTATAAAGGGCAGATGATGGTACCAGAGGACTATCACTCTAATTGGTTTCTAGGTGGCAATATGTGTTTTTATGTCCCATCAAGTGATGCCTACAAAGTTGAGGGGCAAAGGTGTTCTGCTTGCCTGATATTTATATTTATATCCTCCTCCACCTCCTCCTCCCACGCTCATTCATGACCTGGTTGTGGATGAGTAGTGGACCAAGAGGGTATTACCAAAACCTGACTGGCCAAGAGTGGAGATATTTCAGAGATCTTCTGGGTTTCAGCTTCTACACAGCAGGCTCAAACCCCAGGCTGGTGGGAAGGAGTGGCATGGATTGTATATGACTTTTCTTGTGACCAGAGTTTCTGTTTCCTAAAATGTCAGAGTGCAAATGCCTATATTCAACCCTGGACCATAGGATGAGTTGGATAGCCCCCTGGTGTACTGGCCACCCTTGGCCTTGTCTCTGGGCTAGTTTGGAGTTCCCTTGTCTTTCAGTGTTAGTTGACTTAAGTTTCCCTGCCCTTGGGCCACGTTTGGGAACTGGGCTTGCACCAGGTAATCTCTGGCCTAATCCATGAGAGTGGATACACTCTGGACCTTGTCTTTGCCTTGGAGCAGCTGTGCTGTGAGGCCATAACATCTAGCCTTTTGAACTTCCTGGTCCAGTGACTGGCACCCAGGAGCTATGCAGGTCTGCAGGAGCATGAGGGATCTGGAGGGTTTCCAGAGGGTGCTTTGGCAGTTTTCCAGTGATCTGCCAGGCAGTTCTGTCAATTCCCTGGTTGGGCTCTGGCATCAGGAGGCAACCTGGGCTTTCAACAGAATTGCTCCCAACTCTCAGGGCACCGATCCTAAGGTGCTCCTTGGTTTTCTGATGACCTGTGGGAGATGAATTGACCAAAGTAACATTTGGAGCATTGGTAGATGAAGACTAGAAGTGAATTTGAATGAACATGGGCATGAACTCAGATCTGAGCCTACACTGTGAAGGTAAGAGGTCAAAGGATCCTTTACTGCACTGGCAGGCTTTCAGCTGGCAACCTTGTTCTCCTGTCTGGCTACTGTGTCTCTTTTGCAAAGCACTTTGCCAGCAAACCTCCTGACAGTCACCAAGTGGAGTCCAGAATGTTGACTGGGGTAACATATTGCAATGTTATTTGGGCTCCTTTTGGGCTGTAGACTCCAGGCAAGTGAATAGAATACTTTTCTAGCATGACCACTGCCACATTCCCCTCCTGGCTTCTTTGGGACATAGGTGGGGACGTGATAAACTGGAACACCTCTCTTGGATTATGCCTGCAGCCTTAAGGTAGGATGGCCAGAGGCATTTTTTCTTCATGAGGGCCTCAGCCATTTGGAATGGACTCCATCTGGAGGTGAGATTAGCTCTATTAATAATAGCCTTCCAAAAACTAGTTAAATCTGAAGTATTCTTGAGGTCTTTGTGGTGAATTATGATATGGTCAGGATTGTGTTATGTGATTTTCATTTTAATTTAACTTAATTTTAATTTACTGTAGACATTTTATTGTATTTTATAATCGTTGTGAATGTCCAAGAGTCATGAGATGGGGTGGCATATTGGTTCATTACATTATTCTGTAATGTTCCAAAGCAGAGCTTTCAGCAGAAACGCCAATGCACTCTTCTTTAGGCAAGTTCAAATGGTACAACACCAGGTAATTCCCTACATTTCTGAAGACGGCCTCATTAACCTCCTACCAGTGAGGAAAAGGGAACCTGTCATGAGCCAGAGCTATCTGCCATCAGGTCTCCCATGGCTGTCACGGGAAGCGAAAGAGGGAAGGGGAGGAGAGGAAGGCCGTGTTCTGCCAGCCCCAGATGGCCCACCTGCATAATTAGCCTCTTATGTAACTCTGTGTGGGAATCTAGACACACTGATGCGTATTTTGTCAGCAGCGTGGGCTGCGCATATATCCAGCAGGGAAGGGAGAGTAACCCTGGGACACAGGTGCATAAGGGAGCCTTTAGCTTATTGCTGTGTTTAAGCGCTGCTTCCCTGCGACTGAGGAGGAAGGCAGAGGAAGGGCGTGGAGGGGAAGGCCTCTGGCTTGTTCAGCTGGAGTAATTAAGTACCACCTAAAACACCTTTTAGGCCTGAAAATGTAACAAGGAACTTAGAAAAATAAGAAGGGGGAAAATAATAAAACCTGCTTTTGTTGGATCAGTTCCTCAGAACCCATGAAGCCCTCGTGACAAAATTGGTGGAAAAAGCAGGGTCTGAGCAACTATTCAGCATTAGCTTGTGAATTAAACAGCACGTACGGAGAAGAGGAAAAAGAATTTGGCCCTAACTGGCCTGCTAACAGCCAAAGGACTTTGCAAACTCAGGGGCGGGGAGGGGGAGGGGGAGGAAAAGCCGCACATGCCCGCTTTTGCAGGACAGTCAGCTTTTGTGCTAGCCAGGCAAAGCACAGCCAAACAAAACCTGAGCTGACCCTTCTTAAACTGGGCGAGGAAGGTGACCCTGGGCCTTTCTGAGCAGAACCACCTATCAGTGGCTTTGGAGGGGCTGGGTCGCACGCTTGGCTCCTGGATTCATTGGAAGAGTCTTAAGCATTTACAGTAGACTTCAGCAGAGACATGAAGCACCAGGACAGCATTAAAAAGGGATTCGGTACCAATACGGTGTCACGTCACATCCATAGCAGCAGAAATTCAGAAAGGGGTTAGAGGATTGTGAGCCAAGTTCCTGGGTCTAGGTTTAAAATATTTCAGCCTAACTCCAAACCAATGTACAGGTTGTAGAAGACATCATCCGTGAACAGGTCTTTCATGTTCTACCAGGTCCAGCTACACTCAAGAGCACCACCCTGAAACAGGAAGGTGGATGGAAGAATTGGCTGAGGGTTATCCAACAGCCCAGAGAACTGAAGATGCACGTGGGGGAGTTTGGCAGGAGTCTTGGCCGGCGGGTGGGTGGGGGAGGAATGTGGCTCCAAAGGACAAAGCCAGGGTTCAGAAAGCCAAGTTTAAAGAGGTGTGGCCAGAGGAAGAAGAGAGCCTAAAAGAAGGAAAGAAAGGAGAGACTCTAAAAGAAGGAAAGAAGGAAAGAAAGTTGCTGATTTTTGTCAAGTTGCTGATTTTTCTGTCCAGATATGGAAATGACCCAAAGAATGCTCTTTGCCATGCAGATATCGATGAAGCCAATGGAAGGCTTGGGGAAAATCATCCCAACCCTTCATGAAAGGGAGGGGTTATGTGACAGCATGGCTGCCTGCCATCCTGCCACATCCTGAGCCAAACATACAGCCTTTTCTTTTAACTGATAGTAGCAGCTGGCATAAGTAGAGAGGACATATTTTCTCAGACAGCAGCTTTATTATAGGAAAAAGGGGACCGCTGCTGTGCTAGCACGTAGGGGAGGGAGGGAGCTGGTAAGACTTGAAACAGTTGGAGTTCTGGGGAAGGGGAGTAAAGATGGCTGGAGACTCTGAGATGGACTAGACAATGTTGCACTGCTGAGGAACCATCTGTTACAGAGCAGGGTCCAGACAAGGTAATGCAAGTAATCCAGAGGTGCCCCAAGGCCACTGAAGATGGACACCCAGAGACATTTCTTCTTAACCAATGGCTTTCATGGGAAGCTGAAGAGAATGAAGAGAGGAAATCCACATCCTGCCAGGCTGAGACTGCCCCTGAGTGCAATTATCTCCCTTACTTAACTCTAAGTAGGAATCTAGAAATAGCAATGCATACTTTTTGTCAACACTGTAAGCTGCACATATATCCACTAGGGAGATAGTTAACTTTAAACTGTTGATTGCTGATTGTTTTGTTGATGCTTCACTACAGTACTGCTTATCCAAAAGGCAGACAAGGTAAGTGAGAGGGGGGGGGAAAGGCATCTGGCTTGTTTAGCCCATGTAATTAATTAATCAGTTAATTAATTCTGCCTAAATCACTTTTTATGGATGAAAATGAAAGTAGTAACTTGCTCTGTTGTGCTAATAAAAAGAAGGAAAAAAATTGAGAAGTCGGTACTGTGTGTTGTCTGTTGGATTAATTCTTGTGGCCCCACAAAGCCCCCATGACAGAAAGGGTGACCTTTTGGAAGCTCTAGAAGGGTTATAAAACTCAGTTTCTCTGCCCAGATAGTCATTACTCTGGAGAATGATAACTTCCACAATCTTTGCTGTACATCTGTTCAGTCTTACCTGGGCTGGTTTTGATACCATTGACGAGATTCTTGCCAGGGTTGGTGTGGGTGCTTCGAGAAACCTCATCTTTGTCCTCCATGTGTGGCTTGAGCAGTTTCTCTTTCTTAGCTGACACTGGTTTTGAAGACCTGTCAAATGGTTGCTGTATGGGACTAAGCAATTGTTTGTCAGATTTCTGGTATGGGGAGGAGGACTTGGACTTGCCCAGCAGCTTCTTTGATGCTTTATTTTTATCCTTCAGGTCCTTCTTGGATATCTTATCGAGTCTGTTGATGTTCTGTTCAATCAGCAGCATTTCAGGATCCATCATGCAAACATCTGGGCGTGGAGGGTGAGGATAAGGGTCCACCAAGGAAGCAGGTTGTGGGTCATGGCCAGACTTTGTGCCATGCTGGGAACCGCCTACAGCTTTGTCTACTGGAAGATAATCAGTATCTTCATCTGAGTCCAGGGCTGCCTCAGCTGTGATCGAGGGACATTCCTCTGTTTCTGGAGGAACATCTGAGTCTGACTGAGAAGTCCCCGAATCACTTGCAGAGGTGGGAGGAGTTTCTTCCACAGTAGAAGTAGCTTGTCTATGGACACCAGGAACTGAATGTGGCTTTCCTTTCACTGAAAAATGGCCTTTAGCCTGTGAAAACTCACTGTCTTCCGATGAATCGTGAGGACTCGGATTGATGAACGATGGAGATAATTCGCCCTTTCTTTGCTTATATGATAATTTCTGTCCAGAGTGAGATGTGTTTTTGAAACATGGCTCCATTGCTTGGGAGGTGTCACCAGGACCCTCTGTTTGGCTGTTCAGCCGAGGACTTGGGAAGTTTGGGTCAGGGGTCAGGAGAGAAGTGGGGCGGCTCTGCCTTTCACAAACCTTCTCCCACTCCTGCTCCTCCCCCATCCTCCTCGATTTTCCTGTAAGGTGTGAAGGATCATAAGAAGCTAGTGGACTGATGCTTACTTCTGCAGGGCCATTGGCTGTTGCTCCTGCCTCCTGCTGACAATGAGGAGAACCTGCTGGGGCGTGCGGAAGGGAAGCGGGTGCTGGCCATTCTTCAGGGCTTGGAGGCTGTGGCAAACAGCCCACTGCGCAAGTGGATTCTGGTGGCTGCCTGGCCTTCGTGCTGGCAGAGGCAACTTCCCCTAACTCATCTAAAGTGGCCTTTTCCGAAAGCAATGGGGACAAGGTTTGTGGGCTCTGGGTCTCTGTCTCTGCAGCAATTGCTCCTGAGATGTACTGGAGGCCATGGAGGGGGCTGCCATTTGTCACCTGCACTGCTGAGATGGAGGTCCCTGGGAAAGGTTCCTCAGAGGGTCTGGGTGACACCTTGTGTATCTGATACTCCTGGGATGTCCACAAAGGGAGCTTTCCTTCTTCTTCATATAGATCTGGCTGTGAAACATCTACAAAGAGGGAATCCTTTTTTTTGGATACCTCTAAGTATCCATCTTTTTGGCCCTTTTCTGAAGAAACAGGAACAGGTATGTTTAAAGTGAGAGATTTATCCTCAAGATGTGAGGAGAAATGGGCTTCATGTCTGAACAAAATGGATGGCTCATGCTTTTCCAGGCAGGAAAGTTCAAATCCCGAGGAAGAACAATCAAGCCCTTTAGGAAGGAGGACCGGTCCCTTTGGAGAGTCCTTGTCTTTAGCAGTGGCTGCAAGTAAAAAGCTTTTGGGATCAACATCACCACAGGCTTTTTCCAAGGGGTCCTTTCTCTCTTCCTCCTTGGAGTATTGCTTGATGGCAGCCTCAGGCATGTTTGAGCCCCATTCCTGTCCATCTGGATCTACAGGGTGGTCACTGGCCATTTCCTTTGAGTGATTTCCCTCTCCCAATGACACATCATGGGCTTCTTGCCATGGTACTGAGACACTGTCCTCCTCTGTTACCAAACTCTCTGTACAGAGTTCCTTTTCTCTGGCTGGCTTCACCATTGGATACTCTGATTCTTTTTCTGACTTCTCCTGGGCACCTTTCTCCAACTCTGAGTCACTTACACTTTCTTCTCTTTCAGCTTTCTCATAATAAATGTCCTTGGGATGAAAACTTTTTGAAGGAGACTCCTGCTCCTGACTGAGTTTTCTATCTGAGGGGCTCATATTTTTGGAGGAGATGATTAAATCTTCCTGGTTAAATGTGTCCCTGACATTGATGGAGTGGGAGAAGGCCGTGTCTCCCAAAGAGGAGGTAGGCTGGAGACTCACTGGTTTTTCTGGTAGGAGTGGTAGTGGGCTGATTAAGTGTTCTTTAGGTTGTGTGTCTGTGGACGCCATGGCACATGGACTCCCCAGACACTGCTCATTAACATCTGCATACTTAAAGGAATACCCCATCATATCCTTGGATGAACTTGGAGATGAGAGTTCTTTCTCAGTAGGAGTGCAGAGATAAGAATCTTCTTCTTTGGAGGAAATGGGATAAAGGAATTCTTCCTTCTGAGATCTTGATGCTTGAGCAGTCTTGAGCACCGCACCCTTTCCAGAGTGTCCAGCATCAGACGTTTCCCCATTCCCATAGACATCAGCATACTGAAAAGTTTTTTCATGAGGGTAAGGAGTTGGTTCCCTCTCTTCCTTCTCTTGCCCTTTCCCATCTGCATTCACTTTGGAATCATGTGACTCAAAAGGGCTGGAGGGCTCCAGAGTGCCTGACCACGCATAGCACTTTATTTGGCCAAAAGAGGGAGGGTCTTGTGGAGGGATTTCAGGCTCCCTGCTTCCTCTACAATCTTGGTCAGGATAAAATTGTCTGTTCTCCTCTGACCCTGCACCTGTGTTCAGAAGAGTTACAGATGTTAATGTCTGCTTTTTACTTTCATCTGTGTGATCATAAAGATGCCCAGCTGATTTCTCACCAGCATTTTGCTTTCTCTCCTGTGTCTCTTTGGCATCCAGAGCATCAGTCTCTGACCTCTTTTCTGGGGTTGCTGGCGGGAGCTCATCAACACTTTCATCTCCTGCAGAAGGCTTGCCTTGTGGACAGGGAGCCACAGCTTCACTCATGGAGTCAGAAGACAGCTGTGGGGTCACTTTCTCCTTAACTTGATTAGATATAGAGAGACGATCTTCTTTTCCTTCCACTGAAGTAGGTATCTTGGCCTGGTGTGGAAAAGACAAAGTAGCCCATTCCAGGCTTGATTTTGGCTCACTTTTGAATTCAAGGGAGCGGCAATTTTCAAAGCTGCAAATTTCAATTTTCTCTGAATTCAGAGCACATTGAGTAGGCTGTGCTTGGGGAGCTGGCTTTCCCTTTAACAGCTGTTCCACAGGCTTGTCGTCTACAAACAGAAAGCCACCCTTTGCTAGGAAAACCTCTTGCTTCTCATTGGTAGCATCTTCCTGAAAGAAGCTGTGTTCAGTATCCAAAATACCCTGTTTTGGAATATCCTCAATCTCCTCACAGGGAACATTTTCTTCCTTCTTTTCAGGTATGTCTACCTCATCATCCAAAAATGTAGACTCTCCCTTTTCTTTATCATATTTCAGTTGCTGTTCTTTGCATGGTACTTCTTTCATTTCCTCTGGAAACCACACTTTCTTCTCATAGTCTGTTTCTCTCACATATAGGTTTTCTATTTCTGGAGATGGTTCATTTGTTTTCTCTCTCTTTCCCAGAAATTGACAAGGCCCTTTCTCTTCAGAGGAAGCTTCCAAGGCATTGCTATCTGGAACTGAGCTCAGTGATGTGAAGCTTGAGGACTTCGGGTCTGGGCATGTTTGTCTGGGAGACAGTTCCTTGAGAGAGTGTTTTTCAGTTAAGGAAGCTGATCTGCCGTTTTCTAGAAAAGGGTCTGCTGAAGGCTTTATTATGGTGGCATCTAGAAATGGACCTTGCTGAGAGTTTACAGAGGAATGGCATGGATCCTCTTTGGCATCAGCTTCTGTTCTTCCATCTGTACTTGGGCTCTCTCCTAGGGAAGCCTGGTGTTTACTTTTAGGAGAAAATTGTTCCACAAGCATGCCCAAAGATATTTTTTTAGTAGGGCTCTCTTTTGTAAGCAGAAGTGTATCATCTCTTGGAGAAATTCCTTCTGTGAATAAATATGCAGGGGTTTCTTCCTGAAGGCTCGGAACAAAATTACCATGTTCTGGAGAAGTATGTTTCACAGTCACTGAACAAGAGTCTTTTTGCTCTAAGCCAGTTTCTGTCAAATGCAAACTGGCTTGAGATATTTCAGGGATGAAATCATCAGTACATTTTGTCTTCCCAGGTATTTTATCAGTAAAAGGAAATGCCTTTTCTTCTCCTGGTAAATTAATGATTTGTGAAGATTTTTCATCTCCAGATATGTCTGAAATTTCTTCCCATCCTTTTGGAGGAGGTATTTCTGAAGCAGAGAACAACTCAGCCCCAGACCTAACAGTACATTCACGGGAGGCTTCCTCAATAGTGTGGACATTCTTAGATGAAACGTCTTTTAAGGTCTCTGGAAGGGTCTCTTTAGTGGGAAAATCTAGGTCAGAAATATCAATAGTTTCTTGTTTGTGGTAGAAGCTTATTGCCCGTTCCTCTTGCTCCAAATGCCAGCTCCTGTCTTCATTCTGGGCAGATAAGAATTCTTCATGCAGGAGAGCTGTAGCTCCAAGGCCAGGCATGTCCGGAAGGAGAGTAAAAGCCTCCTTGGCTTCTTGAGACTCTGCCTCTCCTTCAAATGTTCTGAATACATTCATTGCTCTATTGGGTCTTTCTGTTTCAGCTCCCATCACTGGAGACTTTGCTGCCTTTTCAAACATCTCTGTTTCTGCAGTGTCCAATTTTTCCTCTATAGGGGATTGATGAAAAGGTGTGTGCCCTGCGCTAGTGGGGCCTGACTGGGTGGGAGATGCCATCCTGATGGTGCTATCATCAGGGCTTATGCATCGATCTTCTGCATCAACAGAGCCTGGTTCTACCCGCAGCAAGTGTGCATTTTCTTCATTCAGAAGGAGTATAGCTTCTTGAGGTCCTTCCACGGATACTTCACTTGAACTATCTCCCAGGGGCCCTTGCTGTGAAAACACTAGGGCATCATAATGTTCTTGTGCTTGCCAAGGCCTCTCAAAGTGAGGAGCTTCTTGCTGCTGCTGCTGCTGCTGCTGCTGTAAAACCTTCTTGCAGATCTCAAGTTTCTTCTCACTTTCTATCTGGCTATGGAAGTCTTCTGGAGGAGGAGACTTAAAGCCTTTGTCCTCTTCCAGGGAAGATGTGGGAGAAATAGTGCCAGCAGAGGGTACATAGTCCAGGCCTTGGGTGACCTCTGTTCGAGAGGAAGGTATGCTATTCACTGTATCCAACAGGAAGGAACTTTTGCCCGTTTCCTCTGTCTGTGGTGCTGTTATTGATGCAACGGACTGGTCTTCAGCAACAGAAGTGGCAAACGAGGAGAGTTTGTCACATTCTGTAATGGATGTTGCGGAAGACACATGTTCCTCTTCTGCCAAGGGGGCTGCCACAAGATTTGTAGGATAGGCAAGTATTTCAGGTTCCTGGCCAGCATACCGTTTGGTGACTTCAGGTACTGTCAGAGTCTGGATACCATTGGTGGTCTCAAAGGAGTCTGTCTGGTCTGGTCCTGCAGTGTCATAGCTGCCAATGTCTGGCTTGAAGTGTGTCATCTTCTCCTCCTGCTCATCATGGATCTCCTCATCTGAGATGGTCTGTTCTGTCTCTGAGTAGCCAGGGATGGTTTCATCTTGGATGTAGGAAATATGTTCTCCTGATGGAAAAGGCAAGCTTCCCAGATGAGAGTCCACCCCTTCTTTTATTACTGGCGACTTTCCAGGTACTTTGCTGGAGTTCACTCTTTCTGCTTTGTGTTCTTTTCCTTTCCCATCAGAAAGCAAAGATGGGCCTTGTGGCAGCTGGAATCGAGAGAGCTCTCTCCTTACTAACTCTTCATTTTTTGCCTTTACATCTTGTTCTGCTGTCCCTTCCAGTTCTGCCTTTTCTAACACATCCTCTCTCCTTTTAAAGTTTGTATCTTCCCTTGTGGACATCCAATTATTTCCTGAAGCAGCAGTTCTTTCTTCTCTAGGTGCCACTACCGGATCTTTCTCTTTTCCCGGAAATTCTTTGATAGTCCTTCTTGCATTCTCATCCAATTCTTGCCCAAGAGGCTCTGCTAAGGTTACTTTCTCATCAGGTTTTTCAGATGATTTCCCTGCTCCCACCACCCCACTTATGGGGGAAGCCATCTCCTTTGGCACAGCCAGAGAAAGGAACACTGAACTACTGATCCCTTTGGATGTCAGGCCATCCCTCTGAGCAGCCACGTCACAGGGATCCTGATTTTCTGCATGCTTGAAGACAGCCTCTGCCTCCAGAGGAGCAGGTGCACGATAAGACTCTTGTTGCTTTTTAGAGCTCAGCTCCTCAAAGTCCTTGGTAAGGTCCTCTGGTGAAGACATCACAAGCCTCTCCTCAGCCATGAATGGTGGTGCCTGAGGCTGGTCATGTTTCTTTGGCACAGATGGAGACTTCTGTTCTCCAATGGTGCCCTTTTCAGTTTTGGTACGGACTTTTTCAGTTTTTATTCTACCAGGAACTTTTGCCTTGTATAAAGTCTTCCTTACTTCAGGGGTAAAGGCCTTCAAGTCTGGCTTAGATATTTTTTTCAACTCTGGTTTAGCTTCTTTCTTTTTTTCTTCTTTCCTTGAATCTTTCCTTTCTTCTTTCTTCCCGTCATCTTTCTTAATCTCCCTCCTTTCTTTTTTAATGTCTTTCTTTTCTTTGTCTCTTTTTTCTTCCAGTTTAGAAACTTTCTCCTTGAGGTGTTTTTTGCCAAATTTGTCTTTAGCAAGTTTTCTTTTCTCAGCTTTAAGGGCATCACTGGAATCCATTTTTATTTTCTCTGTTCTAACCAGCTTCTCTTGAGGCATTTCAGAATGCTCTTTCCCTTTTTTCTCAGTTTTAGCCTCTTTTACTGTCTCTGTCTTCATCTCTTTAGACCCCTCTTCAGCAGCTACCTTTGTTGTAGGAGGCTTAAGGGATGACTTGAGGCTCTCTTTACTGTCTGTCCGTTGTTTAATTCTGGACTGTTTAAGTACAGAAGAGTGCATGCCAGAAGCCATATCCTTCTGGGTAGCTACAGGATACTTCAGAAAATCAAGATGCTTGAGCTTCTCAAGACCTTCCAAAATCTTATTTTGAGGTGCATTTCCTGGAAATAAAACTCGCACTATTTTTTCCGTCGGTCCTGCAGGGAGCCACACTACAAGGGCTGTGATGGATGTTAGGTAGGGGACAGAAATCTCCCCTTCTTTCCCGTTGGTGAGGATAATGCCTGTCTTGGCTTTGCTGTTTCCAGTCCACTTCTGCATGAGGAACTGCATCTCCTTGCTCTCTTTGACTGGGTTCAGGATGTACATGTCCAATTTTCCAACACCCATTTTGTGGAACAAAGTGATTGGCTCAACGGTAGTGCTGACAAATCTATAGAGAGGCTCTGGCTTGATGCCCAGCCTGTTGAGGTACTGCAGGGTCAGGCTTGCTTCCTCAATACTTCTTTTGACTTTCATGGATGACTCTGGCATTCTGAGCTTCTCAGGAACATTGAAGAAAACAACCCCAAGTTCTGGGGACAGAAGGTTCTTTATCCAGTCGCTATAGTTGGTGGAGCCCTGCGACTGCTCTTCTTCTTGTTCAGCAATCTTCCTCTGCAGGAGTCCATTAATACCTGGGAGATTGTCAGCTCCGATGTGGGTCAGGAGAATTGAGTCAATCCTATCCAGATGTCGGACCAGTTTCCAGAAACAGGATTTCCTGTCTGAGCCACCATCGACCAGAATATTGAATCCATTGACAGCAAAGAGAGCGGAATCCCCCCTTCCTCCTGGGAATATGTAGCAGCAGGGTTTGGAGAGCTTTAGAAATCCCCCAGAAGTTGGGGGTTCCAGAAGATCAAAGGGTGATGGGACGTCCACTGTCTCAGAGACGTATTCAGCAAATTCAGATATCCCATCCATCTCTGGCAGGACTGGATCAGGATTGACTCTCAGACTGAAAAGGTCTTGGAAATTGGAGTGCCCAAGATTTCTCCAATCTCCTTCTCCCAAGCACGATATTGTTAGGGAGGTTTTAGAAGCCGGATCAGTATTACTGAGAAGCTGGGCAACCTACAAGAGTTCAAAACAGGTTATAACAGTGACATCTTCCTGATAAAGTTCAAGTCTTTTTGGTGAATGCCATGCAAATTCAGCTTTATTTAAAACAAGAAACTAATCAATCAATCAATCATTCTATAGATCATCTGTTACTTCTGGATAACCTACAACCTATTTTTTGAATAGAAATATACACATAAAGATGTTGTAGTTAGTTGCCATCAAGTCGTTTAGGACTCATGGTGACCCTATGTATAACAGAATGAAATGCTGTTTGGTCTTGCGCCATACGCCTGACTGTTCCAATGTTTGCATCCATTGTTGTGGACACAGACAGGTGGTGGACACATAAAGATAATATTTACTTAATTACCATATTGACCAGAAGACCAGTCACCTGAAAGGAATTTCTAAAGAACCGCAAAAGGTATTCAAAATCTCTGGAATATTTTATACAGTTCAGATTATGGAAAACGTACTAAATTTCTACAAATTAATGCCATGGGCGCAGTCTCCATATAAAATTGTCTCCAGCTCAGCGTCTCAAACTGCTGGTGCCGGAGGAAGCTTATGTCTCAAGACGAAGAATTTTCTAGGCTACCAGAATTAAATTCAAGGTGGAGGGATTAGAGGCAATAGAACAATCTGCAGGTGGCCTTCAAAGCCACCTGATTCAATTGGAATCCCAGATTACCCACCTATGAAGCTTACCTCTGGATCTGCAAGTATCTCAGTAAATTTCTGGTAGGTGAAGGTCCCAGTCTGCAGGATCAAATCACCTCCCTGGTCAGAACTCTGCCCACACAGGACTAGCAGCTTGTGGCCAGAAGGATCACATACCAAAGAATGGACCTGTTCACATCAGAGATGTATTTCAGCTTCCTATTTATGACTTCCAGGTTTTCAGAATGTTATAGTACAAGCTGCCCCCCTCCCCCAATATTTAAGAAACTGCCAAGCTCTGTGGTGTTTTGGAGAATATCCTACCAAACCTAGGTCAGAGAGAGGGCTGGAGTCAAATTCACACATTACCCAGGAGAATCAACGTATTGCAGTTAAATGAAGAGGAAGAGCGGGAGGTCGGTACTTTTTGGAAGATGGGCCTGGATGCCATAGCAGTTTTGAGGAATGGCTTAATAGATATTTTTGTTCGTATTTACAGTATTTATTATTATTTTATTTTATTTTCTATCCTGCCTTTATTATTTTTTATAAATAACTCAAGGTGGCAAACATACCTAATATTCCTTCCTCCTCCTATTTTCCCCACAACAACCACCATATGAGGTGAGTTGGGCTGAGAGAGAGTGACTGGCCCAAGGTTACCCAGCCAGCTTTCAAGCCTAAGGCGGGACTAGAACTCACAGACTCCTGGTTTCCTTAACCACTAGACCAAACTGACATATTTAGGAGTTCATTATACAATTCCATTGGAGTAGCTCTTGCAAAACCCAGACATGCCAGCTTTCCATATCTTTACCTCTGACACAGTGCTCCACTCATTGGGGTTGACTAAGACGACTGTGTCCAGGTCCTCACTCTGGTGGTGTAGGGTCCTCTGACCTGGAGAGACAGCAGAGAAGGTTTTTTTCAAATAGATCTGCCAGTTGCACATAGCTACCCTGCATGCTTCAAAGTTCAAGGCCATTATGACCAGGTCTTTGCTGAATTCTTCATGGAGGAAGGTCTTCAGACCTATAGCTGATTATGACTGCTCTTGTGGGCATTTTTCTCCTGTTCCTTCAGCTTAACTATGAACCTGCTGCAAGGAAACCACACTTGATTTTCATTCTAGACTATCTCAAATCACACAATGAACATGAACCAACAGTGCATCACAACATGAACCTGAGCCAACAGTGTGATCCAGCTGCAAAAAGGAAAAAAAAAAGCAACTATATTCTGCACTACAGACACTCAAGGGACATAATTGTTCCTCCCTTGATTTGTAGACTTAGAATATGGCATCCAATTCCAGACACTGCATTTAGGAATGACTTTGACAATCCAAAGCTATCTGGAGAGCAATCAAGAAAACAAGGAACTTGGAAGATATATTCTTACAAGGAGCAGTTAGAGACATTGGATGTGTTTAACCTAGAGAAGAGAAGATCAAAGGGAGATGAGATGGCTGTCTTCAAGTATTTGAAGGGATGTCTGTAGAAGACAGGGTGGAATTGTTTAGATTTGCTCTGGAAGATTGGAGAAGCAGCAATGGGTTTGATGGACACCACAAATTTCCTAATAGCTGTTCAGAAATGGAAGAGACTGCCTAGAGAGGGTAGATTTTCTTTCACTGCAGGTGTTTATGGAGAGGCTGGGTGTCTATCTGTGGAGGTGCTGTAGTAGTAGATCCCTCCACTGGGCAAAGGGGTGGATTACTGTAGATGATCTCTCAGGCACCTCCTAACCCTGAATTTGGCAAATGAACAGCAGGGAATGACAGACTGTGCCCCCCAGGCTTCCCTCAGCAACTGCTTCCAATTTCCATGGCTGTCCCCCACCCCACCCCACCCCACCCCCCAGTTGAGTTTTCCAGCCAACTGCTAGGTTGGCTTAGAATCAATAAAGATGAAAAGCGGGATTTTGTGAAAGAGCAACTATCCCTCTCTTCCAACCTATGGAGCTGCTTGGGACTCCTGAAAGTGAAGGAAGCTGAAAGTTGTTTCACTGCTGTCCACTGCTGCTAGGTCCTGTTAGGGTTTCAGTGAAGAGAGTCAGAGGCAGGATATTTTGAGAGTGTGGGCACAAATCCAAGTGTGTATTTTTCTCCCCAAAGTCAAACATTGGGAAAAAAGAGGTGAGGTGTCTCTTGCTTACCTGCAGCAAGAGGTACCTCATCAATGTTTGGCTGTTCATCTAAATTGTTCCCAAGAACCCCCACTCCAAAGAGTCTTGGTGACAGTTTGGTTCCTCAGGAAAACTTGGCTGCCTCTATCGCAACTGCTTCTACTCTCAAAGTGCATTTCCTGCTGGGATTTTTCCTTAACATTCCATCAGAACCTTTATTTATTTTTGAAAAAAATACACAAAAATACAAAAAGAAACCAGTTATAAAAATTACATACAGTACATACATACATACATAAACAATAGTAAAAAAGAACATTATAAATGGTAAACAACAACTAATGAACCAGAAAACTGAAAACAGTCCAAACATATCACCTACAGTATACATCAAATATTAAATAAAATCTGAAGATTTCAAATCTAAAAGAAAATAAGTCTCTAGTGTTGTAAAATATCATGAAATCTATGCCAAACATATTCCATCACTTTTTGATCAGTAGAAAAGATTGCATTTTCAAAATTATAAAATTATAATTGAATTATAATTACGAATTATAAAATTCATTTATAAACTCTCTTAGCAGTTCCCCATGCCTGATATAACCAACATTCTTCAAAAACGATCAAATTTCACATTTTGGAACATAATTTGACATCCAGACATTTTTACTATTAAGAGATTTCCATCTCTCTCTCTCTCTCAGAGGAATGCCAACAACTCGCAAGACCAAGTCATATGAGTCAATGATTTGTAGTTTATTCGTTTAGTTGCTTCCGACTCTTCGTGACTTCATGGACCAGCCCACGCCAGAGCTTCCTGTCGGTCGTCAATACCCTCAGCTCCCCCAGGGACAGATCCATCACCTCTAGAATATCATCCATCCACCTTGCCCTTGGTCGGCCCCTCTTCCTTTTGCCCTCCACTCTCCCTAGCATCAGCATCTTCTCCAGGGTGTCCTGTCTTCTCATTATGTGGCCAGAGTATTTCAGTTTTGCCTTTAATATCATTCCCTGGCTTTATTTCCTGGAGGATGGACTGGTTTGATCTTCTTGCAGTCCAAGGTACTCTCAGAATATTCCTCCAACACCACAGTTCCAAAGCGTCGATCTTCCTTCGTTCAGCCTTCCTTATGGTCCAGCTCTCGCAGCCATATGTTACTACGGGGAACACCATTGCTTTAACTATGCGGACCTTTGTTGTCAGTGTGATGTCTCTGCTCTTAACTATTTTATCGAGATTGGTCATTGCTCTTCTCCCAAGGATTAAGCGTCTTCTGATTTCCTGACTGCAGTCAGCATCTGCAGTAATCTTCGCACCTAGAAATACAAAGTCTTTCACTGCCTGTACCTTTTCTCCCTCTATTTGCCAGTTATCAATCAAGCTGGTTGCCATAATCTTGGTTTTTTTGAGGTTTAGCTGCAAGCCAGCTTTTGCACTTTCTTCTTTCACCTTCATCATAAGGCTCCTCAGTTCCTCTTCGCTTTCAGCCATCAAAGTGGTATCATCTGCATATCTGAGATGGTTAATGTTTCTTCCAGAGGTTTTAACTCCAGCCTTGGATTCCTCAAGCCCAGCTTGTCGCATGATGTGTTCTGTGTACATGTTGAATAGGTAGCGTGAGAGTATACAGCCCTGCCGTACTCCTTTCCCAATCTTAAACCAGTCTGTTGTTCCGTGGTCTGTTCTTACCGTTGCTACTTGGTCGTTATACAGATTCTTCAGGAGGCAGACAAGATGACTTGGTATCCCCATACCACTAAGAACTTGCCACAATTTGTTCTGGTCCGCACAGTCAAAGGCTTTAGAATAGTCAATAAAACAGAAATAGATGTTTTTTCTGAAACTCCCTGGCTTTTTCCATTATCCAGCGGATATTTGCAATTTGGTCCCTAGTTCCTCTGCCTTTTCTAAACCCAGCTTGTACATCTGGCAATTCTCGCTCCATGAATTGCTGAGTCAATGATACCTCAGTCTTTTTACATTGCCGGAAGAGATCATCTGACCTTCACTCTTTCAGGTACATTCTCCGGGGCATCCAATAGATTCAAAATAGAAGGTTTTGATGAATCAATTCAATGTTACATCTAATGAGACTGATTTAATATTAATCGAAGCAATCGATTCTATATTCTTTAAGACTTGCAACCTTTGGTGTTCCATCACAGAATATTCCAGTCCAGTGCCTGCTTTCCAGAAATTTAAATCCATTATTCCATATCCCGCCCTCTGGGATGATAAATGGCCTTTTTCTGTATGACATTTTTTTAGACATGTGAAGAGTGCTATCATGCCCCCTACAGGCTAACCACACCCCACTCCTTCATCTTGATATGCCAAACATGTTCTTGATAGGACTCCTGAACATCTTCTTTGCCCTTCCCTGAACTTGTTTTAGCTTCCCTTGAAGTACAGTTCCTAGTATCAGACACAATCCCTGAGGTGGGATCTGGCCAGCACAGGATAAAGTGGAATAAATCCTTCCCATTATTTAGAAATTATATTTGGTTGATAAGCCTATAATTTCACTGAGCACAGTCTCCAGGTCCAACGTGAGAGCCTCAGTGGCCCCTCATACCTTGATGATGCCAACAGATGGGACAGGTGCTGTCAGTAACCCATTGCCAGCAACCTTCACTACCAGAAAGAATAATTCCATGAAGAAAGTTGCATCCCATCTTCTCTCTCCTCTCTTACAAAGAATGATGTGGATGTTCAAAATACTTGAAGAAAAGTTATCTAGATGGTCGCTAAGATTCAACACCAATTTGATGGCACATAAATCAAAATGCTACTCAGAACAGAGGTAACCCTCCCCAAATTGTAAAACCAATTAAAATCTACAAATATTAAAGGGCCAGTGATGGAATGGACACCATCCAACATTGTGCAGAACAGTCACTGGATGACCATCTGATAACCTGGAGCTAATGATGTGAGTTGGAGGTGGCTTCACACGGAGGTCAGAGGACTCAGAACGGTCTTTCTGGATGGGGTGGTGTCAAGTGTATTAAACAAACAGACGAACAGGTTGTTGGGGAAGAGACATAAGCCATTTCTCTTCCAACTCTTCCTGCGACCAGGATTATGCTGAGCAGTCTGATAATTTCCCTGCTGCTGAAGAGCTCTGAGAGAGCCAGTCTGGTGTCCCAGTGAAGGCACCATGCTAGAAACTGGGAGACCCTGAGTTCTAGCCCTGCCTTTGGTGCAAAGCCAGCTGGGTGACCCTGGGCCAGTCACTCCCTCTCAGCCCTAGGAAGGAGGCAATGGCAAACCACTTCTTAAAATCTTGCCAAGAAAATTGCAGGGACTTGTCAATTGAACAAGTTCACAATTGAACAGATAAAAAAAAAAGAGCTCTACCTCAGTGGAGGTGATCCTGATAAACAAGCCAATCCATGCTGGGTTACAGAAACCTCCCTAAGGGACACTGCAAATTGATCAAAGTTGGGGGAAGGGACTGAAAAGAGCTGGAAGGCAGAGGAATGGGGCAGCCAGCTACTGCTCCCCTGAGATGGATGGCTTGAGCAGCTGGGAGAGGGGCAACAAGGAGCTGAAAGGATGAGCCTGGACTCTGCGGTCACCAGTCGGGGCTGGCTTGGATCTGACAGAAGGCAGGAGAAGTTGGAGGGTGAACATTTCAGCAGTGACATATGGCAGGAGGAGCTGAGTGGGAAGAGAAGGGAAATGGGCTATTTGGTGACCCAGACCATCTGACCAAACTGCCTCATCGCAGGGCCCAAGCACCCAGATGGCAGGAAGTCTGGACCCCAGACTGCTTTGATAAAGACACCATCTGTTCAATCTTTGTCCATGACGTGGTCATGGATGAGCAAGCAGGCCGGGTATGTGTTACCAGGACTTGTGGGAGTGGGGCGACTGCCCTCTTAGATCTGTTCACCCTGGTTTCAAATCCTGACCCAGGTGCTCTCTCTGAGTAGGGAAGATGAGGTGGCAGTGACCATCTGGGACAATCTAAAGGTGACCTGTTGTGGAGATGATGGCCTGTGAATGATGGCCTGCTACAATGAGCATAGAGAAAACTTGGGAATCCTGATCATGTCCCGCCAAGCAGATCCCTTTCTGAGCTCCTTGTTGGAGGACAGATGGTAGAGTTCTTTCAGCAATTCGTGCTGTGGGATAAATAAATATCAACCTCCAAGCCATTGGTGGGAATTTCTGGGAAAGATTGGAAATTCACTGCCATGAATTTCCAATCCATCATGGCAACCATGGCCTTGCCACAGGAAATTTCACACCCAATCCACATAGGTGGCTATAAGTTAGACCTAGTCTTCACCTCCAAGCAGTTGATATGTAATCTGAAATTGGACACTGTTAGGGTTACTCCCTGATCTGCATGAGTTTTACCCCCCACCAGTAACCTTCCTAGAGTGGGGAGGATGGTGAAGAAGGCCTATCCAGGCATATGATGGATCTAGATGCCTTTTGGCAAGCACTCGGCAGTTTCAGCAAGCTGGCTGAACTCTGGAATACAAAGTCACCCCAAGCAGCCCCCTCCTGTGTGCTAATCCCAGGGGCTCCTTGGTGTACTGTGGAGCTCTGAAAAACGAGGCAGCAGCAGAGATATCTGGAGTGCTGGTGAAGTGAAACCAGAAGTGTGTGGGACCGCACCCTCACAATCAAGCCTCCACTGTGCTGATGAGGACAAAAGCCATTGCCCTTTCTGGGCTGGTGGAATGTGCCCTGTGTCCCTCTTCAGGATGACCCCCATCCTTTGGGGGATGATGGGCAGGAAGTCTTTCCAGTGAGCAGCACTGAGATCTTGGAAGAACATTTTTCTGAAAAACTCTCCAGTGTGCCCTGGCCTGGGTTCCACACGGCAAGAATCAGGGTGACGGGGGAGAGTGGGGAAAGTGACTTGTGAAGCTGCCAATGTTCTTCTAAGGGGAGAGTTTATGCCTGCAGGAGGCAGTGGCAGACTGAGGCCTGTCCCTGACCTGGTCAAGGTAGATAACCTCTCCCCAACCTTCCCTTGAGAGCATGGTGGCACTGCCCTAGATGAAGCTGAGGACCTGGCTCCCTTTCAGGCAGGATTCAGACACAGGCATGTGGGTGGCACTGTATTGCATCATGCCTGGTGGGTGACCTTCCTCAGGACCCGGAGGAGGAGGTGTGTCCGCCTCGAGCTTTCAGACCACTCAGCAGCCTTCAGTGCCTGGCCTAGAAGGTGCTCCTCCACTTTGGGTGCCCTTTCTGCAGCATCAAGGCCTTCTGTCTCTTGCAGCTGACAAGACTGAGCCTTCTCTTTCTCCTGCAGGACCAGGAATTTTGACCCTGCTTCCCTGCTCTTTCCTTCTCCCGGGCTGACCGGAGGACCTCTCAAGAGGCAGCCAGGCCCCCACTGGCACCAGCTTCTGCCGATCTCCGAGAGAAGCGGGCCCAAATGCCACGTAGAAGCGGGCGCCCACGGCTGCGGTGCCCGGGAGAAGGAGGGGTCCCAGGGCAATAACGCCTCCTGCGTTCGAGGGGGAAGCAGCCGCACGGTGGGAGACCACCACCCCCAGCGCCTCAACCACCACGGAAGGCCCACGTCGGCTGTCCCTGGAGCCCCGGAGGGGACCCGCTTGGCGAAAGGCCGGCTAGCCAGGCTCCGGGAGATAGGCGGGGTGCCCGGCATTCAGAGCAGAGGGCGCTAGCTGCGGAATTTGCCGCAGTGTGCGCGCTGGGCGAGTGCGCGCAGCAAGTTCCCGAGCTTCCCCTCCCCACGGGAAACGGACGGGCGGTGGCCGAGGAGCCCCCCGCGGCAGGTCGAAAAACGTCTCGGGGCGAGCGGCTTCGGAGAGCGGCGGGCAGGTGCCGCCTCTCCCCGCCCGCCGCCTCTTGGCTGGGACGGGGAGAGCTGCGCGCGGCGCCCCCCTCCCCAAAGGCACCGCCGCGCCCCGGGGACCTCTCGGCCCTCCGTCCTACCCAAAGGCGATAGCGCGCGGAGGCATCTGGAGCCGCGATCAGGCTGGGGGGCCGGTAATGACGGCCGGGCCCCCTCCCTCCGGCAGCTGCGGGCCGAGCCGGCGGGCCTTCTCCGCACGCTGCATGCGCAGAGCGCCGAAGGGACGCCCGCCCGCTCCTCGGCTAGTCCGCGGCCCCGTCTTCTCCCGCAACCCCTTCCGCAGTGTCACCGCACGCCCCGCCTCACCTGCCCGGCGGCGGACTGATCTTGCGGGGTCCGCGGCCGGCCCGGCCCGGCACCGCCCACCGCCCTCGGATGCCCGCGGCGACTAGCCGGCCGCCGGGCCCCGGCACCGCCAGGCAGCAGCTGCTGCTGCTGCTGCTGTCAGCGCGCGGAGGAGGAGCCGCTCGCCTCCCGCCCAGGCAGGCGTAACCCCTTGTGAGCCGCGACCGCGCCTGCCGCTTCCCCCGCACAGCCGCCGGGCGACGCCCGGGCGTCGAGTCCCGCGGGCGCGGGTGGCCGAGGCTGGCGCCCTCTCCGCCCCGAGCCGGCTGACCAAAGGCAGCGGAGCGCGCTAGCCTCGAAGGCCGGCCGGGAGCAGAGGCGCGCGGCGGTCTTGCCCGCTGGGCTTTAAGGCCGTCGGCAGGCTGCGCGCCTGGGGGTCAGCGGGAGGGAGCGGGACGGGGTTAGGTGGTTCGAGGCCTTTAAGCAGCTGCCCGGAGGACAAAGTCCCCCCGCGTGCGAGGGGAGCCTGCCCGGAGGTGCCACGGCCGGCTGGGCTCCGCCGCATCTCGCTGAAGGACAGCCCGCCTGAGTCTGGCTCCGCTGCAGCAACGACGGCTGCCACCGGAACCGGTCCCAAATGGCGCTGCGCTGCATGAGCCTGCCTCACCCGCTTCAGCCTCCCAAAGTGCATCCTTCTCAGGAACTGGAAGTCTGGTCCTCTATGCCCAACCGTGCGATTTGTGCCTGAATTATTCATCTGTCTGGCTCCCTTCCTGGTAAAGGGGACACCTTTTCTTGGGGATGCCTGAACTCGGATTCCTGCCTCAGCCAAGGGCCTCATTGACTGTTGCTGATTCTGATTCACTTTGAACAACAACTTATTCAACTAAAGTGGCTCCTGTGTATTTATGAATTTAAATTAGGACTTTTAATATTGCCATCCTGGATTCTATTTTATATATTTATATTTAAGATATCTTGTTTTTATTTTATTTTAATCTCTTTTTAGGTTTACTGTAAGCCACCCAGAGTCACTCTTTTGAGGGAGATGGATGGTGATGGAATTTGATAAATAAAAAATAAACTTGTATGCTGCATGACTCTCAATGACACTGGGCGGCTCCCAGAGAAATTACAATAAAATTAATAAAAAATGAAAAATAAAGATAACAGATTGTTAATATATTGTTTTCTACTACAGATTAAGGTTACTATGGTAACTAATCATTTTGGCCAGGTGAAGAGGTTGAGTTTAATTGTCTCCTTTTCGGATGTTAATTTTTGCACCTGGGGGGAAGAACTTGCCTGGACTTGTTTTAGTTTCAGTTTCCCTTCTGTGTAGGCATGTAGAGAGTCAAGCTGCTCTCACTGAGAGCAGAAGCTTTTAAATATGTTTTGCTTTCTGTAAATAACATTATTTTTATAGAAATGCCTGGTGTGTGACTTTTCTGATCTCTCCTGGGCCAAAGGCTTTCCTAGCAATCTGCCAACAGGTTATGGGCCCAGTAAACAGCCCAGTAAGCCCAGTAAAACCCAGAGAGAATAGAGAGATCAGCTCTACACCTCATACACAATTTAAAGGCAGGTAGCAAAGACCTGTGAAGATTTTCTTTGGAGCCACCTGGAGATTTTCCAGCAACTGCCGGTCTACAGGACAAAGAAGCCAGCTGAGGTGACTTGCAAAAGAAGGAAGAAGCCATGGCTACCTCCCAGCCCTCAGCGATGCCTCTGGAGCACCTATCAGAGACCAACTATTTGAATTGGGCCCTGAAAATGGAGATGTATCTTCGCAGAGAGAATCTTTGGCTGCCAATTGGTGAGCAAACCCCCCAAAATCCCAGTGCTGAATGGCTTAGACAGGATGAGTGGGCTAGAGCCACCATTATCCTGGGAGTTGAGGACAATCAGCTAGTCCATGTGTGAGGCATGCAATCTGCAAAGCAACTTTGGGATGCTTTGAGAGACTTGTATGTGAAGGCAACAGCAGGGAGTAAAGTTACCCTTACAAAAAAGCTGTACAAAGCCTACCTAGCAGAAGGAGATAGCCTTCCTGAGCACCTGCATTATATTCAGCAGCTGTTTGTTGAGTTGCAGGAGAGAGGAATGGAATTTACACCTCTCACAAAATCCTATATCCTCCTGTCCTCACTGAATGCAACGTGGGACACGCTGATTTGTACCCTGGAGGCTATGCCTGAAGCAGACCTCACCCCATCGTATGTTACACAGCGCTTACTCGCTGAATGGGAGAAGAGAGAGGAAAGATCCCCCCTCCATCTCTTCTGGAAAGCTGCAACATCAGAAAACAAGGGAAATGAAGGGAAAGGAAGCTGAGGCCACAGCGCTAGCCAGCCAGCAATGCTTCACTTGTGGTTCAGCTGGACATTTGCAGAAAGACTGTGCCTTGAGACCCAAGAGTAGAAAGACAGAGAAGAAGAACACAAGGGCAACACAGAAGAAGGCTCTTCAGACAAGCCAAATTGCACAGGTTGCTGAGAAGGGTAATTCTGATGTATGGGTGTTAGATTCTGGGGCCAATTGTCATTTATGTAATTGTAAAAGCTCTTTTGTGTCACTGTCTAAAACTGAAAGACAAAGTGTATCTTTGGCTGATGGGTCTGTGACCAAAATTATGGGACAAGGTGACTTGTATTTATCCTGCTTGGGAGAAACTGTAAAAGGTGTGTTGTATGTGCCAAATTTACAAACAAACCTTTTATCTGTGGCACAATTGGCTGCATCAGGGTATGTCATAACATTTAAGAAAAATGGTTGTGAGATACGTAAAAATGGGAAATTGTGTGTTACTGGTATATTAAAAGATTCCTTGTACATTGTGCAAAATGCAAGGAAGCCAAGCTGCAAGGCTGCAGTTGGCAACACTCCATATCATGACCAATGTGTACACCTGATGCACAGGAGATTTGGTCATGCTAATTTCAAGTATATAGCACAAATGCCACAGCTGTGTGCTGACCTAAAGATAAAACCCTGTGACAAATACTTAGATTGTGTAGTTTGCAAAGAATGCAAAACACTAAAAGCTCCTGTGAGTAAGCACAGTGACAGAGTTACAACTAGACCTTTGGAAATTGTACACTCTGACATTATTGGTCCTTTTGCTCCAAGTCTTGGACAAGCAAGGTATGCAATGACCATCATTGATGATTTCTCAAGATACACATTTATCTACATCTTAAAACATAAAGATGAGGCATTTGAGAAATTTAAAGGTTTTGTGACATAGGCAAATGGAAAATTCCCAAGGCCAGTATCTGCACTCCAATGTGATAGAGGAGGAGAGTACCTGTCTCACAAATTCAAAAGGTTCCTAGTGGAAAAGGGGATAGAACAAATTCTTTCTAACCCTTACACCCCTCAGCAAAATGGTGTTGCTGAAAGAAAGGGCAGAATCTTGCAAAATGCGATGGAATGCATGCTTAAAGATTCACATTTATCTTTTAAGTATTGGGGAGAGGCAATATCTACTGCCTGTTATGTCCAAAACAGATTGTATAACTCTGATTCAGGACACTCCATTCCATTTGTTTTATGGTGTGAAACCAAAGGTAAGCCATCTTAGAGTGTTTGGTAGCACTGCTTGGGTTCATATTCCAAAACAACAGAGAAGGAAAGGAGGCCCCACAACAAAGAAAGCCATCTTTGTTGGCTATGAACAAAGCCAAAGGAGCTACAGGTTCATAATGGGAGAGAAATTAATAATTAGCAAAAGTGCTTCTTTTGCTGAACAAAACTGGGGGAGACTAAACTCTAACTCTCCAGTTGATCTGACCACAAGAGAACAGCAAGGACTTGCTGATAGTGATCTTTTGCCTGATGAGGACATTAAACCAGAAAAGCAAACTGAAGATCTGTCTGATGAGATAGATGCTTCTCAGGAAAGTGATAGGAGTCAAAATTTAAGTCCTGTATTACCTCGCAAATCTCAGAGAAGTAATAAAGGCGTTCCTCCATCATGTTTTCAGGCTGAAACAGTAAATGCTTTTCACATATTCACAGAACCTGAGTCTTTAGAACAGGTGAATGCTTTACCACCTGAGATTGCACAAAATTGGCATTCTGCCATGCAACAGGAATTAGCATCCTTGAAAGAAAATAAAACATGGAAACTGGTAAATCTACCTCCCAATGAATGCTGTCTAGGTTGTAGGTGGGTTTTCAAACTGAAAAGGGATGCTGATGGCAAAATCCAAAAATATAAAGCAAGGTTAGTTGCAAAAGGGTTCACTCAAAGGAAAGATTTAGACTTTGACAAGACTTTTGCACCAGTTACTAAAGGTGAATCAAGTAGATTACTGTTAACAATTGCTGCACTCAAAGGAATGTCAGTTCACCACTATGACATTCAAACTGCATTTATCTATGGTGATTTAGACCACAAATTATACATGCAACAACCCCCTGGCTATGAAAAAGGGGAGAATCTAGTCTGTGAACTGCAGAAGTCAATCTATGGGTTAAAACAAGCTGCTAGATCCTGGAACCAAATATTAGATGAAAAACTGCAGAATTTTGGTTTTGAAAAAGGAAAAGCAGATCCATGTGTACATATGAAGAAAGACAAACAAGGCTGTATGTATCTGCATTTATGTTGATGATTTGCTGCTGTTCACATCAACAGAAAAACAAAGGCTTGATTTTGAAGCCTGCATGAAAAGCCATTTCACATTAAAAAGCCTTGGAAATATAACAAATAACCTAGGTTTGGAAAAACACAGGGAGAAGGATGGTAGCTTTCTGTTAAACCAAAGGGGAGATAATGTTAAAATAATGTGAATGGAAAGACATACAGAGTTGTCAAAGAAAATTGGTTGGCATCTTATTCTGTAGTATAAAAAGGGGAGTGTTAATATATTGTTTTCTACTACAGATTAAGGTTACTATGGTAACTAATCATTTTGGCCAGGTGAAGAGGTTGAATTTAATTGTCTCCTTTTCGGATGTTAATTTTTGCACCTGGGGGGAAGAACTTGCCTGGACTTGTTTTAGTTTGTTTCCCTTCTGTGTAGGCATGTAGAGAGTCAAGCTGCTCTCACTGAGAGCCTGTAAGAATGCAGAAGCTTTTAAATATGTTTTGCTTTCTGTAAATAACATTATTTTTATAGAAATGCCTGGTGTGTGACTTTTCTGATCTCTCCTGGGCCAAAGGCTTTCCTAGCAATCTGCCAACACAGATGGCCCACATGTTGAAGTAAAGGGTCTCACTCTCATCCAAGACCTGGTGAAAAGCCAGGTCCTCATAGCTGCTCCAAACAACAGCAAAGTGGGGGCCCTCTGGATCTGGGGGAGGACCTCACACCAAAGGACAAGGGCTGCTACAGAGAAGGAGTGTGTTTGGGGGCCCAATAGATGACACTGTTTAATTGAAGGAACACCAAAACACAGCACCCTGCAGGATTGAATTGGCCAGGCAGATGCAATGAGAGACAGGCGGTCCCTCAAGTAACCAGGCCCCATCCCATGTAAGGCTTTACAGGTAATGACTAGCACTTTGAATTGCACCTGGAAGCAAACCGGCAACCAGTGCAGCTCGTGAAGCAGAGGGGCTACATGGGAATACCGAGGCCACGTACTGCCGTCTGTACCAGTGGAAGCTGTGTGTCGCAGTAGTTGAGCTGTGAGGTGACCAGGGCATGAGTGACTGTCTGAAGGGACCATCTGAATGCAGGATCTGGTGAGCCCAATGAAAACTAACATTACCTGGTCTTCAAACCACATTAGCTCCTGAAGCCATAAATGACACAATTTCAATATTCTGACTGCTAGAGACCAACAAGATCCTTTTGGCTAAACAGCTACCAGTACACTACTAAATATGTAGATCTATGATCTACCAGTAACTTACTGGCTTCTTCAGAAGAGCCCAGGTGCACCAAACAAAAATCTGTATTCAGCTCATCCAGCCTTATCCAATATAATGGCAGTAGGTCAAGTTGGATTAAATGTGAACTACTGTACATACTAGAGAATCCAGCAATGTTGGCTCAGTGACTGATGTTAGTTAGGTGCCATTGAGTCAAGAAAGGCTTCTCATCTTGACCTGTCTTAATTAATGACAACTTGTAGCTCTTTCAAGGGTAGTCCAGTTATTTTTTAAATCCCATTCATCCATTTTAACTATTGTCTGAGGATGATAATTTTTCCCTTTTCACTACCCCTTTATAGCATACCACATGCCCTAAAGTGTGTGAGTTTCTGCTCCTTGAGTATTGCTGGTGCAGAGCTGTTTGGCTGGCCAGTCCACGCAGCAGCTGTCTCCAGGTCTCATGCTTTCTCCATCCCTGCTTTTCAAAGCCATATGTTACCATGTTACTTTAACTCTTCCAATCTGTGTTGTCACTGTATTGCAGTGCATCAATGGAAGTGAATACAAAGATCTCATAGCAGTTGTTTTCTATGTACCAGACTTAGAAGTCAAGTTACTAAGTGTCTCAACATTGAATAACAAAGGCTTTCATGTGGCTTTTAATGCTAATGGGTAATGTAAAGTGACCAGTAAAGAAAAGATTTATGTTACAGGCTTTCAAAAGGAAGGCATCTACCAGGTAGACTGCGAACAACCACCACCAGATGTCAGCCTCGCCTGTCAGCAGCAAAAGGAGGACAACAGCGCCACCACCTGACACAGACGTTTTGCACACCATGATTTTAACACAATTTTTAGAATGAAAATTGAAGGCATGGTAAGAGATTTTGAAATAAGCAACCATGATAAATGCCAATTGAAGTGTGTGATATGCATCAAAGGAAAGGCAGCAAGACCAGCCATACCCAAACTAAGGGAAAAGTGGGTAACCAAGCCATTCGAACTTATCCACACTGATTTGTGTGGACCTCTTCAAGCATCAGCAGGTGGAAATAAATATGTTTTGTGCTTTATAGATGATTTTTCCAGATACTGTGTGACCTACCTAGGGAGAAATCCCAAACAGTGGACATGCTGAAAGCGTATGTAGCCATGGTGACCAATAAGTTCAACAGAACCCCTCAAGCCCTCCAAAGCAACTGCGGAGGTGAGTTTATTTCACAAACCATGCAAACATACCTAACACAACTAAGTATAGAACACAGACTAACCACTCCATACACACCTGAACAAAATGGAGTTGCAGAAAGAAAAAAATGCTCACTAATGGACATGGTAAGATGTATGCTTTTAGAAGCAGATCTCTCTGACAAATACTGGGCAGATGCTGTTTTAAAGGCTACATACTTACAGAATAGACTGCCAACCAAAGCCAACAAGGTAACACCTTTTGAGCTATGGCATGAACACAAACCAAGCGTAAAGCATCTGAGAGGATTTGGATCCAAGGCTTATGCACACATACCAAAGAAGAGATCCAAACTAGACCCCCGAGCTGAAAATGGCATCATGATCGGGTATGCTCAAGGAAGCAAGGGATACAGAATCCTGAACCTGAAGACAGGAAAAGCAAGCACGTGCAGAGTGATGTACTTCGATGAATGAGAGAGGGGCTACCATAGTCATGCTGACGATGACTGCGCAGAAACCAACAGTGGCAGGTACCAGCTTGAGACATTTAGCCCAACATTCAAAGACACAGCCACCACACTGACCCAGAGGGAGATAGAAGCCCAGGCAGAAACTCCACCAGAGTCAGATGACGAGTTCAAAGATGCAGAACGGGTTGAACCACCAGGTGCTACTCCTGAACCTGCCCCAAGATGCTCATCATGAATAAGGAGTTCCAGCCGAGAGATTCACCTACCTCACAAGGTCGTCATTACCAAAAGAACCTGCATCATGGAACAAAGTGCAGCAAATGCCACCAGATGAAGCAAGCAAGTGGAAGAAAGCAGCACAAGAAAAGCTAGAGGCTCTACACAAGAACAAAACATGGACTTTGACAAAACTACCAAAATGCAAAAAAGCCATAGGATGCAAATGCTAGTTCAGCCACTTCTGCATTGGATCCGTGCCCCGCCTGGTTGGTCAAGGCTGCCCGGGAGGAGGGACGTGATTGGGTCTGGGTGGTGGTGAATTCCTCTTTGAGAGAGGGGGTGCTCCCGTCGGCTCTTAAGGAGGCGGTGGTGCGTCCTCTCCTCAAGAGGCCATCGCTCGACCCCCCCAACTTGGATAATTTTCGTCCAGTCTCCAATCTCCCCTTTCTGGGGAAGGTTGTGGAGAGAGTGGTCGTGTGGCAGCTGCAGAGGACCCTGGATGAAGCGGATTATCTGGACCCTTTTCAGTCAGGGTTCAGGCCGGGTTACGGGACTGAGACAGCATTGATCGCACTCTTAGATGACCTCTGGCGGGAGCAGGATGGGGACAGTGCAACCATCCTTGCTCTTCTTGAGCTTTCAACAGCCTTCGATATCATCGATTATGGTATCCTTCTGGACCGGCTTCGGGAGTTGGGGGTGGGCGGCACAGTATCGTGCTGGTTCTCCTCCTTCCTCTGGGGTCGGTTCCAGTCAGTGTTGATGGGGGGTAGAGGTCCAGCCCATTTCCCCTACTTCATGGGGTGCCTCAGGGCTCGGTTCTCTCCCCTCTCCTATTTAACATCTACATGAGGCCATTGGGGAGGTGATCCAATGGTTTGGGGCGAGGTATCATCAATATGTTGATACCCAGCTTTATATCTCCACCCCTGGCCGACTGAGTGATGCCATGGATGTCCTGACCCAGTGCCTGGAGGCTGTAAGGGCCTGGATGGGGTGCAATGGGCCTTCCAGTGACAAGGTTTTTCCATCGTTGGTCTTGGATGGGGTTGCACTGCCCCAGACACACCCAGTGCGCAATCTGGGGGTCCTCATAGACTCATGGCTCCTGCTTGAAGAGCAGGTGGCAGCAATGGCTAGGAGGGCCTTTGCACACCTTCGGGTTGTGCGCCAGTTGCGCCCATTCCTGGACTGGGAGGCTCTACTCATTGTCACTCATGCCCTCGTGACCTCCTGTCTGGATTACTGCAACGCGCTCTACATGGGGCTGCCCTTGAAGAGCATTCAGAGGCTTCAGCTGGTGCAGAATGCAGTTGCACGGGGAGTAAGTGGAGTGGACACACGTAACACCACTGCTACGGGAACTGCATTGGTTGCCAGTGTGCTTCCAGGTGCAATTCAAGGTGCTGATTGTCACCTTTAAAGCCCTTCATAGCTTGGGACCGGGTTACCTAAGGGACCACATTCTCCCAGATGTTTCTACCCGTCCAATTTGATCTGGTAGATTGAACATGCTACGGATCCCGTCAGCCAAAGAACGTCGATTGGTGGGGACTAGAAGGCGTGCCTTTTCAGCCGTAGCGCCTGCCCTCTGGAATATTCTCCCCTCAGAGATCAGGATGTCCCCAACCCTGTTGGCCTTTTGTAAGGCCGTAAAGACCTGGTTACGTCCCCAGGCCTGGGGCCCCGAGTGTGGTAATGGTCCCATTTCTTGGTTGTATTGACATCTTACATTGTTTACTTGGCAGCCATGTATATTTATTTTTTATTGTAATTGTTTTAATTGTAATTGTTTTATGATTTTATGGTTTTTATTGTTGTGAGCCACCCAGAGTCACTGGTTGAGATGGGCGGCTATAGAAATTGAATGAATGAATGAATAAATAAATAAATGGGTTTTCAAAGCCAAACAAGATGAAAACGGAGAAGTACAAAGATACAAAGCTAGACTAGTCGCAAAAGGCTATTCACAAAAGTATGGACTTGATTACGATGAATGTTTTGCTCCCATGTAAAACATACCACAGTCAGAATGCTCCTGAGTCTAGCAGCTTCCAGGAACATGAGTGTTGAGCACCTGGATGTAAAGACTGCATTTCTACATGGAGAGATAGAGGAAGAACTGTACATGCTGCAGCCTCCAGGCTTTGCCAATCCCAAGACACAGCAACTCATTTGCAAACTTCAGAAGGGGATTTATGGCTGAAGCAAGCAGCAAGGGCATGGAATGAGAAGTTGAACCAAGTACTTCTTAAGCAGGGTTTTCTTCAAGGCAAAGCTGATCCCTGTCTCTACACAAGACGCAGAAACGGCAGAGAGGTGTACATTCTTTGTTATGTGATTTGATGATTTGCCGTAATAGCAAAAGAGACTTTGATGAAATCGTGTCCAACCTGAACAAAGAAGTAGAAGGTACCTAAAGGGCACTATACTTCTAAAACTAAAGTCGATGAAGATTCTCCGTCATCCAGGTGGAATTGTCTGTAGATTGAGTCATGGCAACTGGATTTCTTTCTTTTTGGTAGAAATGTTTTGCTGCTTGTCCAAGCAGCTTCTTCAGTCTGGGCAAAGGTTGGTGAGGAGACCGCATATACGTCTTCCAGGGTGGCTGCATTGTCCCTACACCTGAACGGCTGTTAATTGTGCCGTGGAGGTGTGGATTGCCTTTGGGATGTCTTACTCCTAGATCCTCTGTTCATCCCCAAGTGGATCGTTGAGAGTGGCCTTCCTGGTGGTCTTCCCCCCCCCGAATCTTTATTAATTTATTTAAATAAACATAAAATTACATACAAACAATAATATCTTGCAGTACAAAAAAGAAGAAGAGAGAAGAAAAAGAAAAAAAGAGAAGAGGAGAGGGAAAAAAAAGAAAAAAATGAAAAAAATATATATAAAAAAATAAATAAAAAAAAAAAGGGGGATAAAATGAAAAATAAATAAATAAATAAATAAATAGAAAGATTAGGGTTTCCAACTTTCTAGACGGTACAGCTTAGTATCCTAGTGTGTTATTTTTTTCCTTAATTCTCTAAATTGCCTTCTTTAATTCTAATAAGAGATTAAACAAAGTAATTTGCTATTTACATACTATATGATCATATTAACTTTTAAGTCCATTCCACATATTTAAAAAAGGGTGTCCAGTCCTTTTGAAAATCTTCCATATTTTTATCGTTTAGTTGGTCCGTTAGTTTTGCCATTTGTGCCAAGTTTAGGGATTTAAGTATCCATTCTTCCACAGATGGGATTAATTCTTCTTTCCACTTTGCAGTGTAGATAATTCGGGCCGAAGTAATCAAATACAGTAGAAGTTTTCCATAGTTTTTTTCCAAATCTTCGTTCATAAAGCCCAACAAATAGAGTTCCGGTAATTTATCAATATTAACTGCCAACATTTTACAAATTATATTATGTAGAGATGACCAATTTTTTTTTTGCTTTTTTACAAGTCCACCACATATGGTATAAAGTTCCAATTTCTTTTTTACATTTCCAACAAACATTTGACGTATTTCGAAACATTTTCGATAATTTTTCAGGAGTAATATACCACATGTACATCATTTTATAAACATTTTCTTTTAAATTGTAATTTAATGTAAATCTTAATCCCTTAGTCCACATCCTTTCCCAAACATCGTATTCAATATTGTATCCAAAATTTTTCTCCCATTTATTCATACATTGCTTAATTTGTACATTTAGTATTCCTTGTAATAACATTTTATATATTTTAGAGATCATGTGGTCATTATTAGCATAGATTTGTTCATCCCACCAAGATAGTTTTTTTGTAAATTTGTAACTTTTGGCATCTATTTTAAATTGTTCTTTTAATTGAATATATGTAAACCATTGACATGAATATCCTTCATTTTCCAGTTCTTGTCTTCATTGTAAATTTGGTCCCTTCAAATTTTATTAAATCCGAATATTTTAGCCACTTATGGTTTCCTATTGTTTCTCGCCTTACAAAAGCTTCTTGTGGGGAAATTCATAGTGGTATTGTTGATGTTAAAATAGATTTATATTTTCCCCAAATTTTAAGAATAGACGGTCTAACACAATGATTGTTAAATGTTTTATTTACTTTCAATTTGTTATACCATAAGAAACCGTGCCATCCAAATTTTAAATCATGCCCTTCTAAATTTAGTCATTTATGATCTTGTAGGGTGATCCATTCTTTTAACCATAATAGACCACATGCCTCATAATATAGCCTGAAATCGGGAAGACCCAAGCCTCCTCTTTCCTTATCCTCTTGTAGTAATTTAAATTTAATTCTTGGTCTTTTCCCTTGCCAAATAAATTTTGAAAGATCTTTTTGCCATAATTTAAATTTTTTATCAGTTATAAATGTTGGAATAGTTTGAAATAAAAATAGCATCTTCGGCAGAATATTCATCTTAATTGCAGAGATTCGTCCCATAAGTGATAAATTTAATTTTCCCCACCTCAATAAATCTTGTTTAATTTCCTTCCGTATTTTAACATAATTATTTTGAAATAAATCACTAGTATTGGCTGAAATCTCTATCCCTAAATATCTAACTTTTTAAACACTATTAAATCCTGATTTAATTTCTAATACATTCTGATTATTTTGTGGCATGTTTAAATTTATCATCTTCATTTTTTGATTATTTATTTTAAAACCAGCTAATTCTCCATATTCTTGTAGTGTCTTTAATAAGTAATCAATTGATATTAAGTGGTTTTGTAAAGTGATAACTAAATCATCCGCAAAGGCTCTTAATTTATATGTTTCTTGTTTAATCTTTATCCTTTCAATTTGATGATCCTGTCATGAGTAAGGATGGCGAGCAGGGGGCTCCCACCCAGACTGTCAAGCGCATGCGTAGCACTGAGGAACTGTTCAGCCATTCAAAGAGACACAGATCGGGACCGCCTTAACCTTTGGGGTTTATATGGCTGGGTTTTTCCCACGCTTCCTCAGTTTGTTAGGATTCTTGTTAAGTACTACTAATAAATATTAGAGACCAAGTCATTGTCTCAGTGTGTTTCCTGGTAATCAGGACAGATCCTTTCCAATAGCTTCTCTTAGAACTTCCAATACCAATATAAATAATAAAGGAGATAGCGGACAACCTTGCCTTGTTCCTTTTTCTATTTGACCTTCTTGTGTTATCTCTTCGTTGATCACAATTCTGGCTTTTTGAAATGTATAAATTGATTTTATTGCTTTTATAAATATATTGCCAAAATCCATCAATTCTAAAGTCTTAAGCATAAAATTTCAATTTAGGTTGTCAAAAGCTTTTTCAGCATCTAAAAATAACATAATCTGTTTTTCATTATGAAATTGAGCATACTCTATTATATTTAAAACCGTCATATTGTTTGTTATATATCTTTGGGGTAAAAAACCATTTTGATCATTATTAATTATTTCTTGAAGTATTGTTTTTAGTCTTTCAGTTAGAATTAAAGTAAATATTTTATAGTCATTGTTTAATAACGAAATAGGTCTATAATTTTTGCATAGTGATGGGTCTTATTCTTCTTTTGGGATTAGTATGATATTTGCCTCTGACCAAGATTTTGGTATTGGATTTCCTAACAGAATCGCATTCATTAAATCTTTAAGTGGTAACAAAATTTGATCTTGAAAATATTTATAATAACCTGCTGAAAATCTGTCTGGACCTGGAACTTTGCCTGTTTTCAATTTTCTAATTGCCTCTATAATTTCCTGGGTTGTCATGGGATTGTTAATTAATGCTTTTTGGTCTTTAGTTAATTTCTTTAAATTTTGTTTTAATAAATAATTTTGAATTTTATCAATTGAAATTTCTTGTTTCTTATATAGGTTTATAAAGAAATTATGAAATGCCTTTTTAATTTTTTCATTGTCAACTAATTCTTTCCCATTTTCTCGAATTTTAGTAATTTTTTTTCCTTTTCTTAATTTGTATGCTAACCATTTTCCAGCTTTATTAGCATATTCAAAATTTCTTTGTTTAATATATCTCAATTTTCTTTCAATTTCATCTGTTGTGAGTATTTTTAATTGCTGCTGTAAAATTTTTATTTGATGATTTATACCTTCATCTGATGGTCTTATTTGAATATTTTTTTCTTTTATCTTAATCTGATCAAGAACTGTTTGAATTTTTTGTTGTGTTTTCCTCTTTAAGCAACTATTTAAATACATAAAATATCGTCTCATATGTGCCTTGCTAGTATCCCATACTGTCCCAATACTCACTTCATTATTTAGATTCCATTCAAAGAATTATTTTAATTTCTTTTGGCAATCTTCTACAAGTCCTTTATTTCTCAACAAGGTTTCATTTAATCTCCACCTATAACTTTTTGGGTGGAGTTTTATAACCAATTGAACTGGATTATGGTCTGAGAAGGATCGGGGGAGAATTGATACATTTAAAATTTTATTTGCCAAATATTTAGATAACCATATCATATCGATCCTGGAGAACGATTTGAATCTGTCTGAATAAAATGTGTAATCTCTAGCCATACTGTTTTTATATCTCCAGGCATCTACAATAGCCAAATTTTCTGACATATCAAAAAAAGATTGGGGCAATTTTCCTTGATTTTTTTTAATTTGTTGTTCAGATTTTCTGTCAATAATTGGTAAGGTAACTCCGTTCCAATCTCCCATCATAATCCAATTGTTATAGGATAATTTGGAAAGTTCATTTGATAAATTTTGATAGAATTTATTCTGATTATCATTAGGGGCATATACTCCAACCAATATTGCTTTAGAATTTTGTAGTTCTAATTCTATTATTAAATATCTCCCATTTTTATCATCACTTATTAATTTAGGATTTAGATGGGGCTTTACATATATTACAATTCCATTTTTTTTTCATTTGCTGCTATAAATTCATTTCCTAATTTGTTATTTACCAGATATTTACTGTCTTTTTTTGCAATATGAGTTTCTTGAAGACATACTATATCTTGTTTTAATCTGTATAAATAGTGAAAAACTTCTTTCCTTTTAGCTGGGGTATTGGCTCCATTTATATTCCAGGAAAGGCATTTTAGTTCACTCATTGGAGAGGAGTATTGCAAATTCTTTAGAACTTGAAGCTAGTTCCTCTCCACTTTGTTCCTCTGTATTTAAATGTTTACTTTCTTTACTTTCTGGCCTTTCCCTTCTACCTGTTTCTGGTTCTAAATCTTTCTTATATTTTCTGAGAAATTCCTGAGCCTTAAAAATAGTATTCAGTTTATATCTTTGTTGTTGGAATGTGACATTAACTCCTTCCAATACTTCCCACCTAAAGGGGATTTTATTTCGTTTAAGGACTTCAGTGAGAAAGAAATAATCTCTTCTTTTTTTTAATGTTCTCAGTGGTATGTCTTTCAATATCATAATCTCCTCTCCTTCGATATTAATTTTTTCCCCATAGGAGGCCTGTATTATCAATTCTTTGGTCTTCTTCCTCGCAAATTCAATTATTGTATCTCTTGGTTTCCGGTTAATTTTTGCATATTTTGAATTAACTCTGAATATTTTTCTATATCTTCTTCTAGCCTTTCTTCCTCCCATTCAATTAAACTTGCAAGCATTTGAACCACTATTTCCCTTATTTCTGCCTCTTTTTTTTCAGATACACCTCTAAGCCTAACACAATGTTCTTTTTCTTTTAACTCTAACACAGTTAATCGGTCTAATTCTATATCATTCTCTACTTCTAATTTCTCCACTCTTTCTCTTATAGGTAAAGGTAAAGGTTTCCCTTGACGTAAAGTCCAGTCGTGTCCGACTCTAGGGGGCGGTGCTCATCTCTGTTTCTAAGCCGTTAGAGCCGGCGTTGTCCATAGGACACTTCCGGGTCATGTGGCCAGCATGACTCACGGAACGTCGTCTTTCTCTTACCTCTTGAATGTCTGCTTTTATTCTTTTGTCCATTGTCTCTAACTTATGATCTAACCTTTTTTCAAATCCATCTATTTTCTCCTCTAATAATTGCATTACATTTTGAGTAATATTTTGGATTGTTTTTTGCGTAAAGTCTTCAAACATGGCTTTCAGCCATTCTCCTTCCCCGGCTTCTGAGCCTCTCCTATTCTGTCTCCTTGTATTCATTTTGTTCTTATAGAAATCTTTGTTTACCTATCTTAATCACTACACCTAATGTTATATTTATCTATATAAAGCAATGTATAATATTTATATCAAAACATACAGAGCATACAATTCAAAATAATCTTATAAACATCTGCAATATAGTCCAATATGGCACTAGAAATTAATTAATTAATTCAGTTCCTTTTAAGTGAGGACTGGCAGTAAAGCTTTTTGTCTCCAAAGTATAGAAAAGTTTTTTTTCCCCTCCGCTTAGAAAGTTTCTTCTTTTTCTCTTCTGTGGTCAAAAGTTGTTTCTTTTACTAGAGATGAAGGGGCTGCAGAATTGCCTAGCTAGCTAGGCTACTCACGCGGGTTCTACCAATGTGCCTCCAGGCTTCCCGGCTGCTTTGTTGTTGTGGCGAAAGTGAAGTGTTGAAAGAGAAAGCAAAGCTTTTGCCGGCAGCGCTCCTTTCCTCGCGCTGCCTACGAGGTCTGCCCGTCTCTCTCCGACTCCGCAGAACTCCCAACCTCTGCGTTGTAGATATTAATTTTTCCGAGCTGTTACGCAGCTCGACCAGCCGCCATACTCCTTCACCGGAAACCCCGCCTTCCTGATGGTCTTAATCTTCCTGGGGACTGATGAAAGAGCAGCATGAAAAATGGGGGACAAGTTGTGTCTGAGGCCTCCAACCTCTATTGAGGGAAGGATTTTCCATTTTGGCATGAATAGATTCCTTAACTCCTCTCTCAAACCACCTATCTTCTCTGTCCAAAATGTGAACATTGTTGTCCTCAAATGAGTGTCCTTTTTCTTTTAGATGAAGGTAAACTGCTGATTCTGGTCCTGTGGTGTTGCTCCTCCCGCGTTGGGCCATCGTCTTGTGTAAAGGCTGTTTGGCTTCCCCAACGTAGAGCTCAGAACACCCCTCACTGCCCTGGATTGCATATACTCCGTTGGTCCTCTTATGTTTCGGTGTTGGATCTTTAGCGTTTACAAGCCTCTGTCTCAGTGTGTTAGTGGGTTTGCAATATACCGTTATGTGGTGTTTTCCAAATATCCATTTTATCCTTTCTGACACATTTTATCCTTTCGTGTCGGAAAGGATAAAACGGATATTTGAAAAACACCACATACCTGTATTATAGAAAGTAAGCTACTTCTATTTTTCTTCATCTAACTACTATATCTCCAAAAAGGGAACGCCTCCTTCCATGCCCAGCCAGGTTTCGGTAATGCACGCCAGGTCTACCTGCTCCTCCGTGATCAAAACACTTATGAGGGGGACCTTTTTGTTAACTGACCTGGCGTTACAAAGCAGCGGCCGAACGTCAGGGCCACCACTAGTCTGCTGATCAGGGCCTGGGGTTGAGTATGGAAGGCTGGAGCATGCCACACGTAGAAAAAACCAGGGGCACCTTCCTCTAAGATGACCCACCCTCTGGCTCCCATCATATTGTCCCCTTCCCATCACCACCTTGATGACCTGCCCTGCCCTGCCCTACATCCCCCAGAGTCTCAGAATCCATTAGCCCCCACTCCTGGACTTCCAAAAACACTGGTTGAGAATAGGGGTCCCTCCATTCAGTCATACAGCCTCACTCCCTCTCATCAATCACAAGGCAGTGGAGGGCCCTGTCAGTGCACCAGTCATGCTCTCAGCACTGGCAGGGACCAACCACCACCCACACACTCACTCACTGTGCCCACCTCAACCTCTCTCGCTGGTCAGCAGGGGGGTACCCCAGCCACTACTCCTCACCCCCCACCTCTCACTCAGGGGGTGAGTGTTCTCACACTCCCCATCCAAACCTGTACTCCCTCTCACATCTCTCCCCCCGAGGGGGAGTACACCGTTCACCTAGGAGGGATCCCCAATAACTCTGATTATATGTAGAACTGGGACGGTTAGGAAGAGATGGCCAGCTTAGATTCCACTGTGGTCTCAATACTGCTGTTCCAAAGTCCAAAGCCCACTGGATGCAAATAATTGAAATTCCCTCAGGGGGCACCTGAGTCAGGGGTCCCTAAACAGACCCCCAAAATTCACCATAGCCACTCAGGCCACCACATCACTGAGGTCACGTTATCGGACCCCTACCACCACACCACCCAAATCTGTTGCGGCACTGCGTTGATCCCTCAGTCCAGGGCTCACCCAGGTCGTTCCGTTGGGTTGCAATTCAGTGTTGTGTCAGACCACCGGCCTGCTGAGTCACTGCAACTACATTGCCTATCCACTGCCCCATGCCCCAAGCTACGCCGCCAAGGCCTGTTCATTGCCCAGGTCTACCGTGTGTCTGCCGAGGTCACCACTGCACGACTCCATCCATCACCAGGGCCCACTATCCCGCCAGGGTCTGCTGAGCTGCCCACGCCGGCTTAATATGCCGGGATTCACCGCCCCACCAATTCCACTGTGCCTTGCCACTGACAAGTGGTATTATCACCCCCATGTCAACTGGGGATGGATGTCCATTGAAGTCCCTCACTGCTTCCCACTGCTCTATCCAGGGGGGAATCCACCAAACCCACACAATATGTTGGGGTTATTCCCTTCAGCCCCCCAAAACTTTGACCGACCAGCCTGGGTTGGGTTAGAGGCTAGGTGTAGTTTTCAGGCTCACCCCCTCAGAGCGCCAGCCGGTGTTTGCTTGTGATCGCCATCTTGGAAATTATAGCAGAGAGAAGAGCTAAAATTGCATCACCTTATCTGCAAAGAAGCTCAAGACCCTGCGGGCACAGGTGGTCTTCTCACCCACCCTTCCAGTTCATGGAAGAAGACTGGCAAGGGAAAGAGAAAGGCTGAAGGTCAATGGCCAATTACACCAATGGCATAAACAGGAGATTTCTTTTCTTGAGCCACGGTTTCAATTATCAAGATGGCAGACTTACAGCACACGGAGGGTTGCACTTCATATAAACTGGGAAAAATAGATTTGGCCAAAGCAAAACTGGGTTTGATTAGTGGAGGGGATGGGAGTTTTAAACTGACCTCAGATAAAGAATTGTGCAATATAAGGAAGTGGGAGTATTGCCTTAGTGATAGCCTTTATTGCTATATGTGAACTATAGAAGGTGAGCTTGAATTCTTAGCATGGGAAGGAAAGTATTTAAGAGGTATATCAGACATTTGATAGGATAAATCCCATGACTGAAATGCTCAGAGGCCCTTTCTTCTACCTGGGCCTAAAAGCTGTATTCCAGAAATGATATTAGCCATGCCATCTTGAACAAATAGCTTTCTGCTTGGATACAACATAAATTTTTATTCTGTTTATTTATATACCATGTGCTCCCAGCCAGCAGAGGAGCCCATGATTGCTGACAATCAAGTTCCAGAACATAACTCCAAAATAATTTAAACTCTTGGACCAGCCTGAGGAGTTCTTCATAAGGCAGGGTCCCTCTCTGGGGATCATCGCAGCCCAGCCTGAAGAAGAAGAAGAAGATCTGGGCATTGGCGGACTCACAGAGAAGCAGCTACGAGAGCTGCAGGATATGGTAAGATTTGGTGTTCAGAAATCAGAAGTCATTCTGATCTCATTGATGATCTGGGCTTTAAGTGTTCTCTAAAAGGAGGTTTCTGTGCTGGTTCCTCAGTCTTAACTTGTTGAACTTAGGAAGCATTCTTTTTCTAGAGGCGTGCATGAAACTGAAAAAAAAAAGGCTTGTTTTCAGCTTGGAGCAAAACAGCCCACCTGGAATGTTTCATCAGAACTATCTGAGCTGGCTGTGCTCCAACAAGATAAAAGTTGAGATGCCTCAGCCACGTATTTTTTGGTCTAAAGGACAAAACTTGAAATGTTCTGAGTGTTCTGTGATAGGGAAAAATGGGAATTCAAAACAAGTGCTTGCTCCCTCAATTTTTGATCTCGAGCTACATGAGGTGACAGATGAGGTCCATGTTGAGAGCCAACTACACCAAAATTGGCTAAAGGAACTATTTTTTAAGCAAATGTAAACATGTTTTAAAGCAACTTTTGTGCATGTGTTTTGCAAAGGCTTTGCAGAACCTTACAGAAGCCAACAGCAGCAATGGACTTACTTCAGCATAGCCTAGGAGTAACATAGCAGCAGAATATAGTTTTCAGGCTGCTGGTCTGAGGCTGGTTCCCTTGCCAACCACAAGGTCTTATTTGGTGAACAAAGCTCAATAAACCAAAGTAACAAATGTCTTTGGGGAAGAAGACTGATATTTAAATGATGCTATAAGCAATAAAAGCAGCAATGTTGTCTTTACACTTTGCATGCATTCAGAAAACTTAGCAAGTGTGGGCTGGTAACGGATTTAAAAACCAAGAGTGCCCACCATTCACCAGAGTCTCTAGAATGAGGAATCATGCGGGGAGCTGTAAGGCTTGGTCCTGGGTCCACTCCTCTTCAGAATATTTATTGATTATTTGAAGGATGAGGTAGAAGGAAGGAATGCTGATCAATTTTACTGATCAGATTCGGTGACCTAGCTAATAATCTAGAACAAAATTCAAGCTGATCTTGGTAGGTTGCAAAAGTGGGCTGAATTATATTTAAATGAGTCAAATGCAAAGTTTCTCACTTAAGAAAAATATATCCATGCACAGATGCATTCAACTGGATTCCTCTGAGATCCCTGGCTTGATTATGGCATGGGGGAAAAGGTACCCTTCCTGCAGGGAGACAGGGCCCATTTGGCCTTCCCCAAGTAATTGATGGGCCCAGTGGGGCTTGAGAGAGAGCTTGGGGTTTTCTTGGATCAAATAGTTCCTATGTGGCCTCTCCCTGTGTGTTGATCCTGGGGTGTGCCTTGGTTTACTGAGCAGCTCTGGAGATGAAGCACCAGAAAAGACATCTGGAGTGCCACTGGAGGAAAACTCGAAGTGAGACTGATTAGACACAGGTGGTAATAAAAGCGTTAAAATGTCAACATTTTATTACCTTGTGGTAATAAAAGCGTTAAAATGTCAACATTTCTCCACCCTTATTGGATCCACCGATAGCTGTCCAGCAACCTGGGTAACCTAGTCTCTGTTGGGTAGGGAGGACCCCTTGGAACATCTGCTGAGCATTTTTGAGGATTATTCAGAGTGAGGATTAGGATGCGTTTGAGCCTTTGACTCTCAAGGAAGGGGACAGAGCTCTCTGTACTGTCAGCTTGGCCACCTGTTTACTGGATCTGTGCCGCTCCTGGGACATAACATCAGCCAAGGAGGTGACCTGTGGTTGGGTCCATGCTGTGGTGTTGGCCTTTCTGAGAGAAGGGCTGGTACCTCCTGCCTTGAAAGAGGCAGTGATATGGCCCCTACTCAAGAGGCTGTCCTTGGACCCCACAGTTTTTGACAACTACTGACTAGTCTCCAAACTTCCCTTTTTGGGGAAGGTTGTTGAGAAGGTGGTTGGTCTAGAGCTGATGAGAACCCTGGAGAAAATTGATTATCTAGACCCATTTTAGTCAGGTTTCAGTCCAGGATTCAGTATGGAGACAGCTTTGGTCATACTTGTTGATGACCTGTGGCAGAGCTGGGATGCTGGTGCATCCATCCTTGTGCTTCTTGGTCTCTCAGTGGCTTTTGGTACTGTCAACTATGGTATCTTTCTCAGCCAGCTCCTTGGGTTGGGGATTGGGGACACCATTTTACAGTAATTCTCTTCCTCTCTCTGGGGCTGGTTCCAGTTGGTGTTGACTGGCAAGGAGAGATCATACCTTAGGCCCCTCACTTGTGGGGTGCCACAGGGTTCTATTCTCTTTCCCCTCCTTTGCAACATCTACATTAAACCGCTGCATGAGGTCATCCCCTGGTTTGGAGTTCAGTATCCTCAGTACACTGATGATACCCAATTATATCTTTTGACCCTGGGCCAGCCAAGTGAGGATGTCATGTTTCTGTCTCAGTGCCTGGAGGCTGTGCAGGTTTGGATGGGGAGGAACCATCTCCGACTCAATCCTATCAAGACCGAGTGGCTGTGGGTGTTTGGACTGCCCAGATCTGGGGATATTCCAACTTTGACCTTGGATGGGATGGCACTTACCCATTCAAGGTTGGTACGCAATTTGGGAGTCCTCCTGGACTTGCAGTTCCTGCTTGATAAGGACATGTCAGCTGTGGCTAGGAAGGCCTTTGCACAACTCCATCTGGTGTGCCAGTTGTGTCCTTTTCTAGATCAGGGGGCCCTTCAGACAGTCACCTTGCGACTTGACTACTGCAGTGTTCTCGGTGTGGGGCTGCCCTTGAAGACCATTCGGAAGCTTCAGCTGGTCCAGAATGAGGCAGCGCGAGCAGTAATGGGCATGCCTTGGTATGCCCATGTAACACCTTTGCTTCACAAGCTGCACTAGTTACCAGTTTGCTCTCAGCTGCAATTCAAGGTGCTGGTTGTTACCTATAAAGGCCTACATGAGATAGGTCCTGGTTACTTGAGGGACCTCCTGTCTCCCATAGCATCTGCTTTGCTGATTCATACCTGCTGGGTTGGTGTGTCCCAGGTTGCTTGGAATAAACAACACCATCTCTCAGGAGCCCAGAAGTGCACCTTCTCCTGCCCTTTGAAATGAAGTTCTCCCAGAGATCCAGATGGCCTACACTCTGCTGTTGTTTAGAAAAGCTGTGAAGACCTGGTCTTCCCCCAGGCCTTCGGCAAGGGAGATTAAGGCCCCTCACTACATTGTGTTTGCCATCTTTTATCTTATTTTTATTGATTTTATTGTAATTTCTTTGTTTGATTTTTGTGTCACCCAGAGTTGGTGGCATACAAGTTTAATAATTTATTTATTTGTTTGTTTAATTTATTTATCTAATTTGTCCCTGCCCATCTCCCCCCCATTAGGGGACTCTAATAAATAATAATAATCATAATCAAATACTTATCTGAAGTCCTATTTGGGCACCTCCCTTTAAAAAGAGATGTGGACATGCTACCAGGATGATAACAGGTGTTGAAACCAAGTCCTTTGAAAAATGGTTTAATTTTACTGACATGTAATAAATAAGCTTCAAGCTCTATTTTTTTCTAGCTGAAGTTGGGGTGGAGGTGGAATGTGCACTTCCTGTGATCTGGATATAAGGACTAACAGTTATTGGGTGTGAAATGAAATGGAAATCATCTGCTGTAATTTTCCAACACTTCTGTTTACTTTCCTCACAACAGCAAGCCTATAAGATGGGCTGGGCTGAAAGAGAGCGACTGACCCAAAATCATCCAGCCAGCATCTGTGCCTATGTCTCCTGGTTGCTAGTTGTCAGCCTTCCCAGGTAGACCAGACAGGAAAAACGACCAATGAGCTAATTCTACTATATTGTAAGGCTAGATTAACAGAATCTTGCAAGTCTGAAAGTACAGATCTCCCGCTGTCTCTTTTACAGCCTGATAAGTTAGGGAGGGTCTCTTCTGAGCCTCTTGCCCCATCCATTATCCAGTGGTGGGCTATGCCCTCTCTTTCCCTAGGTGGCATCTCTCCCCCCCAAGGTTATTCCCATATACCATTACACTCCCATAATATAACCAATTTTATTTCTGACTTCTAGACTATCAGTCATTCCATCCCTAATACCTAATTAGATGGAAACATTTTCCCCCCACTGACATCAAACATGTCAGAGCAAAGAGATTAATAAGACTTTCATAATACCTACCCTGATAAACCAAAGTGAAATCTTAAAACTTGTACTTTGACATTTTGATCTTTTAACCTGTTTTTCTTTTTTCTTTCAGGAGGGATGTTTCTTTTCCGGGGGGGGGGGAATGTGTCAGAGGATCATCCCAGAAGCAATAGTTAATAGCCTCTGGAATTTCTCCACTGCCATGCGTTGTATAAGGGAGGGGGGGAGGAGTGATTTGTTGCTTAGTAACAGAGACAGTACAAGCAGGCACAGAGGGAACTGTTGTGGTGAATCCCTTATCTGAAGTAACACCATCTCGAAGAACAGAGCCTGGGAACGGAGCCATAAAACTGAAAAACGTTGCAAGCATTCAATTTCAAACAGGAGGCGGGAAAATCCAATGAACTTAATGAGGGGGCCAAGGGAATCTGATTCACTTGTGACTTTGCAGGACAATGGACTGTATCTCAATAAAATAACTTTCCTGTGTCCAAAGAGGCTTGTGGTGAAGTTTATTAATATTGGGATATCTGAACCTACGATCCTCACACATACACATATCCTGGATTTATTCTTTAAATTCAGGAGAGTAATTTTTTTTCCAGTTTTGCAGCATTATCTTCTGTGCTGTACCCCAAGCTTGATAAAGCCAAAGCTCTTTGTAAGATGACAAATTCCATATTTTAGGAATGTAAATTTCTTACATCATCAGCATAGGAACTCTAATATCCTTCCCTTTTTAAAAAAATATTGTGGGTCCTTTCACTTGAAATAATATTTTCTTATGAATTAGTTTCATTTTTAAATCATAGGAAGCGTATTTCACATGTTTTAATACCTGGACTCACTGATTTTCCAAAATCAGATATTCCAATTGTTCCTTTCACAGATCAAATATAATATTAATACTAACTTTCATTTCAATTTTTAATACCTTATAAAAATGAATGGTTACTTTCCATTCAAGCACAGCTTCTCTTAAAGAAGCTAAAATTGAAGATACCTTGGAAACTGTTAAAGCATCTGGGCCATATTGTTTAGTTGCCAACTCCAAATATTAAAGACAAGTCAAACTCAAAAGAGAATCTCTTAAAAACTTTAAAACAACCATTAAAAATCCACTTAAAATAGGAATCCTTTGTTTAGCCCAAGTATTCCAATAAAATATATTCCCTGCTATTTTTAGTTATATGACAGCATCAACTTCTCATGTGATTCGGGATCAGATTGCAACCACTTATTTATTAACAAAAGATATGATAGAATTTTCAACTGATTCACTTTATTTACTCCTGAGCAAACACCCACAAACTCAGGATTCGCAAGTGTCTTAGGAAAAACTATGGTGCAACCACCCCAGGAGTATTGTATACAATTTTGGTCATAAAGAATAAGAAACCTCTAGGGGTAGGAAGGTTTTGAAAAAGGCAGCTGGAGATATGAATACTAAATCAACAATTCACAGACCAACGCAGGGCTTCTCAACCAGGGTTCCGTGGCACCCTTGGGTGTTACAAGAGGTCACCAGGGGTTCCCTGGGAGATCACAATTTATTTAAAAAAATATTTCAAATTCAGGCAACTTCACATTAAAGAGATCAGTTTCATTCTTTTATTTTCAGTTTAAGAATACTGTTAATGTATATCTACAGGCCTACCTGTGAAACAAAGATAATAATTTTGTAACTACTGGCCTATATTTGAGCCTGAATGTACAGGGGTTCCCTGAAAAATATTTCAAGGGGTCCTCCAGGGTCAAAAAGTTGAGAAAGGCTGGGCAGCCCAAATACTACAAGCATTCAACTGCTCACTGGAACAAGAGTGTTTTGAAGACCTTCTTACAGGTTAGGAAGCTGGGGACATTCCTTATCTTGGGAGATGGGTGCTCTAAAGAGTGGGAGTAACCACTGAGAATGCATGTTGCCCAGCCCCCCTCCTCATGTCCTATGCGATGGTTGTCTGAGGCAGGCCAAGTCTGGGTGGGGAAGACAGGCCTGCAGATCCCTTGGGCCAAGTCATGCACAGTGTGAAAGGTGATGAGCATCCCTTTAAACTGGGCCCAGAAACAAACCAGCAATATGTAGCGAAGTGATTGCAGATCGCCACCCTGGGTTGGCAGACAAGTTGCCATATTTTGGGCCACTTAAAGCTTCCAAGTGGTCTTCAAATGCAGCTCCATGTAGTATGCATTACAGTAGTCTAGTGGCAAGTGGGGGCTCAATGCAGGCATATCAGTTTATGGAGACTTCTGCCTTCCTAAGGATTTTCTGGGTCGGTATTGATATCTTACTCCCAAAGCTTATTGGAATGTCAAAAGATGAAGAAATGGACTCTGACCTTTGACCTCTGATGAAAAGTGTGCAAGATGGCATGTGACAAAGAGTCTGAGCTGCTTATTCAGGTCGCAGGATTGAAGGTCAATGTCCCACGAGCGAACACCTGTTGAAAGACAGGAAGTAATTCACAGGAAGTAATGCACTGGATTAGATCAAAGGGACTTTAACCAATTGCAATTAGAGAAATACAATTGAGGTTGTGTAGAAGGAGACACACACACACACACACACACACAGAGTTCTGGCAGGACTTGCCCAGAATATACTTATTCTCAATCTACCTTTCCTGGAGCAAGACATGGCTCTTGGTCACGTACAGAGTCAGATTACCCCAGCCCCTCCCTGTGGTCATTTCAAATCTGGGGCAGAATTTTGGGGAGAATCAGGGAAAAAGAATGGCTAGGAAGCCGATGCTTCCCTATATCATGAGCCTCTGAGGAAGGCCTGGAACAAGCCTTGAAGCATAAGGCTGTTTTGCTCCAGGAATCCTTTAATATCAGTAGAAACCAAGAAACTGACTGGTCAGGAATATTGTGCTGGGTTTAGATTTTGTTTCTCTGATCTTGTCTTCAGATTTCCCTGTACAAGCTAGTTAATTCTGTGCAGTTTCAGTCTTCATCTGTTCTTCAGGCTGAGCATGTATTTAGGAACTTTGATTTGCAGTTGGCTGAAATTTCAACAGCATCTCTCCTAAGCTGCTGCAGAGAACTTTCTCACTGCAACAGTTCATTGCATCTTCTTGTGTATTTTTTGTTTAGATTACCAGCAGTGGCATCATCATGATTTGGACAGCTCTGCTATTTATTTTTTCAACACTGAATACTTGCATTTTAATATTTAAAGTTAAAAAAAACTTACGTAATATCCATAAATGTCGCATAAGTAAAACCAATAATGTAGATAAGAACCCTACAATGTATTTCTTTTTCTCCTATAACAAGCCATGATTACCAACTGTGACAGCTAAAGTCCTCGTTAACCACAATTTAACCTATGGTGTATAGCTGGATGTCACACCAGGGCAAACCAGATTATGGTTGATTGAGAATCAGGACAGAGTGAAGATTGGATTTTTCAGGCTTCCTGGCAGAAAGGATGTCTTCTTCAGAGGAGCATGGTCATTACCTGAGATTTCTTCCCTGTTGTCTCAGACTACTGCCTCCATTGTTCCTTTGGCCTGCCTCTTCAGGACCACAGCCTCGTTGACGGTTGTGGGGCTTTGCCCTGAAGCAATATGCTTCCCACTGATCCTCCAATACTGACTGTAATTCCACTTTATTTCCTTCAGAACTTGCTGTTCCAGCCCTTCCCTTTTCTAGGCCTTCTGCTGATCTGTCCCTGATGGTCTGAACAGCTCCCTCAGCTGTGGCCCCTGTGTAATTTTTCATTGTTTCAGTGTTTCCAGCTGACGGGGGGCTCTGCTGGGATTCTGCTCTTCAGCCATTTATTGGTCTTTAAGTCCACTAGGGAACTAATTCTCACACAATCTTCACTGTCTGGAATGAAGCTCCCTGGGCTATTGCGCCTGCTGTAATGCCAGTCTGACAATAGATCCAATAACCCAGGGAACAGCAAGGCTCCACTTCCCTGGATATGTTCACGGGGAGACTGGATGGCCATCTGTCAGGAATGCTTCCATTTTGATTCCTGCACTGAGTGGGGCTGGACTCATCGGCCTCGATGCCCCTCCCAACCCTGGGAGCCTAAGGCACCTTCCCATTGCCTGACCCTGGCAAACCTCTGAACATCAGCATCTGCATGCAAAAGGAAGAAACTCTTCAGCTGTTTTTTTTACACTCAACACAATCTCTGTCACTCTTCACTGACCTGAATCAAACCTGTCAGGTGAATTGGTAGCATCATAAAACATAAAGGAAAATTCAATAAAATAAATATGAATTCTCTTTAAAACCAAACAAATCAGACTGAGGATGGCACAGAGACCATGAATCTACAATGGTGGGGATCCCTGCATCAACGCTTCCTCCTCCTTCTTGGGTTTGGGAATTAACAATCTCCATTACCTCTTGGGCACACCTCCATTACCTCTTGGGCATTACCTCTCGTCCTTCCATCTTGCTTGTATGCAGACATTTCTATTTCCAATAGAAATGTGTCTACAAAGAACCATGAATAAGTGCGTTCTACTATGAATCTACTTGTATCCAGATCTACTGAATAAATGTCAGCTATCTTTTTCTTTTCTTCATCTAACTACTGTGTGAAGACTGAATTTTATTTCTGAATGTAATTAAGCTTAATGTGCAGGTTTCTTTTTGGTTCATGCTTCTACTTTGCAAGATTGTTGTTAGCTGCTTGGAGTTCTTTTATTAACCTTTAAAAACTCCATCAATTGGCCAGTGGACCAGACTTCATAAGCTGCACTGGTTCAACCAGCAGCAGCAGCAGCAGCAGCAGCAGCAGCAGGAGCCTCGTACCCCTCATTCCCAGGGTGGCATCTGTAGAGGCAGGGGGCTGATATTTTGAAGAGAATTGCCCCCCAGTTAGGGAATTGTAAAATATGTCTAATTAAACTTTATTTCATTACATGGCCCACCAGGAGGCAGGCACTATATGACCACTATATTCCATTCTGTATGGGACTCATCAGATGCAGGTAGCCAGATGTTACTCCATGGGGTTCAATTCTTCTACCAGGAAAGGAACTCACAGATCTTTGCCCTTTAGATGACTATATATCTGGTGCATTAGCTTCAGAAGCTGTCCAGGCCCTGGCCCTAAGCAGTTGCAAAAGGATCAAATCTATTGGAATGGCCTCCCTATCCCACCTTCCTTTAAGCTCTCAAGGCAGAGACATTATGCCATACCCCCAAATATGGGTTGTACATGACTTCCACCTCCCACTTGGACTTCTCTATTTTTACACAGTTCCTCCCTCCCTCCCTCCCTCCCACCCTCCTTCCTTCCTTCAGGCCTTATTCCAGTTCTGAGTGCACCACTGCTTGCAGCCAGGGAGTTGGTGCCAGACTTTTAAGGTGGTCCATGATTGCTTTGTTACAGTGCCATTGTTGGAGTTTGGAGGCATTTGGTAGAACTGTATTCTCCCCACAGTTAACAGCATCCTACTGACACCGCTGCCCACGATCTGTCTGCTTATTCCTCAGAATATATCCTGCTTAGGCAAACTGAAGATGGCTTAGCGAAAGTGGAGCTGATGACCACGGCAGAGACTAAGGAACCACTGAGTAGATTGGTTCCTCGGAACCTCTTCAGTTAAGGAGAGGGCAGGAGATTGCCCACATGTGCTCCAGACAGCTGCTCCTCATGAGACTGCAGGACAGTGGTTTTCTGCAGGTTTGAGTGCCGGAAGATGATGGGATTAGCTCGCAACCACAGTGCAGACTTTTAAAGGACACTAAGTTTGCAAGCCTCACTTTCTAATCACTTTCAGAAATTGCTCATTAACTACTTGTAAGCTATTAGAGACCTTTGGAACAACAAGTTTGAAAATGCTGGGTGAGTCTGGCTTCAATCCTGAATGAAAGAAAATGTTAATCTTAGAATCTTAGAATCTTAGAATCTGAAATAAACAGCAAAAACCTAAATAAGATTTTGATCTTAGAAAGTTATAAGCGGACTAAGGATCCAGATAAAATTGGAATATTGAAACTTTTACAATAAAATTTTGGAATTAATTACCAAGAACAAACAGCTTCTTGAGGGAAATAGATTCTGTTTTGGTTTTTACAAGACATAACAAAGGTAAATAATTTCCTGATTTCATTAGAGGGAACTAAAGTTTTTAGGTACAGAAAAGATTTACAAGCCTGTAAAATGTTGCAAAGTTTTATAACAATGAAAATACTGAAGGGGACTTTTGAAGAATGTTATCAGAAAATAGTAGTCACAATATCAACCATGTCAGTAATGATGTCTGCTTCTATGGATAGACTAGTCTATGGATAGACTATATAAAAGGTGTTATTGAAGAAATGACAGATGTAGAACAAATTGTATCTGACAAGATAGAGATGGTATCAAAAGTGGATTTACAACTGACAGGCCAAGAGGATGACTTAGAAAAGGACGTTTCACTGGATCTACAAAATAAGCTGGCTGAGGTTTTAAAATTTAAAAGGGAAATACAAATGACAAGCCAAGAGAGTGACCTGGATAATTTTTTCCTATTGGATTTATTAAAGAGGTTTGTTAAAGCCTTGAAGAACTTTGTGTGATGGGACAAAGAAGAAATGAAGAGAAATCAAATCCTACAACAATATTTGAATGATCTAAATATTAAGATTGTTAGAAGTAAAAGGAAGGAATATTAAGTTGGTTTATTTGATCAAGGCTAAAACAAGATATGCTGTTACTTCTGGTTACATCTTTTCAGTCCTGGTATCAGCAGAAAGTCCATAAAGAGTTCTTTATGGACTTTCTGCTGATACCAGGACTGAAAAGATGATGTTTTATGGATTTGTTTTAGATAAGAGATGGGATATGGGATGAAGAGGTAAATGTTTGTAAACTTAGAGGGGGTGAAGAGTCACTAAATTTGTTTATACTTGTTGTGAAGGTTGGAAGTCATTTCTTTATATATTTTTTTCTCTTTCTTTATTATATTCTTACTTTTTCTTCTTTTTCTTCTTTCTTGCTTCTTGCATTTTTTACTCCTTCTTTCTACTCTTTTCTTTCTTTAAATTTAGTTTGTATTAGATTTTACTATTATAATCAAAATTCTTAATAAAATTTTATATATATTGTATGGATGTATATATGTATGTATGTATGTTTGTATGTATGTATGTATATACAGTATGTGTGTGTGTATGTATGTATATGTATACAGAGTGTGTGTGTGTGTATTCCCTTCTCACCCCTATGGGTAAGTGTCTTCCTCAGCCTCAGGTCCTCTACCAGAGGCCTGGGAGTTTGAGGGTTCTGTGCAGTATCTTAGCTGTTCATAGCACTGCACTCTTCTGGACAGAGAGCTCTGATGTTGCTCCTGGGATCCATTGGAGCCACTCTCCCAGCTTGGGGGTCACAGCCTCAAGTGCCCCTCCCACCCCTGGGACCACTTTGGTCTTCACTTTCCACATCCTCCCTAGTTCCTCCTTCAGGCCCTGGTACTCCTCCAGCTTCTCAGCCTCTTCCTTCCTGATGTTGCTGTCACTTGGCACTGCTACATCTATCACCACCGCTGTCTTCTGGTCCTTGTCTACTACCATGATGTCTGGTTGATTGGCCAGTACCTGCCTGTCTTTCTGGATCTGGAAGTCCCAGGGGATCTTAGCCCTGTCATTCTTCACCACCTTCTGTGGAATCTCCCATCTGGACTTGGGAGGGTCTAGCCCATACATTATACAGATGTTCCTGTACACAATGCCAGCTACTTGGTTGTGCCATTCAGTGTGTGTATATGTGTGTGTGTGTGTGTGTGTGTATCCTGCTTATATTGCAGCTAACCTGCATATCTTGTATCTTATCAACATCAATATCTTGCATATTTTGAAAGCCGCCTGGAATCACTGTTTGAGAGCTGGGCAGCCATATAAATTTGTTAAATAAATAAATAAGGCTGTCCCACTATCTACCACCTGTGGAGATACCCCTGTTCTTGTACTAAGGCATTGGGGGGGGGCGATGTCAAGATTTCATATTTATTTATGTATTTATTTATTTACACACACACAGCAGAATGTCCAGCCACGCAATGTCCAACCCTTGTCAGCAGCCTTTTTTTTAAAAACAGACTGGTCTACTGGTGGTTTGCAAGACTGCTGAACATGTTTAATAACAGTCCTAATGAGTTTCCAGAAGTCTTGTAAACCAGTTTTTATAAGGAGTCCATATAATGTCTAAATGGTGTTTTGTGAAGTGCAGAACAATGTTATGTGGACAGATGCCTCAGTGGAAAGCAGGCCTCCCTCATGGAAGGAGACATGACCACAGCAACCTCAACCAGCCAATCGGAGTCTGACTGATGTGGTATCACCAAGATTGTGAAGGAGGCATCATGGACTGTATGTACACTTAATACTTGTGTTGGAAGAAGACAAAAAATACTGTAAAAATGAAACAGCTAAGAATTAATTTAAGCTACTTTTGCAGTGGGTTGGAGATGTCATGAGGATATGTCTTTTAAAATGGTTAGTGGGGCATCTCTGAGTCTTAAAGAAGAGCCTTTGAGCATCTTTTTGTCATAGAACAAAAATATAGGTCTGATATGGAGTGCAGTAGAAACTACCACGAACACACATATCCCATGTGCCTCTACCGATTGAGCTAGAAAAGTCATGACTGCAATGTTTTTTCTTTTTAATTTATTTTCTATCCCACCTTTATTATTTTTATAAATAATTCAAGGTGGGGAACATACCTAATACTCCTTCCTCCTCCCATTTCCCCCACAACAAAAGCCCTGTGAGGTGGGTTGGGCTGAGGGAGAGGGGCTGGCCCAAGGTCACCCAGCCAGCTTTCGTGCCTAAGGCAGGACTAGAACTCTCCTACCACGCCTGATTGGCTCTTGGGCTGAGAGAGAGGGACTGGCTGAAGGTCACCCAGCCAGCTTTCGTGCCTAAGGTGGGATTTGAACTCTCAGCCTCTTGGTTTCTAGCCCGTTGCCTAAACCACTAGACCAGACTGGCTCTTTTGCTGCTGCAGTGTTGCAAAAATTTGGATCCCAAGCATAGATTCTCATGAATCCCAATTTTTAGTGAAAGTATAGTTAATTACATCTACATGGAATTAAGTATAAAAATAATGCTTGTAGGTTTTGGTTGAAACTGCTATTGGGCAAAAATATATATCTGATATTCATCCTTTTTTACATGAAATCCAAAGTGGCTGACTGAATCCATGCATATATTATGTGAATCATTAGATGGAGGTTTACATGGTCCATTTGGGCCTCTCCCAAGCTAAAAACATGTGAAAACAAGCAACGTATGAGAAAAGGCCAGAGCAGAAATAACTGCAGAGATGAGGGAGGAACATCCTGCCATTACTGCACAGCTAGCTGGGTTTTGTTGAGCAGGAGAGAATTGACTCTGATTAGCTGCTAGGCAACCACCTCTCTGACTTCAAGGGGAGGAAGTTATGGAAAGTAACAAACCCATAGGGGAACTGGCAATATAGCAAAACTGTTGAGAGATTGTATGCTGAGCTATGAGGGGTAAGAAGAAAAGCTGCTCTTTGCTAGAGATATATTCTGACAGCTGTCGAATATTGATTGTGAAATGTCTGGCTAGCTGGTTTACTTCCTGCTGATTAAGTAGAGACTGTATGAGGAATATAGCAGCTGGCTTAAGAGTCCCTAACAAATTTTTCCTCTGTGTCAGGAGTTTGGCTAACATGAGACCCTGAGAAAAGAATAAGAAGAAAGAAAAAATGTTTCTACTAGTAGTGCTCTAAGGGAAAAAAAACCACCTGTTGGATTGTCACCTTGTTGTGGTGAGTGGGCTTGCGTGTTCTCAATGAACCCTGTGAGCGAAGCCATCAGAAGTCATGTACTGCTGGTAGGGTCACCTGTGGTGGTGAGGTCCAGGGGGAGGACCCAGACAAAGAACGATCCACGAAAGTCCTCAACGGCAGAACAGGTGGAAGATAGCAAGGTTTATTGTCAAAACGGCTGCGAAGGTGGATGAAGGCTGCAGCAGATAAAAGGTCACCAATTGTCATGGTATCCATGCCATTGGATTAGTGCCTTTTTCTGTGAAGATGGTGTGCTGATCGTTGTGCACCGATCTCTACACATAAGACAAATTCACGCACAGGCGTCGTCCAACCACACTAAACCCAACACAAACTGATTAAAAGCCCCATGGCGATTGGCAAATGGCAACGGGGGCAGGACTGTGAAATCCAGAAGCCCCTAGTCATGGACCAGCACATGGGCAGTGGATTATGGATTCAGTCATCCCAACTCAAGGTCTGATGCAGTCGAGTGGTTCGGCAGCCGTATCCATGACTGAGCAGTCCCATTTAGGATCCACTCTGCTCACCCCATATGGGGAAGGGGCTAGAAAAGGTGCTCTAAACGTAGTCTGCCTCATTTTTCTCCCTGATTGGATTACCGCATCCAATGGGGTCACTATATAGTGGTTGTAAAAGACATATGAATTTCAGAATGTGGAATATACAGACACTGCAGGACAATATGGATAGTGAACACCCTGAACACAGAACTGCCATTATTGCAAGGGAGTTGAGACATTTTAATATAGATATAGCAGCACTTCAAGAAACCCAAAGAGCAGGAGAGGGACAGCTGAAAGAAATAAAAGGAGGTTATACCTTCTTTTGGAAAGGACTGCCTGAACAAGAGCAATGAATGTGTGGGGTAGGCTTTGCTATTAAAAACAACCTCATGAAGCTCTTGTCAGAAGTTCCCATTGGCATTAATGAACATTTATTAACTCTCCAAATAAAACTCACCAAAAACCACGGGCAGCTATTCTAAGTGCTTATGCACCAACACTAGATGCAGATGAGGATCTCAAGGAAAAATTCTATACCCAGCTGGACACCATCTTATCAGAGATACCAAAGGAGGATAAAATTATCCTCCTGGGTGATTTCCATACAAGAGTTGGTCATGACTTTGATTTGTGGCTGGGGATTATTGGGAAAGAAGGAGTTGACAATAGCAATATGAATGGAATCTTACTTTTGACCAAATGTGCAGAGCATAACCATGTCATTACTAACACACTTTTTCGCCAGAAAAATAAACTTAAAAAAGCATGGAAGCACCCATGGTTGAAGCACTGGCATCTTCTAGATTATGTAATTGTCCATGCTAGAGATCGCCATGATGTACTGTACTTCTCACCAGAGCCATGACAAGCACCAATGACTGCTGGACAGACCATCAGTTAATTCAATCTATGATGGCCATAAAGATTGTCCCTCATCATAGGCTCTAAGGAAGAAAACCAAGGTGTAAAATGAACATATTGGCCCTTCAAGATTCTACTAAACAAGATTGCATTCAATCAACCCTTAAGGAGCACCTGCCTTCGGAACTTCCTGAAAATGTTGAGGAACACTGGATTAAATTGAAGACCTCTATTATTTCAGCCTGTGAACAAACTATTTTGTTGTTTATTCGTTCAGTCGCTTCCGACTCTTTGTGACTTCATGGACCAGCCCACTCCAGAGCTTCCTGTCAGTCATCAACACCCCCAGCTCCCCCAGGGATGAGTCCGTCACCTCTAGAATATCATCCATCCATCTTGCCCTTGGTTGGCCCCTCTTCCTTTTGCCTTCCACTTTCCCTAGCATCAGCATCTTCTCCTGTCTTCTCATTATGTGGCCAGAGTATTTCAGTTTTGCCTTTAATATCATTCCCTCAAGTGAGCAGTCTGGCTTTATTTCCTGGAGGATGGACTGGTTTGATCTTCTTGCAGTCCAAGGCACTCTCAGAATTTTCCTCCAACACCACAGTTCCAAAGCATCGATCTTCCTTCTCTCAGCCTTCCTTATGGTCCAGCTCTCGCAGCCATATGTTACTACAGGGAACACCATTGCTTTAACTATGCGGGCCTTTGTTGTCAGTGTGATGTCTCTGCTCTTAACTATTTTATCGAGATTTGTCATTGCTCTTCTCCCAAGGATTAAGTGTCTTCTGATTTCCTGACTGCAGTCAGCATCTGCAGTAATCTTCGCACCTAGAAATACAAAGTCTTTCACTGCTTCTACATGTTCTCCCTCTATTTGCCAGTTATCAATCAAGCTGGTTGCCATAATCTTGGTTTTTTTGAGGTTTAGCTGCAAGCCAGCTTTTGCACTTTCTTCTTTCACATTCATCATAAGTCTCCTCGGTTCCTCTTCACTTTCAGCCATCGAAGTGGTATCATCTGCATATCTGAGATTGTTAATGTTTCTTCCAGCAATTTTAACTCCAGCCTTGGATTCCTCAAGCCCAGCTTGTCGCATGATGTGTTCTGCGTACAAGTTGAATAGGTAGGGTGAGAGTATACAGCCCTGCCGTACACCTTTCCCAATCTTAAACCAGTCCGTTGTTCCGTGGTCTGTTCTTACCATTGCTACTTGGTCGTTATACAGATTCCTCAGGAGGCAGACAAGATGACTTGGTATCCCCATACTGCTAAGAACGTGCCACAATTTGTTATGGTCCACACAGTCAAAGGCTTTAGAATAGTCAATAAAACAGAAATAGATGTGTTTCTGAAAATCCCTGGCTTTTTCCATTATCCAGCAGATATTGGCAATTTGGTCCCTAGTTCCTCTGCCTTTTCTAAACCCAGCTTGTGCATCTCGCAATTCTCGCTCCATGAATTGCTGAAGTCTACCTTGCAGGATCTTGAACAAACTATAGGATATCAAACTAAGAGACATCAAGACTGGTTTGACAAGAATGATAGTGAGATTGAATACATCATTGACAAGAAAAGAAAAGCCTTCCAGATATGATAAAAAGATATTAACTGTGCCATTAAGAAAAAAATCTATGCCAGTGCAAAGGCAGAAGTCCAAAGAAGAACTAGAGAACTTAAGAACACATGGTGGATAAAAAAAAAGCCCAAGAAATCCAACGATTTGCATATGTTCATGATGCACGGGGTTTTTTTAATGCCACAAGGGCCATCTATGGACTAACAAATTATGGTACAAATCCCTTACATTCAGCAGATGGTGTTAAACTTCTAAAGGACAAAGAGTCTATTGCACTGCACTGGAAAGGGCATTAATACAATCTCCTAAATCATCACTCTACTGTGGCTGATGAAGTCTTCTTGCAAATCCCACAAAAATAAATAAGAGACGAGCTTGCAGCACCCCCTAGTTTGGAGGAAGTTAGTAAAGCCACCAATCAAATGAAAAATAGCAAAGCTAGTGGACCTGATGGGATTCCTGCTGAGGTTTTCAAAGAAGGTGGGCTTGAACTTGGACAACAACTTCACAAGCTCATCGATAAAATCTGGATGAGGGAGGAGATTCCAGCAGATTTTAGGGATGCCATAATTATCACTCTTTTTAAAAAGGGTGATAGGACAGATTGTATAAACTATTGAGGCTTCTCCCTTCTAGCTACAGCAGGTAAAATCCTCACAAGGATTCTTGCAAATTGTGGAGTCCTTAGTGCTCTCTGAGCCTGGTTGTTTTCTTGCAGACGTTGCAAGATGTTTTCTTGCAAACGTCTGCAAGAAAACAACAAGGCTCAGAGAGCACCAAGGACTCCACAGTTCAACCCTGAGCTACAAATATTCACTTCTATTCTTGCAAATCATCTCCTATCTATATCAGAAGACATCCTCCCTGAAACTCAAAATGGCTTCTGCCCTTCCAGGGGGACAGTAGATATGATTTTCACTGTGACAGCTCCAAGAAAACTGCAAGGAGCAAAACTGCCCTCTGTGCATGATGTTTATCAATCTAACTAAGGCTTTTGATACTATAAATTGTATTGCTCTTTGGATCATCCTTCTGAAAATTGGATGTCCTGATAAATTTGTGAAAACCTTGCAGCTACTCCATGATGACATGATGGCAACAATCCTGAAAGATGATGGCTCTCAAAGTGATCCGGCATTAAAAAGGGATGTGCTATTGGTCCAACCTTATTTGCTATCTTCATCGCTATGATTCTACACCTTGTTGAAGGGAAACTTCCTACTGGTGTAGAAATTATGTATCAAACAGATGGAAAGCTTTTTAACCTTAATAGGCTGAAGGCAAAAAATAAGGTAACTACCACCTCTGTTATAGAATTCCAATATGCTGATAATAACATAGTCTGCGTGCACTCAGAGGAAGATCTTCAAACTATCCTAAACATCTTTGCAGAAGCATATGGTAAGCTCGGCCTCTTGCTTAACATTAAAAAAACAAAGTGCTTTACCAGCAAATTTGAACTAATCCCTACGCAGCGCCATCAATTCACTTGAAGGTGTGTCACTGGAAAATGTCGACCTCTTTCCTTACCTTGGCAGCCATCTATCTATAAAAGCCGATGTTGACACTGAAATTCAGCATCATCTGAGCTCTGTGAGTGTAGCTTTCTCCTGAATGAAGCGTAGAGTGTTTGAGGATTGGGACATTCACAGGGAGACCAAAGTGCTTGTTTACAAAGCCATTGTATCACTGACCCTATCGTATGCCTGTGAAACATGGACTTTCTGTAAACGCCACCTCCAACTTGAAAGATTCCATCAACGCTGCCTCCGAAAAATTCTGCAAATTACTTGGGAAGATAGGCGGACTAATGTTAGTGTGTTGGAAGAAGCAAAGACCACCTCAGTTGAGACAACGATCATCCAACATCAACTTCCCTGGACCGGCCATGTTGTTCGAATGCCTGATCATCGTCTTCCAAAGCAGCTACTTTACTCCCAACTTAAGAACGGAAAACAGAATATTGGTGGACTGTAAAAGACATTTAAAGACATTCTCAAAGCTAATTTTAAAAAGTTTAATATCAGTACTGAGAACTGGGAAGTCCTAACTCATGAGCATTCAAATTGGAGGTCAGCCCTTATTAAAGGCGCTACGGACTTCGAAGAAGCAGGAGTACAGGCGAAAGGGAGAAGTGAGCGAAGAGGAAGGCACGTCAAGCAAACCCTCATCATAACTGGCTTCCACCTGGAAACTTATGCCCTCATTGTGGGAGGTTGTGAGGATCCAGAACAGCCACTTACGGATCCACCATTAAGATTTTAATCCTGGAAGACAATCTTACTTGGCTGTGAGTGATTGCCAATGAACGAACGAACGAAAGGAGAAAAAAAAAAGAAGCTGAATGGATAGGTATCTGAAATGTCTGTGACATGAAAACAGGCAAGAATATATTTGTACCAAATACAAACTTGCAGCAGTTCTTGAAGGAAAAGTCAAAACATTGGAGCAGCTTCTTTTGAGCTGATAACAAGGGAAGAGCAAACACGGTGGATGAGAGTAATACAGGAAGCAAGAGATGTAGAAAATATTATGCACTACTGGAACTCCAGAACAATTTTCAAGCCTTTGTAAATGAGCTACAGACAATCAGGTCAACAATGATGCCCCTAAACAAAATAGTTTAGGGTTGTGCCACTTGTTCAAGATAATTTTTGCCCATGTCCTAGGGAGTAGATTGAATTAATTATACAGATCTTTCTTCATTTCTCCTTTTATTTAAACTAGCCTAAAGATTTAATCAAGCCTCTTTTAATAACCAGACAAAGCAAAACCTTTATCTGTTTTACTGTGTCTGGTTGTTAAAAGAGGCTTGATAAAATCTTTAAGCCAGTTTAAATCTTATTCTTCCCCATCTAACTGACACTTCAGAGATAACCTCCAGGAGTTATTCTCTATTCGTCACCAGACAGATTTGTTTCCCCTTTTAAAAATCCTATGGTTCTTCAGGGCAGAATTTTTTAAATTGTCATTAAATTGTCATATAAATTACAATATAAATAAATCAGTAAAAAATAAAATAGATATAAAATATACAATCCAAGCAGTGCAGATCTTATTTGTTGGGGAGAGATCTATGATAGTAGCCACCCCCAAGACGAACTGGTGCCCCTCCCACCCCAAGCGAGGCGGCAGAACCAGGTTTTTAGGTTCTTCTAGAAGGCTGGGAGCGAATGGGCCTGTCTCACCTCTGGGGACAGAATATTTATTTATTTATTTATTTATTTATTTATTTATTTATTTATTTATTACTCATATTTAGCCACTGCCCATCTCCCCCAGAAGAGGGACTCTGGGCGGTTTACAATAAAATTCCCCATAAAACATAAACATTAAAATCACATAAAACAATTATAATAAAACTCAATAAAGAAATAAAATCCAAGAGAAATGTAAAATCCAGGCTGGTGGGAGGGACTCTAGGGTGCGAGCCATCCCCAAGAATGGTTATTCCCTTTCCCACCCCAGGCAAGACGGCAAAACCAGGTCTTCAGGGCCTTCTGGAAGGTCAGGAGTGAAGGGGCCTGCCTCACCTCAGGGGGCAAGATATTCCAGAAAGCGGGGACCACCACAGAGAAGGCCTGCTTCCTGGACCCCGCCAGATGAAATTCTCTTATGGACGGGGTCCGTAACATGGCCTCTCTGGATGAACTGGTGGGGCAGGCTGATGTAATGGGGAAGAGGTGGTCCCTCAGGTAACCTGGCCTCGTGCCATGTAGGGCTTTAAAGGTAATAACCAACACCTTGAATTGGACCCAGAAGCAAACTGGCACCCAGTGCAGCTCACACAGCAACGGTGTTATATGTGCCCACCTAGGTGCACCAAAAATAGCCCGCGCGGCTGCATTTTGGACCAGCTGAAGCTTCCGGATACTCTTCAGGGGTAGCCCCATGTAGAGCACATTGCAGTAGTCTATATGGGAGATAACCAGGGCGTGAGTGACTGTTCGGAGGGCTTCACGATCCAGAAAGAGGGCAGGTGCCACTGTAGAGAAGGCCCGCCTCCTGGACCCCTCCAGGTGGAATTCCCTTACCAGCGGGGTTTGTAGCATGCCCTCTCTGCATGACCGGGTGGGGTGGGTTTATGTTAGGGGGATGAGGCGGTCCCTCAGGTAACCTGGCTCCATGCCATGTAGGGCTTTAAAGGTGATAACCAACACCTCTGCTGGCAAGGGAGTGTCCTGGTCTTTTGGCTTTTCTATTGTCTCTTTTGAATGGTATGTAAATGTTGTTTATGTGTCTGTCGATGGCTGCTTTGTTTGAGTGCCAGGCTTCCAGGAAGTCTCTGGCATTTTTGGATTTGGCTTAGTTTAGGATGCTCACCATTTCCCAGTTGAAACTATGGTTGAGTCTGTCCATGTGTTGTTGCTTCTACGGACGCCCCAAGATACACAAGCTGGGCATACCGCTTTAGCCCATTGTATCATTAGCAGGGACTCCCATATATAACATAGCTAAAGAGCTTACAAAGAAACTCAGACACCTCACAGAGGAGAGTGAACATTTGATCAACTCCCCACTACGGTGCCTCCAGAAAATCAAAAACATAAAAATAGAAGAAGATGAGATCATGGTATCATTCGACGTTACAGCTCTCTTCACATCCATAGACCCGGCACTAGTGAAAGAATCTATGTCTGCAGTTCTGCGCAACACAGCTGACCTAGCCAAGTACACCAAAATAGAAATATCCAGGATAATGGACCTCATCAACCTCTGCCTTACAACCTACTTTCAGTTTGATGGAGAAATATACCAACAGATCAAAGGAACACCCAGGGATCACCGATTTCAGGACTTATAGCAGAGATCGTAATGCAACCCCTGGAAAGGATAGCACTCCCCCACGTACAACTCAAAGTATGGATCCGGTATGTAGATGACACTGTTGTCATCATACAAAAGAAACAACTGGAAGAAACCCACAAAACCATCAATAACATCTTTAATGGAATACAAGGGAGGAAGAAAACAACTCACTACCATTCCTGGACATCTATGGACGGAGGTTCATAACATTGTACGGGAGGCAGCAACTAAAGCCATCCCAAAGAAAAAGAAATGCAAGAAAGCAAAGTGGCTGTCTGATGAGGCTTGACAAATAGCTGAGGAAAGAAGGAAAGCGAAAAGCAAGGGAGAAAGGGAGAAAGGGAAAGATATAACCAACTGAATGCAGATTTCCAGAGAATAGCAAGGAGAGATAAGAAGGCCTTCTTAAATGAACAGTACAAAGAAATTGAGGAAAACAATAGAATGGGGAAGACTAGAGATCTCTTCAAGAAAACCGGAGATATCAAGGGAACGTTTTATGCAAGATGGGCACGATAAAGGACAAAAAAGGCAGGGACCTAACAGAAGCAGAAGAGATTAAGAAGAGGTGGCAAGAATACACAGAAGAACCATACAAGAAAGATCTCAATGTCCCTGATAACCACGATGGTGTGGTCACTGACCTTGAGCCAGACATCCTAGAGAGTGAAGTCAAGTGGGCCTTAGGAAGCATTACTAATAACAAAGCTAGCAGAGATGACAGTATTCCAGCTGAGCTGTTTAAAATCCTAAAAAATGATGCTGTTAAAGTGCTGCACTCAATATGCCAACAAATTTGAAAAACTGAGCAGTGGCCACAGGATTGGAAAAGGTCAGTTTACATCCCAATTCCAAAGAAGGGCAATGCCAAAGAAGTTCAAACTACCGTACAATTGTGCTCATTTCAGATGCTAGCAAGGTTATGCTCAAAATCCTACAAGCCAGGCTTCAGCAGTATGAGAACTGAGAACTACCAGAAATACAAGCTGGGTTTCAAAGAGGCAGAGGAACGAGAGATCAAATTGCCAATGTTCACTGGATCATGGAGAAAGCAAGAGAGTTCCAGAAAAACATCTACTTCTGCTTCATTGACTACGCTAAAGCTTTTGACTGTGTGGATCACAACAAACTGTGGCAAATTCTTAAAGAGATGGGAGTACCAGACCACCTTACCAATCTCCTGAGAAACCTGTATGCAGGTCAGGAAGCAACAGTTAGAACCTGACATGGAACTACTGATTAGTTCAAAATTGGGAAAGGAGTACGACAAGGCTGTATTTTGTCACCCTGCTTATTTAACTTATATGCAGAGTACATCATGATCAATGCCAGGCTGGATGAATCACAAGCCAGAATTAAGATTGCTGGGAGAAATATCAACAACCTCAGATATGCGGACGATACCACCCTAATGGCAGAAAGTGAAGAGGAACTAAAGAGCCTCTTGATGAGGGTGAAAGAGGAGAGTGCAAAAGCTGGCTTGAAATTCAACATTAAAAAAACTAAGATCATGGCATCTGGTCCCATCACTTCCTGGCAAATAGAAGGGGAAGAAATGGAAGCAGTGACAGATTTCATTTTCTTGGGCTCCAAGGTCACCACAGACAGTGACTGCAGCCATGAAATTAAAAAGCACCTGCTCCTTGGGAGGAAAGCTATGGCAAACCTAGAAAGCATATTAAAAAGCAGAGACATTGTTGGAAGTTCTGGCAAATCCAGCATGCCTCATTTGCATGTGAATTAACATGTGAATTAAGTTGTCCCACAATGCAACTCTGAGGAAGCCGTTTGTTGGCACTCCCACTTCCTCTTTCTCTCTTCCTTCTTCTCCACGAGAAGCAAGCACATGGATGTGTGCTGCTCTCCTCCATTCTGGGCACCATGTGGTGGGCCTGGAATTCCCCTTTCTTCCACACAGCTCTTGGCAGCTGTGGGGCTGAGAGTTTAGGGCAAAACTAAGAATTTAGAAAGAAAAGAAGAACAAAGGAACTGCATCTTTTCTACCAAGATTGATGTAGCAGAAGCAACAATAAAGTCAGTAAGAAATTATTTTACTTATCTCAACCTAATGTGTCTAAGCGTGTGATTCTTTATGCTTGGGAGGGCTGAGTGTGTAAGAGCAATAACCTGTGTTTCTCTGGCATGCTCACTGAAGCTATCTAAGATAATTTTCTTTTTCTCTGCAGCTTCTCAGCTGTGTTATAAACTCTGCTCCAATTCAGTTAGTCCTAGCAGGTCACTAAATTGGCTTCAGACATCACCTTGCCAACAAAGGTCTGTATAATCAAAGCTATGGTTTTCCCAGTAGTGATGTATGGCTGTGAGAGTTGGACCATAAGGAAGGCTGAGCACCAAATAATTGATGCTTTCGAACTGTGGTGCTGGAGAAGACTCTTGAGAGTCCCTTGGACTGCAAGGAGGTCAAATCAGTCCATCCTACAGGAAATCAACCCTAACTGCTCATTGGAAGGACAGATACTGAAGATGAAGCTCAAATACTTTGGCCACCTAATGCAAAGAGAGGACTCACTGGAAAAGACTCTGATGCTGGGAAAGACTGAAGGCAAAAGGAGAAGGGGACAGCAGAGGATGAGATGGTTAGATAGCATCACCCATGAATTTGAGTAAAATCCGGGAGACAGTGGAGGACAGTAAGGCCTAGTGTGCTATGGTCCATGGGGTCACAAAGAGTCAGACATGACTTAACGACTGAATTAAACAATTCAGTTTAACAATTAAACAATTATCCAGAGAAGTGGTGGACTCCCCTTCATAGGATGTGTTTGAGTGGAGGCTGGGCATCTGTCTGGGATTTGCAGTCCTTTACTGAGTGGAAGACAAGATTTTATGACTCCATGAGCACAGAATTCAAGGATTTCATAAAGGATCAGCAGTGGGAAGAGCAGATTTCAGTCCTGTTTAGTTCTCTGTTGATTCAAGGAAGGGTAGATGGCAGTGGGGAAAGGGCCAGAGGCTGGAGAGCCAAAGTCAAGTTCACCTCTGCCACGGAATCTTCCTGGGGGACTCTGCATTAGTCATTGTCATCATAGTCTTAAACCAATGTACAGGGTTACTGTTGTGGAGAAAAAGTGAAAGAGGAGGGCTGCCTGTGCAGCAAAACCTGAAGGACAGGCATGATATCAATCTAGCAGAGCAAGGTGGGTGGCATTTGTCTCTGTTTGCTCTCCCAAGCTGACACATTTGCTGGACACATTCCCACAGAGGCTGGACAGTCACTTTTCTGGGATTTGGGTTTCTGCACCCAGCAGAGGGTTGGACCGGATTGCCTAGAGATCTTTTTTTCTAATTCTGAAGGCAGCTCCTTGTCGTGCCTGAAGAGCACACCCAAAGCATTTTCTACTGAACAACAAGGCCCTTCCTATTCATCAGGATATTGTGCAGACCACCACACAACTGAAATCTTGTAGGCCAGCTTGGAAAACAGCCATACATCTAACATCTATCCAATTCAGTCCTAAGAATGCCTGGAGAGAGGAATGGTCCAAGTTGTCACATCGCAGCTTGGTCATCAGTGATCCCTTTTCCAAACCTCCTGGCTTTAACCTGCCTTGCTCTGTCTGGACGAAATTGAACAGAATCAGATGTGACATGCCTCTGCTCTGTATCAACGGGGCTGGAGAGACTCTCCTTGGTGCAACTGTGGTGCCAATATGCCAACTATTAAGCACATTGTGCAAGACTGCCCAGACGTGCATTCCCTGGCTCCTTAGAAGATCTGCACAAAGCAACACCAGAAGCGATTGCCTGGATAGCTGAACTGGACATCCAGTTATGAGGCTACTGCTGTATCCCTGCAGAAGTTTTGTATATAATTGTGTGGACTGTGTGTATACATTTGCCTTTCTCTTGTCATGTACTCATCACACACTATATATACACTGGAAGCAGTCCTGACACCTTGCCAAAAATCGCCTCATAATTCATCATATGTAATGTCCCAGAGGAGGTCAACGAGGGACGGAGCGCCCTTGCTGACCTCCCCTCTTGCTGCCTCCTGCTCCGGGAAGCGGAAGGGGCCAGCTGCACTGCAGCGCTTTCTCCGAAGACCACAGCAGCCAGCCTGAGCCAACCCACCTGGCTTACATTTCCAGCGGGCTTACATTTCCAGCGTTCCGGTCCGCCCGTCCCCAGGAGGGGGGCGGGAAAGTTTCCTTGCAAGATGGAGCTATTCTAAGGTCCTGGAGCACCACAGTCTTGCTCTTCTAAACCTTCCTTCCCGGAGGCGGCGGGCTTCGGCTACATTTCAAGCTACGCGTCCTGCCAGTCCCGCTCGCCCAAGACATCTTAGCGGCTGCTTCATCTTTCCTTCTTCCAATCGAGACAGCTTCGGAGAGAGTCGCCCTGCGATAGGAGCCTACGCTCCGCCTCTTTTCAGGGTCCCGGACCGCTCCTGCTTGAGGCCCTTTCCTCGTCTGGCTGAGCGGCGTAGAGTACTGCAGCAGCGCAACCTTCAGCAACTCTGCGAACAGAAACGCCGCTGCTGCCAGCCGCCACGGACGGGACCTCCAAGGCCCCTTCGCGGCTTGGCTGTCTAGGCGGAACTCGAGGCTTGGAACGCGGCCACTTGGCGCTCCTCCATCTGAAGCCCGCCAGACACTGCGCGGCCCGCGGCTCTGCCGCCCGGGACGTGGAAGGCGCTTCCCGGGACGCAGCCCTCCCTCCGGGAAGTGAACCGGGACCCATGCCCGGTTTCGCGGTCCTCGGAGCAGGAGAGGGGATCTGGAGCAACGCCCCCGCCCGCTACTCCGGCCTCAGGGCGCGGAGTCCCCGTGATCCCCAACGAGCCGCTGCGGAGAGACGCGTTCGCCCGCTCGCCCGGGGCGCCTGGCAGCCCGGACTTTTCCCATCCCCGACGTTGCCTCGGGCCGGGCCTGCAAGCCGAGAGTGCCGCGCCCCCGGCCGCCCCGACCCCCTGACGCCTCGGCTGCGGGTCCCTCTCCAAGGTGCTGAACGGCCTCGGCTCCCAGCCGCTCGACAGCTTACCGCGCTCCAGGCTACGACGCAGCGCGTCCCGCTCCGGCTCCGTCGCGATCTCCCCGACCACCGCTAGCAGCGCGTGCCGCCTCGACTCGCCGCAGGGCGCTCCCGGTACCTCCATCGCCGCCGCCCCGGGAACCGCGCTGGGCAGAGGCCGCGACAGCCAACTCTTAAGAGTCCCCGGCCGCGCGCAGATTGGCCCTTCCACGCGCACGTGGACTCCCGCGGCCGCGCCCCGCCAGACTGGGAGAGGCGGGTCTCCGGCCCGGCGGCACGTGGCTCTACTGGGCTTCGCGAGAGGCTGGCCCGCGCCGCAACTGCGACACGCCGCCCGCCGCCCCTGCCTCGCCCGCTCGGAGATGGAAGCGGGCGGGTCCCGTCGCGCTCTCGGGCTGCCGTCGCGCTCCGGGCCGGGCGGACAAGCGGGTAGACCGAGGGACCCCCGTCCTCCGTTTCCAATGGCAGACGCGGCGCTCTGCGGGGCCGAACGGAGCCTTCCGAGGTAGCTTTCGGTTTCCCAGTCCAGCCAGGCGGGCGCCCGGGGGTCCTCTGGCGGCCTCCCCGGTGGCGGCTTGGTTGGAGAGCTGGGTCAACGAAGCGCCGCCTCGTCAAGCCTCCAGCCTCTCTGGAAGAAGATGGAAGGGGCTCGGAAGAGCTCCCGAAAGCTCCGGCCTGAAGCCTCTGTGGGAACTCTGGCCGAGGACGCCACCAAAGCCCTTCTACTGGGAGAGAAGGAACGGCAGAGAGAAGTCAAGCGGGGGACAAGGAGAGGCGCGACGCCGAGCCCTGTTTTTCTGACTTCCTGATCCTGCTGCTTCAAGCACGTGCCCGTGGGTTTTAGGGTCAGGAGCTGTTAGAAAAGGGCTGTTGTTCTGAAAGAAAATACAACCCCATCACCACTTTCTCCAGGCCAAGAATATTTTATCTCACGAGATGGTGGTCCCCTGTCACCCTTTTTCTAAGACGAAAGTAAGGAAGGTCTTTGTGCCCCTGACCGGCATCTCCTCTCCATCTATTACAGCCTTTATCCCATACATGGTATTCTAGGTGCGGATGTACAGAGCTCTGTATTGGGTTTTTATGCACCATTTGTATAAAACAATTATGCCAGAACCATAGAATGGAAAGATTGGCAGGGACCTTAGAGTTCGTGTTGCCCACCCCCCCCCACCCATGCAGGGACCCAGCACTGCAGCCTCCCAATGAGTTCGCCCCCCAGCCTCTGTTTAAAGACCTGCAGCAAGGGAGGACAGATCACCTTCCCGAGGAGGCAGTTTGCACTGTGATTCAGCAGCACTTGATCATTTAAATCTGTTGTTTCTTGCTTTCTGGAACAACACTGAACAATTATTCCAGGTTCATATACCTGAAGAAAGGTATCACCCCTGCCTGTCATCTTCTCTTCTCCAGGATCAGTATCCCAACGCCTGCACATGTCCCCTGTCAGTTGCTGTTTCCAGGCTCCTAACCATCTTCCTCCCTCTCCTTTGTAGGTTTGGTCTGAAGAGAGTAGCAGCTGCTTCCCTTCAACTTGATGCCAGCCTTGATTGCCTTGCACAGGTTTTCCATGGGGTTCCCCATCCCACCCCTCCCAATCAACATGCTTCTGATTTTTCTCACCCCAGTGTAACTAGCTCTGACCCCAATGAAATTTATGGTAATTATTCTAGCTCATCAAGATTCTCCAGTTCTTGAGACTATCCTTTAAAGTGCTCGCTATCCTCCCATCTGTTGGCCTTTTTATGTTCATCCCCTGTCCTAGTGATCCCAAGCATGGAAGGTGCTTTTTCACCAGTGCTGTACACTGAATCAGCATCTTTGCGCTGACTCAAGAGCTTTTCCTGGTTAGTTCCAGAAAGCTCACATACCTTCAGGGTATCTATTCTGACTAACACTTTATTTAAAGGCAGAAGGTTTTGTGAGATGCAACTCCCTTCATCAGGTCCATACAGTAGTTGGACTGATGTAGGATTTAAAATTAGGATGGGGGAAGAAGGGAAATAGTGGGGTTATGCAGACCTGGGTTACATGTAAGGCTGATTACAAGTACCTTATCATTTAACAATTGTAATATGTTAAAAACCCATTGTGGTTGTTGAGACCATCGCAGCTCAAGCCACTCAAAGGAATTATTTAAAGATACAACCCATTCTGGACAGTGACACGGCACTTTCTCAAGCACTGGGGGGCAGGTCCAGACTTGTGCGCAGACTCCACCCAGCCTGAAGCAGATTCTCACAAGCAACAAGAAACAACAGGACAATGATGCCAACCTGGGAACCAGACCCGCAACAAACGCAGATGTCTACTTTGCCCCCACATCTACTCCAACAGCTTCATCACAGGCCCCAAGGAGAACACACAAGATTAGAGGCACCTTCATGTGCTGCTCCTCCAGTGTGATCGATGCCATCACCTGCCAGGATGCCCCTGTGGATTCTTCCTCCAACAAGCAGGACAAACTTGGTGCAACAGAATTAACGGACACAAGTTTGACATCTGGGCTCAAAACAAGGACAGAGTATCTGCAGGGCACCTCGACCTCCCAGGACACTCCGCAGCAGACCTCAGAGTGACTCTCTTGGAAAAGCGGGACTTTGGCAGCATCACCAAGTGAGAAACTGCTGTACTCACATACATCAAACGGTTTCAGACAATCTCAGGAGGTTTCAACGAACACGAGGGAAGTTGTACGTGGGAGAGATTACAAGTACCGTATCAACGAACAAGTACAATTGTCACTGCATAAGGTACTTACACAACTTCCACCGGTAGGGCCAACCTATCTTCCTCTACCATTTCTCCCCACCTCACCCCACTTTAACTCCTACATCGGTGCAGCCACTCTATGCGTCTGATGACGTGAACTGCCGCTCACAAGAGCTTATGCCTTTCAGTAAAAGCTGTTAGTCAGAAAAGGTGCCCCCAGACCCCTGATTTTTTGCCACCACAGGCCACCATGGCTCGCCACCCTGAGAGGTGGTAGACCCTCCCACACTGAAGCCCTTAACAAAGGCTGGATGGCCACCTGCCAGGGATGCTGTAACGATGGGTTCCTGCGATGGGCAAGGGGTCGCCTAAATGACCTTGAAGGTGCTTTCCGATTTATGGTTTTATTAAGAGTCTTGCTCTTGACAAATCCACACTGTTTTCAGCTTTCTGCATCCATGAACACCAAGTAGCAGTCAGAAGACACAATAAAAACTTCTTAATCTCACAACACATGGACAGGCTCAACCACAGTTTCAGCTGGGAAACTGTGAGCATCCTAGACCAAACTAAATCCAAAATGCTAGGGAATTCCTGGAAGCTTGGTATTCAGACAAGTCAGCCATCAACAGGTACATAGAGATAAACAACATTTACACACTATTCAAAAGAGACAATACAAAAGCTAAAAAGGAAACAAAAAGACCAGAACACCAGCAATCAACACCCAGATAAGCAGGGATGAACACCAGACAAACAATTAAGCAGTAAACAATAGCCTAATCAAGGAACTGCCAACTCAGACAAACAATTAAGCAGTACAGGGCAAGCTACTGTGTATAAACAAAGAGCAAACCCCACTCCTTTCTAGCACTGAAGATGTTACATAGTTGGGTAACAAAACATTTGCTAGAAAACAACCAAGCTCAGAGAACACCAAGGACTCCACAGTTCAACCCTGAGCTACATATACCTCTTCTATTTTTCTCCTATTATGGTTGGTTATACTGTATTTATTTGAATACCATGTCCACTAGCATGCCTGGAACAAACGCTCAGATGACCATCTTATCTCTCCCTCTATTTGAAAAGTTGGTGACACACTGGTTACCACCAAGTCCTCTCACCTTAATCCTAACCCAAATTTGAGGGATGTAGCCTATTTTTGCTAGTGAATGGCCATCCTCAGAAGGAAGGCAAATGATGAAACGTACATTGTTTCATCATTGACCTCCTTGGGGTCAGGTATCATCAGTATGAGGATGATACTCTATTGTATATCCCCAGTCCCTGGTTGACCAAGTGATGCTGCCAAGGTCTTCCTCCAGTGCCCGGAAGCTAGGTGAGAGGAACCTTGACAAAAAGAAGTGAATACAGGTTCATGGTTCTTCTGTGCCATGGATTTCCATCTTTAGTTCTGAATGGAATTGCAAATCCCCAGACAGAACTGCTGAGAAATTTGGGGGTCTTCCTGGACTCACAGTTCCTGTGTAACAATCAGTACACTAGAGCATTCACTCAATGACAGTTCAGAGACTTGCACTCTTTTAACTGTTTTAATGAAGCGAAGTGTCCGATACAAAATCGAAGTTGCGAATGGCTTTTCCCACACGTTCTACAGTTTAAATTAAAAAAGCCTCTAATTCCCCCTTTACTACCCACAAAGGTATGTGCCCCCTCCCTGCACCAGCAGATGGCCTGGATGGTATATGGCCAGATGACCTTGGGCCATAAACACCTAGCACAAACAAAATGATTCACACTCCAGTCCAGCTCCCCCTCCCTGCTGGCGACTCGTAGTCTGCTGACATGGATTCAATGAAGATGGATGCGATTCCAATAAGGTGTTCTGGGAACATCTGATTGGGGAGTCTGACATCCTGCTTTTTCCAGTTGTGCCATTTCCTGGACTGAGAGTCCTTTCTCATGGTTACTCATGCTTTAGTCACCTTGCATGTGGACTACTTCAATGCTCTACATGGGCCTGCCCTTGAAGACCATTTAGAGGCTATAGCTGGTCCACAATATAGTGGTGCACGCTGTTATGGATGTGTCTCAGTGTGCTCATGTAACACCTCTGCAAGCCACGTGGGTTACCAGTGAGCTTCTGGGTGCAGTTCCAGGTGCTCATGGTCACCTACAAAGCCCTTTATGGCCTAAGGCCTGGCCATCCAAGGGATGCATTTCTCCCATTGTTTCTGCCCGTCCTGTACGATCCAACAGAGATCTTTATAAAGCAATGCCATCTGATAGCACCTAGGAGGTGCACCTTCTCTCTCACGGTGTCTGCCCTCTGGAATAGCATCCCCCTGGAGATTTGAACAGCCCTGAGCCTGCTATTCAAGTGAGCCCTAAAGACCCAGCTTTCCCCCCAGATTCTGGGACAGGTTAGAGTGCGTGTATACCTGCACTTAATTATGTCAGCTTTCTTTATGAAGATTGTCTGTTCCAGATGTTAAAGTCATGTTTTCCTTTTTTGGATTTAATGTATTATGCTTTTCTTTTAATTTGTATGCTGCTCAGGGTTGCTGTTGAGTTGAGCAGCCTTAGAAATCTGAATTACAAACAAACAAGCAAACAAATGTTGACACCATAACACAACCACTTCCTCTTATGCACTTGTGTGCAACATCACAATGCAAAATATAAAAAAAGGGAACATCGAAATGCGTGTTTTATAATTTCACATCTGAGTTCTTTAAAAACACTTGGGTGAATGCTGTAATGCGGGTGGTTTGTTACTGTGCAGTGTTTCCAGGTGTCATAGAATATCTATCCTTGCTGCCTCCATTTTTTAATAGATTTTTTATGTTGTCTTTATTATTTCTATAAATAACTCAAGGCGGCCAACACAATACACTTTCCTCCTCCTCTTTTCCCCACAACAACCCTGTGAGGTGAGTTGGGCTGAAAAAGTGACTGGCCCAAGGTCACCCAGCTGGCTTTCATGCCTAAGGCGGGACTAGAACTCACAGACTCCTGGTTTCTCACATTAACCTGTAACTTGCTGCTTTATCAAGACGCCATGCTTTAAGAACTTGGCAATTTTCATTAACAGAACGTGATTAAACATCCCTTGGACTGTCTGATTGTACTGTGTCTTTAAGAGAATCTTTGTGTAATAAACATGTGCATAAGTTAATATTTGACTCCCTGTTGTTAACATTACTTGATCTTCAGCCTTGCTTGAGTTCATGTCTCCACATCCTGGTAATAAATAAAATTTGTCTTAAGACCTGCCAGTGTTTAAGCAAACAACAAGGATTATGTGGTGTCAGAAGTTTGTTTGGATTCTTCTGTTTTAATGAAGACTAATTGTTGCAGCATCTGCCAGCGTGGACTCCTTAAACCCTCCTCCTTTGCTTGTATTACCCCAGAACTGAAATGTTGGAAACAAGTTTATTTCTTATTATTTTATTTTTATTTATTTTCTATCCTGCCTTTATTATTTTTATAAATAACTCAAGGTGGCCAACATACCTAATACTCCGTCCTCCTCCTATTTGCCCCTCAACAACAACCCTGTGAGGTGGTCGGGCTGAGAGAGAGGGACTGGCCCAGGGTCACCCAGCCGGCTTTCACGCCTAAGGCGGGACTAGAACTCTCTGTCTCCTGGTTTCTAGCCTGGTGCCTTCACCACTAGACAAACAAACAAATCTTTATTATGGTCAAAGACCAGCATAAGGAGGGTGGGGTACAGTCAGTTAAAAGCATAGAAAGGCTCTTTTTGATTGGTTGCATTTTCTTTCTGGATTATAAATTTAGAAAGAGAAGTGGCTACAAAAGATGCAAAAGAAGGGAGGAGAGAATCACTGCACAAACAACAGAGTCTACACCAGAGGTTCTGTGAAAGATATTTGAAGAATTGGGGAAAAATGTTAGAGAGACAGTGTCAGTCACTGAATCTCTTAAGGGAGATCTGGAGGAAAAATTTGCAGGTATGAAGAAAAAAATTTGAAGTCTGTAAAACAAATAACTATAGTGATGGACAATGCAAGTATTCAAAGAATATTTCATCTGTATTCTACAAATGAAGCTGTATAAAGAAGAAATTCCATAAGTAGAAGTGGATGAATAGCTAAAGAAACAAAAACTATGAAAGATAACAGACAAAAAAAATGATGAATAGACCTATAACAAAAAGAAACTATATATAAACTGTATATATACAAACTATAACCCGAAACTCCGCATGGTTCACGGAGGAGCTGAGGGTTCTGAAGAGGATTAAGAGATGTCTAGAGCACCATTGGAGGAAGTCAAAGTCCAAATCCAACCAAATGCTAGTTAGAGCTGCTATTAAGGCCTACCTGGTGGCGATAAGAGCGGTGAAGCGTCAATACTTCTCCACCCTTTTCGTGTCCGCAGAATGCCGCCTGATGGCTCTGTTTAAAATCACGTGATCCCTTTTGGGGAAGGTGGGCCTAGTGACTCACCTACAGGGCCGTGCAGAGGAGTTTTTGGAGCATCTGCAGGATAAAATTGCTCAGATCTGCTCTACGCTAGACTCCAAGCGTGAGGCATGGTCCATGGAGATACCAAGGGAGCAGACTTACCTTGTTATCTGGGAGCAGTTTGATCCTGTTGGACCTGAGGAAGTGGACAGGATCCTCTGGACAGTAAACGCCACCACGTGCCAGCTAGACCCATGTCCCTCCTGGATGGTGAAAGCAGCTCGGGAGGTGACATGTGGATGGGTCCAGGCGATGGTTAATACATCCTTGAGGGTGGGGTTGTTTCCATCTGTCTTTAAGGAGGCGTTGGTACAGCCCCTCCTCAAGAAACCATCACTGGACCCTACTATATTGGACAATTTTGGTCCAGTCTCCCACCTCCCTTTTTGGGGAAAGTGGTTGAGAAAGTGGTGGCATTGCAGCTCCAGAGGGTTCTGGATGAAGCGGATTATCTAGACCCCTTTCAATCAGGTTTCAGGCCCGGATATGGGATGGAAACGGCATTGGTCGCACTTATGGATGATCTCTGGCGGGAGCGGGATGGAGGCAATGCATCCATCCTTGCTCTTCTTGATCTCTCAGTGGCTTTCAATACCATCGACCATGGTATCCTTTTGGGGCAGCTCAGGGAGTTGGGGGTGGGCGGCATGGTCTTGCGCTGGTTCACCTCCTTCCTCCAGGGCCGGTCCCAGTCGGTGGTGATGGGGGGGGAGAGATCCAGCCCTCGACCCCTCCTTTGTGGGGTGCCGCAGGGTTCGGTTCTCTCTCCTCTCCTATTCAACACCTACATGAAACCGCTGGGTGAGATCATCCATCACCATGGGATGAGATATCATCAGTATGCTGATGATACTCAACTGTATATCTCCATCCCAGGTGAAGGAAGTGATGCTGTGACTGCCCTCTCCAGGTGCCTGGAGGCTGTGGGGGCCTGGATGGGGAACAACAGGCTTCAGCTGAACCCTGGTAAGACGGAGTGGCTATGGATTAATGGCCTTTCCGTATCCGGGACTTTGTCATCTTTGGTCCTGGATGGGGTTGCATTGCCCCAGACAGACCCAGTGTGTAACTTGGGGGTCCTCTTGGACTCACAGCTCCCGCTCAAAGAGCAGGTGGCAGCCGTGGCCAGAAGGGCCTTTGCGCAGCTTTGTGTTGTGCACCAGTTATTTCCCTTCCTGGATCAGGAGGCCCTTCGAACAGTCGCTTATGCCCTTGTTATCTCCCAGTTTGACTACTGCAATGCGCTCTACATGGGGCTACCCTTGAAGAGTATCTGGAAGCTTCAGCTAGTCCAGAATGCAGCTGCGTGGGCTATTTGTGGCGCCCCTAGGAGGGCGCATATAATACCATTGCTTTGTGAGGTGCATTGGGTACCAGTTTGCTTCCGGGTCCAATTCAAGGTGTTGGTTATCACCTTTAAAGCCCTACATGGCATGGGGCCAGGTTACCTGAGGCACTGCCTCTTCCCTGTTACATCTACCTGCCCCACCCGATCCTGCAGAGAGGGCATTCTGAGGACCCCGTCGGTAAGGGAATTCCATCTGGCGGGGTCCAGGAGGCGGGCCTTCTCTGCAGTAGTGCCTGCCCTTTGGAACATCTTGCCCCTGGAGGCGAGGCTAACCCTAACCCCATCACTCCTGGCCTTTCGGAGGAACATGAAGACTTGGCTCTGCCACCTGGCCTGAGGCGGGGAAGAGAAGAGTCATGCCTGGGGTTGGCTAATGCCTTGAAGTGCCCCTCCCACATGAAGACTGAATAAGATTCAGGAATCTGGACTTTACTTTTATTAATATTACTAATGATACATAATTTTATAAGGGATTTTATATATTTATTGTTTTATTGAGTATTCTGTTGTAAACCGCCCAGGGTCCCTCTAGTGAGAGGAGATGGGCGGTGACAAATTTGATAAAGAAACAAACAAACAAATAAATAAAAGAAGTCTGCGAAGTGATAAATAAGATAAATATGGGGAATGCTCCTGGCACCAACGGTTTGCCAGCCTCCTATCATAAACGTTTCAAAGGTGAAATCTTGCCGCCTTTTCGACAAGTGGTGAATTCTGTTCTAGATGATGGAAAGACACCAGACAGTTGGACAGGTACAAATCTAGCAATGATCCCCAAAGGAGGGCAAGGCCTGACCCCCAAATTATAGACCGACATCCTTATTGAACAGTGATTACAAAATATTTACAATGATGGAAAATGTTTTACAAGACTTTATTCATGAAGATCAATGTGGCTTTTTGCCTAAAAGACATTAGAAATATTCTTAATATATTAGAATATTTGGAGCAACATAATGAAAAACACGTCTGTTGATATTCCTCAATGCAGGAAAAGCATTTGATAATTTGAACTGGACTTTTTTGTTTAAGATTCTGGAAGATACGGACTTTGTGGACAATTTTATTACAGGGTGAAATTGATAGATACTTCAGAAATGGCTCAAATCATTGTTAATGGAGCACTAAATAAATCTTGCGACACACAGTACAGAAAGGAACAAGGCAAGTATGCTCACTTCCACTTTCTTACTCGTTCTTTCACTGGACGTTTTGAATAGAGATACAAGACGAGAGGATTGCAGAAGGTTAAAAAGAAAGTATACAAATTAAGGGCATTTGCTGACAACTTGGTTTTACTTTTGGAAAACCTTATGGAAGGAATAGAAATATTATTGGAAAAATTAAAGGAATTTGGTGCAATGCTGGATTTCCGAGCTCCGAGAACGAGCCCTGATTACTGCGGCAGGCACAAAGAGACAGGCGCGCGACGGAAGGGCCCCACCGCAGCCAAAGGCGTTCCAGGCGGATCGCGGCACCGGGAAGGGGCGGCGCCGGCCCAGCTGCGCCTGCGCAGTGCGCGGAGGACGGGCGCCGCCGGAGCCCTGGGAAAGGCGGGAGCGCTTCCCGCGCAGGTGCCCTGCGGCTGCGCATTTTTCTGCGTCATCGCTCCGCCCGCCCTGCCGCCGCCGCCATCGTCATGGAGCCGTCCGGCTCGGGCTGCTGGAGCGCCGACACGCCTCGCCTGCTGGTGGAGGACTCGCAGCCGGGGCCGGGGCCGGGGCCCGGGCGGGGCGGGCAGGCGGGCGGCGCTCCCCAGCCGCCCCTGGCACTGAGCCCGGTCCTGGAGCCGCCGCCGCCGCCGCCGCCGCCGCCGCCGCCGCCGCGATTCCCCGCGTTCCCGGAGGCCGGCGAAGGTAAGGGGCGCGGGGCGCGGGGCGCGGCCTCCGGGCGCTCGTGCCTGTCCGGGCGGCGTGCGAGTCTCTCTCCGCCTCGCAGGGCTGGCCTTCGGGGCGCTGGCGCTCTCGCCCAGCCAGGACCGGGACCGGGACGGGGACCCGCGCCAGGAGCAGGACCGGGACCAGGCCGAGGAGGAGCCGGAGGGCCGCGGCTGCGAAGAAGGTGCGCGGCGGGGGCGGGCTCCCCTGGGCCGGGCTCGGCTCTCGGCTCTCGGGCTGCGCTTCGCGCGAGCGCGCCGCCCCCGCAGCTGAGCGGCGCCCGCCCGGAGGCCGGTTCCGGCCTGGCTTCGCGTCCTTCCTCCCCTCCCCTCCCCTCCCCTCCCCGCTTCCCCGCCGTCTTGTAGGGCAGGGGGAGCGGGCGGCCCGGGAGCTGCCCGGCGCTGCGCAGGAGGAGGAGGTCTGAGAGGGAGCGCCCCCTTCCTTCTGGCCCGCCCGGCTTTGACCTCCCCTTCCTCGCGGCGCCGGGAAGGGGGGAAAGGGGGCTCTGCCGCCTGCCACCCCTCCCCGAGCCCCTTCCGGCTTCGCCGCCTTGGCTGGGAACCGTTTCCCGCGGCGGCGACGTTCGAAACGTTGGCGGTAGCAGAGCCGGGGACTTCCCCTTGGCTTCGCTTCCCCCGCGCGGTCGGGACACCGCCGTGGGCAAACGGCTGAACCAGAGGCAGTTGAAGCCGGATGAGAATCGGGGATGTGATTTTCTGCCAGGACAGAGGTGGGTGCGAGGCCTGTACCTGGGCAGCAGGGAAAGGCCCTGTGGAACCCTTCTGGCGGGGAGCACTCCTGTGCCCCTTTTAAAATTGGGCTACTCTGCCTGCCACAGCAACAATTGGGGGGCAATTTCTCACGCTAAACAATTTGCAATTGTTTCTGTTCAGAAAGATGACTCTCTTCAGACAGAGAACAGTTTCTTGGCATCACACTTTTTGAAGGACTGATTTAAAATGAAGGCAATAGCATCATTTGAAACCTTCATTTAAATTGTGATGCGATTTTCAGCTTTGGGGCTCACACGTTGGTCTGACCTATACAGCTGGTTTTGTTAATAGCGTGGTGGTTGGTCTCAAAACAACTGTGAGGCCACAGAACTCCATTTGGGGATGCCTAAGTGTGGGCACCTGCTTTGCTGTCCTGGGCAGGCAGGGTCACGGGAAGGCGGTGGGGAGGGGCTGTCAACCAGCCCTTTGTCTGGGTTGGTGCAGACTTGCTCTGGTCTGAAATCTGGTTTTCTCATGTTCTAGTAAAGCCATTGTGGGCAATTTCATATTTTATAACCAAGCATCAATTCCTGGTTCTTTCTCTGTTCTACCTGCAGACCAAGATAAAGCAGGCTGGGACGCAGTAAGAAAATCCAGAAGTGATTATCCTGAAGGGTAAATGTTTATTTATTTATCAAATTTGTATGCTGCCCAACTGGGTGGCTCACAACTAAAGCAGAGAAATACAACTAGTAACAAGTTTTTTAAAAAAAGATGGCAAGAATGACAAACTGGACAGGAACAAGGGAAAGGACAGAAATGAGGACCTCTTGTCAAAGGTCTTCACAGCCCTCCTAAACAACAGCAGAGTGGGGGCCTTCCAGTTCTCGGAGGGAACCTCATTCCAGTGGGCAGGCACTACTACAGAGAAGGGGCGCTTGCGTGGTCCTGATAGATGGCATTGTTGGAGAAACCTGGAGCACTCGAACCAGCCAGGCAGATGCTATGGGCGATAGGCAGTCCCTCAGGTAACCAGCCCTGTGCCATGTAGGGCTTCATAGTTGGTGACCAGCATCTTGAATCAGACCTGGAAGCAAACTGGCCACCCGTGCAGCTTGCGAAGCAGAGGCGTTACATGGGCATACCGAGGCATGCCCATCGCTGCCCTTGCCACTACATTCTGGACCAGCTGAAGCTTCTGGGTGCTTTGCATTTGCTCTCTGGCAAGCAGAAACCCTTCTGATGAGAGAAGTAATAGAATCCTGGGGTTGGAAGGAATTGCGCAGTTGCACAAACTAAGGTGTTTCCCCAGGGAAGGACAGCTTGCATCTTCCTAGGCAGAGAGTTTCTCTGTCCAGCTACTCCTGCCGTTAAGATGCTTTTCCTAATGTCCACCTGGAATGGCCTTCCTGTAACGTAGGATCATCATTAGTCCTTGCCTCCCTGTTATTTAACATACATACTAATCTGCGTCTTATGACAGTTAATTATAGGAAGCTTCTCTTGAAATTATACAATATTACACATGATTTTGCTTTGACTAAATGCATTGAGACAATACTCAAGAATTGACGATTCTTCGTTGAATTCCAGGGAAAAAAGAGTCGGTGGAGAGTTCAGCGGCATGGTCTCCCACAGGGGAGTATCCTTGCCCCCCTGCTGTTCAATATATATACTAATGATCAACCCATCAGTCCTGATACATTCTCTTTTATCTATGCCAACAATCTGGCACTTACAGCTCAGGGAATCAATTTCGAGGAAATGGAAGACAAGCTCACTCTGGCTCTTAAGAATATGTCTGAATATTATAATGAGAATGGACTAAAACCTAACCCGTCAAAAACTAATGTCTGCACATTCCACCTCAAAAATAGGCAGGCCAGATGTAGGCTTGCTACTATCTGGGATGACGTGAGTCTGGCACATTGCGAGATGCCATGTTACCTCGGTGTAACACTAGACCGAACATTAACCTTTAAAAGACATTGTTGCAACTTAAAGCAAAAGATTTCCACCTGTAACAATCTTGTCAGGAAGCTGGCTGGTACTGCTTGGGGTGCTCACCCTACTACCCTTCACATGGCCGCCCTTGCATTGCGCTTCTTGGCGGGAGAGTATGCCTGCCCTGTTTGGGGCCGCTCTGCGCACTCTACACAGGTGGATAGGGCACTTAGTGACACGTGCTGCATCGTTACCAAATGTTTACGCCCCACTCCACTTGATAAATTATATATCTTGGCAGGAATCGCCCTGCCAGGCATTAGAAGGAGTGTGGCACAAGGCGAGGAATATGGAAAGGTGTTACATGATCCGGCACACCCATTATTTGGCCAAGTACCTCCTACAAAAAGACTGAAGTCAAGAAGGAGCTTCTTAGACTGTGCTGGGGAGATTGCTACTACACCTCACACAGAATGATTAAAAAGATGGAAATCTCAAGTGAAGCATCTTCCTAATTAGATAGAACCACTTGAGGAGCTGCCTGGAGGTTTGGAGGAGGAGTGGACGGTTTGGAGATGCTTAAACAGATTGCATGCTGGTTTGGCCAGAACTAAAGATTATATGGAAAAATGGGGGTTTCTCCCTGAAGGCAAGGATATTTGCTGTGAATGTGGCAATATTCAAACAACTGCCCATCTTTTACAGTGCCCTTTGGGACTGACATGCACACAGAGTGACTTATGGGTCAGAAACACCTCTGCCATCAATGTGGCCCGGTATTGGGTTAGAGCTACATTATATAAATTTTATATTTTTATTAAATGTTTTTAACTTCTAGTTAATACTTTCCCCCTCTCTATTTCCTGCATTTCTGACATGAAACAAGACGAGATCATTAGTCCTTGTTGTTCTGCATTCTGGGATGAAGGAGAGACGATATTGACCTGTGTTGCATCCCTTCAGGGACTTGATACGTGTTACCATAATTCCCCTCTTCTTGGCACCACGTGATCCCATTTCCCTTAATCCCTCCTCAGAGGACCGAGTTTGCAGCTTTCTAATTACTTGCGATTGAAAAGCCCAGATTCTTTGATCTCTGCCTGTGCACCTGATGACAAACTAGAGCCAGTGTGGCCTAGTGGTTAAGGTGCTGGGCTAGAAACCAGGAGACAGAGAGTTCTAGTCCTGCCTCAGGCATGAGAGGTGGCTGGGCGACCTTGGGCCAGTCTCTCTCTCTCAGCTCAATCCACCTCACAGGGTTGCTGTTGTGGGGAAAAGAGGAGGAAGGAGTATTAGGTATGTTCACCACCTTGAGTTATTTATAAAAATAATAAAGGGATAAATATAAATAAAATAAATATACCATTGTTTGAACTACCTGAAAAGTTACCAGTTGATGCCCATGCTGGGCTGTGAGAAATATTTGCACTTAAATTCCCCAGTTCAGGCGTTGTGTCCAGCCGTGTTCCTGGAATAGTGCAACTCAATAAAGAAGCTCCTGAGAGCCCAGTTTCTGCATGCCTGCCCCAGGAGAGTATGCCACCAGCGAAGAGTCCTCCTTGGCCGTTAGGGGACGTTGAGCCTGTGTCTTCTACGCAGGAGGACATGTTTGGCCAGAACAGCGCAACAGGTAAAGGGAGGCTGTGAGCTCTTTTGCGCCCACCATTCCCACTCTGGGGTTGGGGTAGCCTGGCTTGCTGCAGCTTTGCTTATCCAGGCATGGGGACGGGGTGTTACAACAGGAGAGGAGCGCACCCTGAGGTCCAAGGCTATGTATGTTCCCGGAAACAGCTCTTTTTTGTGGACCAAGTTTTTACTGAGTAGTAATTTTAAGTAGGATGGTGGGAAACTTAGTAAATGTAGTGTTTGTCTTATGAGCTAAATGCAAATGGAATAAAAGCAAATTTCACATTGGTCCTTTCCCACCCACTATTGCTTGGCGAGTGGGCCGTGCCTGCCATTCAGCGACCTAGAATGGGGTGCCACACCCATTCATTCATTCATTCATTCATTCTTCAAATTTAATTACTGCCCATCTCCCCCAAAAGAGGGACACTGGGTGGTTGCTTCATGTGCAAGGACAGAAATTAAAGGAGGGGCATAATAGCTTCACTTCAGATGAAACATTTAATGCCCATTTGCACTTGTTGCATTACCAAAATCTGTTTTTCAATATGGTAAGTAAAATAAGTTTATTGTTGTAACCACAGGTCGTTACAATGTGAATATTGTAACATTACCCTCTTTTCTTGTGCAGACAACTGTCAGTGGGTTGTGACCTGGATTAGCAAGGCTGAGCAAAGAAACTGGCAGGGCTGTGGGTTTCTCAAAGCAGGGAGATTCTGGTCCTTTTCCTGTGGCATCCTGAGAGCTGCGGTTCTCCGGCACTAAACTACCAACTGACCTTCCAGGAAGCAGCCTCTCCAGGTGGAGCGAGCTTAGCTGATTTACAGAAAGGGGAGGAGGGAATCCCCCCTTGGATGCTGGAGAATGTGAAGCCTCTTCTGGCCACATTGCTCCTTGCAGTCACACAGCAGAGAGGGTCCTTGGCAGTTTGAAGTCGGTGCGGGAAAGCAGCAGCGGCAGCCGGGACGTGAGCTTCAGAGTGATTGGTGTGTGGCCGGAGGTATCACGCATGTTTCAATTCAATTGGGATAGCTCCAGGCAATGGCTGTGCCGTGTCTAGGCTGGAAGAGGCAAGTTCTCCACTGCCCACTCCTGCTGACCCTCTGCACGTCCTTCACCTCTCTGGACAAGGGCCTCTTCCCAAGTAAGTAGAAAGCTGGCCTTGACTGCTCTTCTTTTCTGACTGATGCTTTATTGCTTACCTCTCTCCGGTTGAAATCCCGTGATGGGTGTGGGCCTTTTGGAACGATTCCTTTTTTAATCAGCTGCTTTGCTTGCTGTCCCTACTTTTTCCTTTCGGCGCTCCATGCTTTTGATTGGCTTTTTCTTCTCCAAGAAGTCGAGGTGTACAAAACATTTCAGGGTCGACTCTAAAACTTAAGAATACTTCCAGCCCATTTTGAAGTTGGAATGGCAGATTTGGAGATAAGAACATGTGTGCGTTGAGATGGTTTGGGCATCTCTGCTGAGGCAGGCTGCCATCAGGACTGAGGCCTCTGACCCCTCTGCTCCTAGTCGGGCCTTTCGTGTGTCTTCTGTTGGAGATGTGGAGGGGCCGGGGTGCAGGTGGAGGTGGTCGTTTGCTGACTGTGCTCTTTCCCCTCAGTTGTGCTTCAGGTCTTCCTAGCACAGCTTCTGAGGTCTTACAGCCAGTGCCTTTTATTGTTCCAAGAAGCCCAACTGAACAGGAGGCTGAAGGTACGTCATCCCATTTCGCTAGAGAGAATGGGGGCATCTGTTTGGCCAGGATTAGTTATGATTTTTCTATAATGCGAATGTCTGAGTTTCCCCCTTTGTTCTTAGGGGGAAGAGGGCCGAGGACTGGCCTCTTAAACTTTGGAGCGGTAGTGCAGTGGATTGGCCAGCATTCATTTCCTTTCTTTACTATAAGCCTGTCTTGCTCTAACTGCAGGAATAAGTCCTCCCTGTTTTCTAGAGGGGTTAACCTCCATTTTTTCACCATTTAACCAGGAAAACAGGAAGATGCACCCCTGAAGACTCCAGGCACCCTTCAGGTATCCATTCCAGCTTCTCAAGATGCTTTTCTGTTGATGTCCATCCCCACACCGTCACAGCCTGAGTTGTCTCATGTGAGTGACTGCCTGGGCTGCTTCTGGGGTGGTTGCAGATGGTGACCAGCAAATGAGGAAGGCCCCTAAGTCCCTTGGTTAATGGGTCAATGAGCCTGTCACTTCTACCTGCTTCTTCTATAACAGAAAGATTCTGAAGAAGTGTGATATGGACAGAATATGGCTGTCCTCCTCAGCCTGGAGATAAGCTTCTGGGGGTTGGTTTTTCTGCCCTCTTCCTGAAAAGAGAGGGCTTTCTTGCTGAAGGCCCGTTCCTGGCAGAGGACAGCAGGATGCTCTTTATGGTCTTTTAAAAAATAATTAATTTTTTTAAAAAAAAAGATAAAAAATTAATATAAAGTAATATAAAGTAAAGTAGAAAAAAGAAAGAGAAAGCTAAAAAGTAAAAGAAAAATTGAAAAGAAAGAAAAAAGATACAAAGAAGTGGATTCATATCTTTGTTGTTGTTTATTCATTCAGTCGCTTCCGACTCTTCGTGACTTCATGGACCAGCCCACGCCAGAGCTTCCTGTTGGTCGCCAACACCCCCAGCTCCCCCAGGGACGAATCCGTCACCTCTAGAATATCATCCATCCACCTTGCCCTTGGTTGGCCCCTCTTCCTTTTGCCCTCCACTCTCCCTAGCATCAGCATCTTCTCCAGGGTGTCCTGTCTTCTCATTATGTGGCCAAAGTATTTCAGTTTTGCCTTTAATATCATTCCCTGGCTTTATTTCCTGGAGGATGGACTGGTTTGATCTTCTGGCAGTCCAAGGCACTCTCAGAATTTTCCTCCAACACCACAGTTCAAAAGCATCGATCTTCCTTCTCTCAGCCTTCCTTATGGTCCAGCTCTCGCAGCCATATGTTACTACGGGGAACACCATTGCTTTAACTATGCGGGCCTTTGTTGTCAGTGTGATGTCTCTGCTCTTAACTATTTTATCGAGATTGGTCATTGCTCTTCTCCCAAGGATTAAGCGTCTTCTGATTTCCTGACTGCAGTCAGCATCTGCAGTAATCTTCGCACCTAGAAATACAAAGTCTTTCACTGCTTCTACATGTTCTCCCTCTATTTGCCAGTTATCAATCAAGCTGGTTGCCATAATCTTGGTTTTTTTGAGGTTTAGCTGCAAGCCAGCTTTTGCACTTTCTTCTTTCACTTTCATCATAAGGCTCCTCAGTTCCTCTTCGCTTTCAGCCATCAAAGTTGTATCATCTGCATATCTGAGATTGTTAATGTTTCCTCCAGCGATTTTAACTCCAGCCTTGGATTCCTCAAGCCCAGCATGTCGCATGATGGCGTACAAGTTGAATAGGTAGGGTGAGAGTATACAGCCCTGCCGTACTCCTTTCCCAATCTTAAACCAGTCCGTTGTTCCGTGGTCTGTTCGTACTGTTGCTACTTGGTCGTTATGCAGATTCTTCAGGAGGCAGACAAGATGACTTGGTATCCCCATACCGCTAAGAACGTGCCACAATTTGTTATGGTCCGCACAGTCAAAGGCTTTAGAATAGTCAATAAAACAGAAATAGATGTTTTTCTGAAACTCCCTGGCTTTTTCCATTATGCAGCGGATATTGGCAATTTGGTCCCTAGTTCCTCTGCCTGTCATGAGTGAGGATGGCAAGCAGGGGGCTCCCATCCAGGCTGTAAAGCGCATGTGTAGTACTGAGGAATTAGGTGGCCATTCAAAGAGAGACAGATCGGGCCCGCCTTAGTCTTTGGGGTTTATATGTCTGGTTTTTTCCCACGCTTCTTCAGTTTGTTAGGATTCTCTGTTATGTAGCAGTAATAAAACGCTAGAGACCTATTCCTTGTCTCAGCGTGGTTCCTGGCTGTTAGGACACTGCCTTTTCTAAACCCACACTGTCAAAGGTATCCCGGATATTGTTATCCTTCCTATACAGGTCTTCCATATATTCTTGCCACCTTTTCTTGATCTCTTCTTCTTCTGTTAGGTCCTTGCCATCTTTGTTTTTGATCATACCCATTTTGGCCTGGAATTTACCTCCAGTGTTTCTAATTTTCTGGAAGAGGTCTGTTGTCCTTCCTATTCTATTGTCTTCTTCCACTTCTGCGCATTGCTTGTTAAAAAATAATTCCTTATCTCTTCTGGCTAACCTCTGGAATTTTGCATTTAATTGGGCATATCTCCCCCTATCACTGTTGCCTTTTGCTTTCCTTCTTTCTTGGGCTACTTCTAGTGTCTCAGCAGACAGCCATTTTGCCTTCTTGGTTTTCTCTTTCTTTGGGATGTATTTTGTTGCCGCCTCCTGAACAATGTTGTGGACTTCTGTCCATAGTTCTTCCGGGACCCTATCTACTAAATCTAATCCCTTAAATCTATTCTTCACCTCCACTGCATATTCCTTAGGAATATTAGTGAGCTCATATCTAGCTGATCTGTGGGTCTTTCCTAGTCCCTTTAGTCTGAATTGTGCAACAAGAAGTTCGTCATCTGAACTATAGTCAGCTCCAGGTCTTGTTTTTACCGACTGTATAGATGTCCGCCACCTTTGGCTGCAAAGGATGTAGTCAATCTGATTTCAGTGTTGTCCATCTGGTGAAGTCCATGTATAAAGCCGTCTCTTAGGTTGTTGGAAGAGAGTGTTTGTTATGCAGAGTGAGTTGTGTTGGCAAAATTCTATTAGCCTATGTCCTACTTCGTTTTGTTCTCCCAGGCCATGCTTACCTGTTATTCCAGGTGTCATCTGACTGCCCATCTTAGCATTCCAGTCTCCTGTGATGCAAATAATGTCTCTTTTAGGACCTCTTTTAGGTCCAGTAGGTGCTGCAGATCCTCATAGAACTGCTCTACTTCAGCTTCTTCAGCATTTGTGGTTGGGGCGTTTATTTGGATCACTGTGATGTTAGATGGCTTGCCCTGAATTCAAATTGAGATCATTCTATCGTTTTTTGGATTGTATCCAAGCACTGCTTTAGTCACTTTACTATTAATTATGAAGGCTACTCCATTTCTTCTGTGGTCCTCTTGTCCACAGTGGTAGATCTGGTGGTCATTTGATGTGAAGTGGCCCATTCCAGTCCATTTCAGTTCACTGACGCCCAAAATGTCTTTCTTTAATCTTGACATCTCACCAATAACCACATCCAGTTTGCCCTGGCTCATAGATCTTACATTCCAGGTTCCAATGGTGTGTTGATCCTTCGAACATCGGATTCGCCGTTCACCACCAGCACTGTCAACCGCTAGCCATCCTTTCGGCTTTGAGCTAGCTGCGTCGTCACGTCTGGGGCTAGTTGAACTCATCCTCTGTTCCTCCCCAGTAGCATTTTGACCATCTTCCGACCTGGGAGTGTCATCTTCCGATGGTATACCGACATATCTCTGGTTGTACTGATCCATTTAGTTTTCACAGCAAGAATACTGGGGTGGGTTGCCATTACCTTCCCCAGGGATCGCATTTAGTCTGACTTCTCTGTCATGACCTTCCCGTCTTGGGTGTCCCTTCATGGTTTAGCTCATGGCGTCATAGAGGTGCTCAAGCTCCAGCACCATGACAAGGTAACGATCCTTTGCTGAAGACACTATAATAGTAAACAAAAAATATTCCCAGGAAGGTCTGGTCCATTTGTCTATTTTAATTCCAATTTGTTCAAAAGTGCTTTCACCAAAAAGTAATATTTCAAAATTACTATCCCCTTTATCCATTTTAAACTTTCTTACATCCACTCCTTGTTAAACGTTTTGTCAAAAATTTTAAAGTCTTTGAAACCCTTTTTTTCCCCCTTTTTAGTCCAGAAAGATGGTGGTTGACCAAGTGGAAGTCTCTTATCCTGGTGTTCGGAAAATCTCTCTTTCCAAACGCATTTAAGAAAGTGATGCTTTTGCCAATCTTGTTTCTGTATAGGCTGCATTACAGCTGTTAGCTTGATGGAAATCCCTCAACTCCCAGCTGCTCAACTCACAAATGGAACGCAAAAACCTCACTTCTTGCAGTCTCCTCACAAGGAGCAGCTGTCCGGAGTGCAAGTGGGCGATATCATGATCTCTCCTTGTCTAGAAAGACTGCGCCAGCCAGAATTCGCTGTCTGGCTGTCCATCTCTGCTGCAGTGCCGTCCCTGCTCCTTTGGGGACGTCTAGTCCACCATAGATCCGCACCCAGAAGCTATAGGATGCTGTTTATGGCTGACTCTGGCTGAGTATTCTGCTTGTACTGTGCTCCTTTAAATAAATGGGGCTTAAGCTATAGGGCAGCAGGAAGAGGAGCAGTCCATGCGTGAAGTTTGCGTTGCATATGTGTCTTCACCAGGAGAATGCATCCCCCCACCCCAGGTCATTATCTTTCTTGTCCTTTGGTTGGAGGCGCCCTGGAAGACTAAGCCTCCATCTGAGCTTGGTGTCAGCCACCAAGGCGGCTGGTGCAGGGCTAACCAGGTTGCAAAATGGCAGGAGTGCGGTTGTGCCATCCGTTTTGTTTTTCCTTTGCAGGATACCTTTCTCCCGACTCCAAGCCTGGAGGAAGGCTGCAAGACGGAAGCAGGGAAAGGAGAAAGTTCTGATGTCTCTGCACCGGCAGATGGCTCTGAGGCTCTGGGGGCAGCCACATCCCAGCCAGGGCTCCTAGAGACGGATTGCCTTTTGGCCCTCTCTGCCAGTGAGGGCAGCCAGCTGACCGCAGGGGAGCAGGGGGGGGGCGCTGCAGCTGCTCCTTGTGCTTCGGTGGAGAAGCTTTGCTTGCCTGACAGCTGCGGGGAATGGCAGGCTGAGGAGGACAGCCGGCCCTCACTCGTGCAGTCGGCAGGAAGCACTTGCGACGACCTTAGCAGTCGAGACAGCATACCAAGCCAGACGTCTTTGCTTCCGGAGTGCGAGGCTGGCCCAGGGGCTCCCTGTGAGAAGCCGGGAGAAGTGAAATTGCTGAGTGATGGGCTTTCCCAGGAAAGAGCGGCAGCGGAACAAGCAGAGCGTTCCGTGGTTAGAGAAGCCCCTCCAAAGAGTGATCCACGGGTGGCTGGTGAGCTGGCACTGGCTGGGTCAGGAAGGCCAGAGCGAGGTCCTTTGGACCATCCCAGCGAGTCTGCACTCGATGTGCAGAGCACCTGCCGAAGTATTGATCCTGGAAGGGTGCTGAAGCAGGCCAATTCTGAGCCCCAGCCGGAGCGGGACAGTGGCCAGATCCAGAGAAGAACCAGTATTTTTCCCGGAGAGATTCTGCATGCTGACACCCCTCCAGGTAGGAGCTGTTCCCACAGGGGCAGTGACTTAAGGAAGAGGAGAGCCAGCTGCTCCCATGAGGGGAAGGGGCTGCTGTGCAAGCACAGAGCAGGATAAAATGGCACCCTACTGCCATGTGCTCTACATGAAGTGGCCCTTGAAGGCCACCCGGAAGTTTCAGCTGGTCCAGAATGCGGCAGCGCAGGCAGTGACGGGCGTGCATCAATATGCTTCTGCTTCATGAGCTGCACTGGTTGCCAGTTCGCTTCCAGGGGCAATTGAAGGTGATGGTTGCTACCTTTGTAGCCCTATGTGACCCAGGGCCTGGTTGCTTGAGGGACCTTCTGTCTCCTATAGCATCTGCCTGGCCAGTTTGATCTGGGAGGGTTGGCGCACTCTGGGTTCCGTCAGTTAAACAATGCCATCTATCAGGACCCCAGAAGCGCCCCTTCTCTGTAGCAGTGCCTGCCCTCTAGAATGAGGTTCTCCCCGAGGTTTGAATAGCCCCCCACACTGCTGGTATTTCAAAGGGCCCTGAAGATGTGGCTCTTGGCCCAGGCCTTTGGCAGGCATGACTGAAGCCCCCTTTTCTTCTTTTTTGTTCCCATCTTTGTTCTTTTTGATTTTGTGTTATTTTGTTAATGTTTTTTTAACAATTCGTAAGCCACAAATATAGGGATGTGGTGGCGCTGCGGGTTAAACTGCTGAGCTGTTGAGCTTGCAGATTGGAAGGTTGGCAGTTCGAATCCATGTGACAGGGTGAGCTCCCGTTGCTGGTCCCAGCTCCTGCCACCCTTGCAGCTCAAAAACATGCAAATGTGAGTAGATTAATAGGTACCACTTCAGCGGGCAGGTAACGGCGTTCCGTGTAGTCGTGCCGGCCACATGACCACGGAAGTGTCTACGGACAAACGCCAGCTCTTCGGCTTTGAAACGGAGATGAGCACTGCCCCCTAGAGTCGGACACGACTGGACTTAATGTCAAGGGAAACCTTTACCTTTACCTAAACCACAAATGCAGAGTTGCTGGGAGTCAGGCAGCATATAAATTTAAGAAATAAATAAACTCCATCTTCAGCATCTTCCTGAAGGTTGTCAGGGTGGGGCCAGTCCTTCCCAGAAGCAGCCCCTCTTGGTCTCGGCTCCTTTTCCCATGGGGAACTGGGGATAGTTTCTCCCGAGAGATCCAGTTTGGGTTGAGCAAGCAGCCCTATGAGTGCCCAGGTGCCAGGGCATTGGGCTCAGAGGTTGAAACCAGTACTTTAAATGGCACCTAGAAGCCAGTTGGCAGCCAGCACAGGGCCAGAAGCCACAGGGACTGCTGCAGCCTCCCAGCAGAAGTAAGACGCTTCCTGTCCAGCTTTGGATTTCTGTCAGGCTTCGAGGGGTGGAATACCATGATCCTTCTCTCAATACGAAACTGGCATTTATCTGACATCAGAACGTTTGCTATTCCTGAGGCCTGGACAGACTTGCAGCTTTACTGAGGTGGTCCCTGTGCTTTATTGTTTGCTGGAAGATTTTCTTTGCGCTGTTGCCTAACAGAACAGTTCTATCGTTTGTCTTCCAAACATACCTTTGAAAGTGAAGAATCCTATAGATGCTTCTGCATAGGCAGCTAGAAAACATTAGTAGCATTCTCAGCAGTAAACATTTTAACTATGGATTTTATCCATAGGGTGTGTGTGGGGGGGAGAGGTTTGATGCCACTGCCAGACTAATCAACAGAAAATCAATAGCTCTTCCCAACTTGGTTTGCTGGTCCACCATCCCCAGTTCATTCAAAAATCACGTTGTCATGCTTCATGAGGCTGGTCCAAGGAGGTCTGACTTTAAATGGGGCGGTTTTTCAGCTGGAGATTTGGCTTTTCCCATAATGACACTCAAGAGTTTACACGTTTCTTCCTAGCACTGTTAAAACAAACTATTTCGCTTTCCTGCTTATGACGCTCCTCATTTTCCTTTCCAGGAGACTCTTGACTTTCTCCTTTTAAGTGTTCCTTGGACCGGCCTCAGTATTTTGCTCTTTTTCACATCAGATGTATTCACTTTTATGGTAATTCCTCTCTATTTAAAACCATCATAACTCTTCTGCTGTGATTATGGATTTAGAGCTAAGTCCATTGAGTTCGTGAGGTTGCAGGAGCTACCATTGATCCAGTCCTGTTAATTCTGTTCAGCGTATCTGGCTCGAGCTCCTTCTACCATTTAGACGTTGAAATAACCGCTTATCATCTTGGGCTGTAGGATTTTAAATCTTCCCGAAGGAATCGGGTCCCGCTTCGTTTGAGCCCTCATGCTTGCTCTTCCTTACAGATTTTAGCAGGGCCTTGCATTATCCAGCCTGGAGGGTCTGTCGAGTCCATGCATGCTCGTCTCTGAGCTTCTCCTTCAAAGAGAGAGAAAAGGAAGTGGATGCTTGGGGGTTTCGCTCTCCTTAATTGAAGCAGTTCTCTTGCATGTCTCTTCGCCTCCCCTTTGCTCAGAGCATTTTTTGTTCCAAATGTATTTTCTTTTGCTCAGGCTAAAGTTTCTCTCCTTCTTTCTCAGCCCACATCTCGCCTTCCCTCCCCTCTCCCCACATCTCCTTTAGGCATTCTGTCCTGCCCTCTTGGTCGAAGTGGTCCTCAGGACCTCGTCCAAACGCCTCCTTGAACTGGGGTGTCTTACTCTTCAGCTGGGGCTCCTCTTTCCTCCTGTCCTTTGAGGGGAGCTCGTGCCCCCCTCAGGCCCTCCTGTCTGGAGCGGCGGCCCCCGGGCAGATGGCAGCAGCAGGGCAAGGGGGTCTGCCGGAGTCCTGCGCTGGGCAGGCCTTTCGCCTGGGAGAAATTCTTCAGCCATGTCGGCGATGCTCCTCTGCTGCTGCTCTTGGCGGTGGTGCATGGCGGTGGTGGCGTCAGGCTGCTGCTGGGACACTCTGAGGTTTCTCCCCTGGGCAATGGCCATCGGCTGGGGGTGGCAGGAACAGGTGTCTTCGGTCGCCTCGCTGCCTTTCCCTTCCCATTGGATGGTGAGCTGTGGTGGCGGTTGGGTTGTGGTGGCTGCTTGGACAAGCCCATGTGATTTTTTCCAGATAATTAACAATAATCCTCTGTTTTTCTTGTATTATTCTATGTCTTTGTTTACAGATAGACAGACAACACATACAGTGTGTGTGTGTGTGTGTGTGTGTATATCTTTTATTAAAGATTTTTACATCAGTAAAAGGTAAACATGAAAACATGTTAAGAAAAGTTTAAAAAGTTAGAAAGAAAAACGATAAAAGAAAAAGTGCCGGAAGCAATTCAAGCAGAAAAAGAAAAAAGTGATAATTAAGATAATTAAAGAAGTGACGTCCAGTCTTCTTTACAGCGTTACAAACAAACTTATGAACTTACTCTGTTGAAACTTATTATCCCTACTCCCTCTTTGAAGTTCCATTGCAAGGTTCCCTTCTGTCCCATATTCAACCTGTTTTTTAATCAGCAAATCCAGAAATCACTATTTCACTTCTTCCATTTTCAGCAAAAGTCCATAAAAGGTTTCCAGTCTTTTATAAAAGTACCTGTCTTATCTATGACCAAACAAATCATTTTTGCCATTTCTGCCAATTCTGCCATCTTCACAATCCATTCCTCATTGTGGGCATTTCAGTGTTTATGCATATGGTGATCTTGGACTGCTTGATTCTGTTCCGATTGCAAGCCAGTGAGGGGTAGAGGGGGCGGTGCTGGACCGGGGGGTGGACCTGGCTTCTGGTCCTCTGCCCCAGAGGCTTTTGGGGGGCTTGGGCCGGTCCCTCCTCTCAACCCCAGAGCCAGGGTGGTCCGGTGGTGAAGGAGCAGGACTAGGAGGGGGCAGCCAGGGTCTAATCCTGCCTCGTCCTCAGCCCTAGAAGGGGAGTCAGAAAACCTCTGCCCACCAAGCAGCACCTGGACCGGCGGGGTAGACGTTGTGGCTCATACCCTTCAGCGGAGCAGCCTTCGTCCTGAAGCAGATCGATTCAGGCTGACAGCAGCAGTGGTGATTCTACTTTAAGGAATGCTGGTTTGATTGGATTTTTGTAGGAAAGCAAGATAAACCCAAAGTGTAACTGTCATCAGTTCATGAATGAGCGGTCTGTTTTGCCTGTCATTTCAGAACCTCCCTTTCATGTCTCGTTAGCGAAAGAGGGAGGTGCCCTTCAGCCCCTAACAGGCGTCACCCCCCCTCTTGTTGGCCAGCACAAGAAAGGCCCCAGGCACAGCACCCCCATTGGTGAGTGGGGCACTGGATTTGCTGGGGCAGGAAAAGGGTTTCTGTAGAAGATGCGTGTGCCCTGTGGGTGACGGACACACGAGCCAGAGTGGTGCCAAAACGCCCCCGGGTTTTTTGTTTTCTGAATTGGAGTGACGAAGAAAAATCCTCTGGAGGCAGCGAAACCCAGGTGACTCAAAAGGTTTTGCCCAGCCTCTCTCTCGGGGCTGCTTTGCAGGTTGTCTGAATGGCACTACTAATGCTAGCAGAGCCAGCCAAGGTGGGTGCCAGCCTCCACTGATCTTGCAGAAAAGGAGTTGGTGGTGGGCGGGGAGGGGTTGGCCTTGTGGCCGGCTTTGCTTTAGAAACCGTGGGAACCCTTCTAAAGCTGCCCTTTGAATTGACTCATTCCAGTGGTTGGAAACAATTCGGACCACCCTGCTGTCGCTGTGGATGGCACAGGCGGACTCTCGGCGGGGAGAGCTTTGGCTGGCGCTGCAGAAGTGGAGGAGAGCCGCCGAGGGAGTTCTGTGGTTGCCTGTGAGGAGGAAGGGGGGCTCTCTTTGCGCAGGACCCTGGTGACCCCCGTGATGGAGGAGAGCGATGAGCCACTGTCTTTCAGCTTAGAGAGTAAGAGAGGCTGCCCAGGGACAGTGGTGGCTGGCCCAGGAGGGGCTGGCTTTTTGGGGGTAGCTGCCTCTTCAGTTATCAGGATACTCCCTGGACATCCGGGAGACACAGTTGAGGGAAGTGGACGTTGAGAAGGCCATCTTGAGCAGGAGTGGAACGCAGCCTCTAGCCTTGGGGCTGTCCGGGAGAAAGAGGACGGTTTCTGTTTGAAGGTCAGATTGTTCTGCTCTTTCTCCTTGTTCCCCTTAGAGCCTGAAGCCAGGGAGAGGAAGAGCGGGCTGGCCACCACAAAGGATCTCAGGTAAGACCGTTGGGGTCAGAGATTAAGAGACTCTGGCGGAGAAGAGTTTGTTCCCTGGCATGGGTATCTTGTGCCATGTTTGCAAACTCTCCAACTTCTTTCTTGCTTCAGGAAAACCCATCCAGGATGGGGAAAGGAGGGAAGCTTAACGGGTGTTGGCTTCCATGGCAGGATCAGTCTTTTATGAGTCGCTTGCTGTCTTGCATCTGTCCACAGTTCTCAGAAAATGCCGTCTGTGTTCACGCGAGTCTGTGGAACTCAACCGGAAGAAAAGGCTCTTGGTCCGGGACAGCCTTCTTCACTGTTCAGGCAAGGCTCTGCAACACCACCTAGCTGGGGCTTTTAACTGGGCCTTTTGTGCCTCTGGCCCCCCTTTCTGTGCAGCTGTTCGCAGGAAGCATTCTTCTGCTAAGGCTGGCTGGCTAGGTCCGCCTAAATCTCTGTGTTTCTGGGTCTCTTCTGCTAGGTCCTTTGCCAAGAAGTTTGGACACATTGAATAGAACTAGCTAGAAGCATAATTTAACCTGAGGTATTGTTTCTCCCCCCACCTCCCAGCATTTGCTCAGGAGGCAATGTTGGGTGCTCTGGCTGCATGGGCAAGGGCCAGAGAGCAACAGATCTGGCAAGACCCTTTACCTGAAAGCTGTTCTAGGTTGTGGGAGTTGACATGGTGCTAATGAAACCGGGGGTGGGCTAGAGATACACACTAGCTGAGATACAAAGTGATGTACCTAAAGCTCTTAATACTAAGATAACTGGACCATCAATGCATGGGTAGCAGTGGGGGAAATGGGGCATTCAAGATGGGGTAGTTGTGGAAGGCTCTGGCTGTGTCGCCTTTGATGGAGTCCCTGTGGCTCTTTCTGGTGAAGAGGGTGGGTGCCCCTTGGAATGTCCTGGCATTAGGGTGTGGCCCTCAGGTGGTGACTTGCCCTTTGTACTGAGACTCTTCAGGTAAGTCAAGGTGTGACTCCTGGCCGATTCAGTGGGAAGAAGTGTGTCTGTGCCAGTGCAAACTTGTTTCATACCTGGTACGGGAGTTGGTGTCTAGGAGCAGCAGAGCTGCTGGTCCCTGGAAGGGTGCTGGGAACCCTGCACTAATGCACAAGTGCTGAAGCTCCAGGCACGCCCCCCACACCTGACCAAGGGAGTCCTTGGCCATTGTCCTGCACTGGGCTCACGATCCCACCATCCTCCCGCTGTCCACGTAAGTAGCCTCTGCCTGAGGCACCTTCCTGGGGGACTGGGAGCAAGACCGTCCTGGCCAGGGTTGACCGTACTGGGGATAGAGCCTCCCTTCTCAGGTGAAAGGAGGAACCATGCGAGGGGGAACCGATGTGTCAGGGAGAGCAGGCCCTAGCTGTAATGGTGCTTCTGTGCCAGGAGCTGTTTCTTCTTGGCCTAAGGAAGTTTCCCTGGTGCCTAGGAGTTCAGCAAGCCACTGTCCTACTTCTCACGGTCGTTCTCTGGACTGCCCGTGAATGGCATTTTCCCTCCCCCCGACCTTGTCTCCACCATCTCTCCATCTGGTTTGCTCTCACCTCTCTTTTTACACCACTAAAACAGACAGGGAACAATGCCCACCAGCATTTTTGAGATGGTCCTCATGAGCCATGAGATCCATGGCTTCCTCTTTCCTAAGTGGGGTTACAGGTGGCCTGCAGGCTGTGTGTGTGAAACGCTTGCCTTGTGCGAGGAAAGCCCTAAGGCTGGTTTGGGGACATCAAGTGAGGGGGGCTTCTCACTCTTCAGTTCTTTTGAGAGAGAAGGATTGCCAGTTGGCAAAGAGCAGCACTGAAATGCAAGAACAGTCAGGCCAGTGCACCTGGAGCCTCCAGTGTTCCCAAGGTGTGCAGAGATGCAGCTTTCTGGGAGTGGAGGGCATTTATTGGGTGGGTCTGGCTCTTGGTTCATTTCTCCCCCAGATGGCCCAATTCATCTGTAGACTTCTCAAAACCCTCAGGAGAACCTGTTGCTTTCTTCCAACTCCAGGCTGGCTGATCGGTCGAGCTTGGAAGTGAGAAATGGCAATGCTGTACTTACCCACACATTCAGGTCTTCCTTGAGCAAAAGAGGCCAAATGTCCATTCTCATCCTTAGGGTGCTGGTGTATCTGTATCTCTCAGTAGCCTCAGCCTGGGTACACTGATGGTTGGCTGATGGCCCGTGGCAGTGAGAGGCCACTGAGGCTTGGAAGCCTATCCTGAGGTTCTGGGGAAGTTGCCCTGTTGCCTCTGGAAAAAGCGTCCTGCCTTCCCAGCCCCAGAGATGGGTCTTTCTGGCTGAGGCCTCTCTCACTGGAGGAGAGTGGGAATTCGTGGGTAAGTAAAGAGTTGCTGCTCTTTAATACCGAACAGCTTTTATGGCAAGAGGCCACGTTACGTCAAATGCATCCAAGGGAAACTAGGCGCGTAAATGGAATAGATTAACTGACAAGAAATTGCTTGTTGACTATAAACAAACTCAAATGCTTTGAAATATTTCAAAATGAATGTGGCTTCCCCCAGAACAGGTGTTTTGCTATCCAAACGTATTCCTATGTGGAAGAATTTAATACTGCGAGACACAAATAATTTTATTAATGAAGGCAGGCTGTATTTTGAAAGCTTGAACATTAGGAATTCTTCCACGAGGTAGGAAACCGTAATGAGAAGTCCATTTTAATGTCTAACAGCTCTCGTACTGTGGAGATGTATTCCTTGGCGTGTGAAAAGATTGTATCGAGATCCCAGTAGATGTGCAGAGGGAGGCCGTAGAGAGTGCTGATCCTTTGCAGCATGGGGCTGAGGACATGTGGCTGCTGGATTTCTCCAGAACTGGCACTTTGCTGTCCAGTCAATACCATGCAAGTTTGGTAATAGTTTCCCAGAAACTCAGCCTAGAAGCTGCACAGAGTTATCGTACCTAGATAAGCTGCTTTCATGCAGAAAAGAAAAAAGACACGCCTTTGCGGAAGCTCTGCCTGTTGTGGAACTCAAGAATCGGGCTTAGTCCTTTTCCTCTCTCCCTTTTGAGGACAGACTTTTTGCTGCTGCTTCTCAGTCTTGAGAGTCGGAGTCCTTGACGCCACGTTTACAGAACAGTTCTGTGTGGTCTGAGAGCAATTTCCAGCTTCCTTTCTTACACTGCTCCTGTTGGAATTAAAAGGGCTAAAAGTTGCTTTAGGGAGAGGGTAGCCGTGGCGGGGGGGCATTGGCACCTAAGCCAGTAACGTTGGGAACCTTGGTTGAAGGGAAGAGCCGAGAATGGCCCGTTGCTGCTGTTGTCCAGTGCCTCTGTGTGAGAGATTGGCAGGGAAGCTGGGTGGTGTGGGAGGGGCTTGCTCACATTGGTGTTCTGCAATTGAACAGAGGCAGTGTCAGGCAAGGGGAGCTCAAGGGACAAATAATTGCCCACAGGCTGTCACTGTTTGGAATCAGGTTAGATAGGATATTTGATCTGATCCAACACAGCTGCTCTTAACGTTGTTTTTGATTTCAGGGGTGACTTGTTCAATTTTCCAAGTTCCCAAGAAGAAGATGAGCCACCTCGAACCTGGCAGGACCCGCAGAAATGTGTGTCCTTGGGTCGCAGACAAGTCCTGTCTTCCGAGCTGATTGCTAAACAGCAGTTGGTAGGCTGCACCGAGGTGGGAGAGGCTGTGGATGCTGATGTTGCCCAATTTCAGCAGGGGGAGAATCGGGGGGCCCCAAAGAAGTCAGAGCCAGTGGTGGCATTGGAACGGAAGACTGATGTGCCAGAGTCTAGATCCAGCAACTGCAGGAGCGCCCAGACATTAGGAGAGCCACTTGAAGGCCCAGCAGGCTCGGTGTCCGCAGCCACACAGACAGCCTCTGCCATTCAGGTGGAAACGGGCACCAGCATGGCTTGTTCAGTGCCTCAGCAGTGCAGCACCAGCGCACAAACAGAGGAGGAGTGTGTGTGGCAGCCTGGAAGTGCCCCAGAGGCCCTGCACAGTCAGGTGAGGGAGAAATGGACCGTTCGGGGAGGCCAGCTGTTCAAGGAGCCTCAGTGCAGCTATCTGATGGCAGTGAATTTTATACAGGAATAATAATAATTTCTTTTTACATAGCCTGAGATTACTGACAGTAACTTCCATCAGGTAATCCCAGTGTTGGATACTTCAGGAGACTACAATTTGGGTTTGTTTATTCATTTAGTTACCGCTTTTATGACCCTCTACAATCAGAAGACCCTGGGCAGGTTTCTGTTTTTAGAAAATGATGCAAAGCAATACATGAATGCCAGACACCTCCCCCTCTAGCGGTCGAGTAAAAGCTTGGCGAAGTAGGGCTGTTGGTGGTTGGAGGAATGCCGCGAGGGAGGGGGCTATGCCGAAAGAAAGGTCCAGGATGTGGGGGCACAACGGGAAAGGCCTGCCCTCTGGCCACACCTCCCTGGCCTCTGCCTGGGCGGGAGGCCTGCTGGGGAGAAGTACTTTAGGGGAGAGGCTGCCCTGCAGAGGCGGGATGGGCCTCTGAGTAGCCTCGCCAGCCCTTTCCGGACCAGCAGCAGCTTCCGGGTCACCTCCAAAGGCTGTCCTGTGTCAGGGAGAGCGGTGGTCAAGGCACGAGTCCAGGTGGGGTTCCAACTGGTGCAGCAGGCAACGCTGGGCAAAGGCCCGCTGCCCCACCCAGTCCTGCCAAGGTGTCCCCCACCCCCACCCCAATCTGGCTGGGCCTCTTGAGGAGAGTTTGGTGGCAGAACCGTCCAGCGTTAGGGCGAATGCTAGTTCAGAGGAGAAGTGGGGGTGATCGGCCACCATGGCCTCACCAGCACTTTCCAGACCATCTGCTGGCCACATTCAACAGGGTAGGGAGTTCACCGAGCCCTGAACCAACGTGGCCTCAAGTGCTTCCCTGACACGATTGCAGAAAGAGCTGCCTACTGAGGTGGGGGTGGAGGCACTAAGAGCGATTCTTCCGAGTCCCAGGCCCAGCAGGCCCCCTGGCAGGACATGGTGGTCGATTGTGCTGGAGGCAGCCAAGAGATCTGGAAAGCTGCTGGGAGTCAAGGTGGGGTTGGGTGGCCTTTTCAGTCTCGGGCAGGCAGACGGTGGACCAAGGGAGGTACTGGGTAGCCCTCTCTCAGAGCCGGGCTCGTTGGTTTTCCTGCATGCTGCAGGGGGAGAGACTGGATGATCCTTGTGGCCCCCTCTGGCTTTACTGTTCTTTAATTCCGTGGCCCAGAGGGATGCTGGGCTCTCTTGGGCTGGGCGTGCTCAGGAGGAGCTCAGACAACCCTCTGCCTGAGAGGCTGGAATGAGGGTTCCTGCACTGGGCAGGAGGTTGACCTTGGGGGCCCAGCTCAGATTCGATAGTTCTGAGTCTGTAATTTGGTGCTTCTGGACTCGCTCCTGTCAGTGTGGCTGCTGTGTCTGCCGTGTGAATTTTTTATGTGCTACAACCCTGTTCTGCCATTGTGGTTTCTATAATTGGTGGTAAAGATTAAGGATGAGGTGGCCAACCCCCTGTGAATTATGGCCCTGGAGGGCCCCCCCCCCTTTGCCCCTAGGTCCCTGGCAAACTGGTCATTTTGGGTGAGATGAAGGGCTGTCCCCAGCTGGACTGCCTGCCCCACCCTTGGGGCCGCACTCTCCCCCGCTGTCTCGGCATCCCTGACTCTCCTCCTTCCCTTCCTGCTCCGTACCCGCCCACCCGCTGCTTTGCAGAGCTGTTCCTTGGGAGAACAGATGGGCTTAGTCCAGCACAGCCCAGCTGGTCAGTAGGGAAATAACGGAGGCAGGAGAGTAGTTGCTGGTTGACCAGACCAAGATGCTCTGTGGAGGAGGTCCATGTGTTGGAATTACGTGGTTGGCAGGGCCAGTTGTACAAACGTGCAACAGTGTGATTTCTTGTAGCCTTTAAAGAGTAGGTCGCTTTACCTGGAAACAAACGCACTCCAAAATGAAAGTGGCTGTATGGTCTTTGGGAGGAGCCTTCCCTTTGTCCCTCAGCAGCCAGAGCTCCTTGGTGGAAACTCCAGGGGTCATCCTAGCCCTTCCCAAAGGAGGCCTGCCTTCCTTCAGCAGACAAAGGGGGTCTTTCATTGGCTGGCCTTTGGCTCATGTGTTGTTATGGCTGTGGTAAGTATATAACATTTTTTCCAACAGGTTATTTTTGTTGTGTTTTCTGCCTTTGGGGTTGCTTGTATTCTGCTTATGGCCACAGTGAGGTAGGTTGTGGTTTAAATGTATTTGAATGAAAGCGATACTTTCTTTAAGCATCTGTACTACAAAAACAAAAGGAGAAAAATAAAGCATTTGAATAGGAATCATGTAGAAATAAACTTGCCAATAGTACTTTACTAGATAATCTTACATTCTGGAGTTTTAGGTGTAAATGCTTTTTGACATCGCTTATGTGCAAAAGGTTTAGATTCCATCTGTGTTTTGTTTTTCTTTCCAGCAAGCTAGTGCCATAGATCAAGAACAAAGCATCGGTGATGGCTCTGGCTTGCTAGGAGGAGAATAAGCTAGCATCCTGGCTCGTGAGCAGCGTTGAAAGGATTTAGCTATTCCCAATGGCAGTGCTGTTTAGAAAAGACCCATGCTGTCTGTTCTAAAAGTAGCTCCTCAGACAAAAGGGAAGGGGGAGTCTCAGTTACAATATCCATGCAACTCTCTTGAAACAGGGTGGAAGTGGTTTGCCCCTACTGCCTTCTGAGGACTTTTTGTTTGTTTGACCTCCCAGGCTGGTCTGTAGCCTGTTGATTTCCTAATAGGCTCCCATGTACAAGTACAAGTCAGGTCTGATTCTGCTTAGCTTTCTTTTAATATTGGCCAAACTGGATACATGCTGCTACCTACCATTGTTTAGACTGTGTTCAGCTAAATATGGTGAGCTTTTAGGAGTAGATTAGAATTGGAAGCAAGTATGACCACTTAACATTCAGTGATCTCCAACTAGTAAACTTTTCAATCCAAACATGAGGTTATTTGGTTTTGATGAAAGGAGTCTGGAAATATTTCAGATTTTTTTTTCTTCAGAAGGAGGAAGAATTTGAACTGCCCCACCCACCAGCAGGTAGAGTCCTACAACGCCATGTGAGAACAATTCGTGAAGTGCGCACTCTTGTAACACGGGTCATCACAGATGTGTACTACAAAGATGGCATTGAAGTGGAACGACAGGTGGTTGAGGTAGGACATTTCCAATAAGCCAAATGTTAGATCTTGCTCCTCACAGCAGTAACACTATGGACACCCTGTTGCTGCTGAGAACTTCCTGGGACAGTCTCTTCAAAGATGATGTCCTTAGATGTCAGTCTTTTAGAGTTGCCCTGAGTCAAGGGAAATAATATCTATATCTAGAACTAAAGGAAAGCATGAAGCTGTCAAAAGATATTCCCCATTCTGCTCTTTTCAAATTAGCCACAAATGAGGAAGGAGAAAGGAAGGGATAACCATCTTTGCTTGCAAACCAAGTCAAGTGCACTCATCTACATCTAGAACAATTAAGATTCTGGGGAGCCTCTGATGGTAACATAGTGAAGGCTGAAGGAAGATGGTCAGATGCAGAAGGCTGGCTGGAAGCCTTGAGCAGCTCCCCTTTCTTTTCCCTGAGAGACAAAGTGAAGACAGAAGTGAAGACAGAAGATACTTCTTGGGTGAAGGAACAAGAAAGTGGAATGCCATTTTGCTGCCTGGGCTTGATTGATTCTGTCCTCTTGGCAGGTTGGGTGTATTCCACTCCTCCAAAGCTCAGGAAAAAAAAGATGTTTAGCAATAATATTCTACAGTATATTTGGTTGCAGGGAAACTGCAGGATCCTCACAGCCAAACCCATGTCTTTGACGATAGAGCGAGGCCTGGAGGGCCTGTCTAAGGCTCTGAGCCAATCAGTTGGAAAGACTGAGGCAGGTGTGACCTGAGGGCCCAGCTCATCAAAGAGAGAGACATAAGTATTAAAAAAAGAAAAAGGGGGGGGGGGTTGAGAAAAAAAGGAACTTAAGAGGAAACCACTCCCTAACTCCACAGTTCAGATCTACCATTCAAGATAGGGATGCAAAATTTCTTCTTTCTCCAGGAAACAAAATCTATTTTGCACTTTCCTTTTTATCAGTGGGATGAGAATGAACTTGAAGGCTGCTTTTGCTGGATGGTAATATATTTCAGAGATATACTATATCTCTGATATACAGATATACAGAGATATCTCTGAAATGGGATGACAGCGGAGCATGTGCAGAGCTGCACATTCAAAATGCTATAAAAACACTTTTCTTAGAGCATTGGAATTCCAGTAAAGGTGATGTTCATGGGATTGGCTCATGCACGGGGGTCTGAGAAGAGGGGGTGACAGGAGGATGGCAGCGGCCTCCGCTGTTTGGAACCTCTTGTCTGTTTCAGGAGAGGGAGGAGCCGCACGTGGATTGCTGTGAGTGTGAGGTGGAAGTCTCCCCTTCCCGCACCGGGGCCTTTTCTCTGACCTCCGGGGACCTTGGAGATATCAGCTCCTTTTCGTCCAAGGCATCTGGACTTCAGCGCACTTCTGGCGGAGGAAGCGGTGCTTTCTCGGCCACTCGTAGTGGCCCAATCCCTGGCCAAGGGGTCGGGCTTCCTAAAGAGGGAGCGTTCCAGACGAGGGGGTCTCCAGACTTGGCCTTGCCTGTGGCCAGAAAGCCAAGGTGTGTGCAGGGCCTTTGAGTTGTGGGCATTAGAGGTTGCAGCTGGCAATTTGCACAAAAGCCTGTTGTGCAATTCCTGGGTATGAGAAGGTTGATCTGTGTCTTGGAAGAGAATTTAATGTACTTTTTGTCATGGTTCAAAGACAGAGCTCTGACACCTCAAGCACAGAATGAGTTTAACTTACTGAGGACAGCCATAGATAAATAGAGGTGAAGAGTCAGATGTTTGGCAAACATTTTTGAAGGCCATTTTATTGAAAGTTTCCTCCAAACCCAGATATGAGGAAAAGGAATATCAAACGGTATTCTACTACCTTGCTTTGCAGTATGTTTTTGTGGACTACACAATTACCTTTTTATTTTAAAAGAAGCTCTAGGGTTTTTGAAAGGGAGAGATGGTTTTATGTCCATAGCCATTGCGTAATGAGCCTGAGAGTGGGGCCAGCAGTGGTTGCTGGCTGGCAGGGCAGAAGCTAAGACGCCTCTTGTTTTCCCAGCCCTAAGAAGGGGAGTGGCTGCTGCCCAGCCCTTCGTGACCATGGCACTGCTGCAGTGTGTGAGGAGGGAGAAGACCCAGGCCCCGGCAGCCAGCAGTTTAGCAGTGTATCTCTCACTCCCCGTGGGCGAGGGCGAAGGGGCCGCCCCACTTCCCGATCAACTGGAACAAGGTAGCGGAGTGGTGGTGACACAGTTTGAGTGTTGGCAATCAAAGAGACTGTTTCTTGGCAAGGCTTTGGAAACCTCCTGTAATCTCCCTCTGTGTTTCTGCAGGGGCACCGTGCTAACAGTAGCAGAACTTTCAACAGCCACCTCTTCGGGTGGAAAGCACAGCACGGGCCGACATCTGGAGGGGCAGGAGCAGGCTGACACCTCTCTGCGCCGCAGCGGCTCCCCTGAAATCCCTTTGCAAGAGCAGCCAAGCCTCTCTGATCATCCAGGGCTCTCTTCATCTGGGAATTGCCTTGTGGGCCTCCGGGTGGTGGCCAAGTGGTCATCCAATGACTACTTCTACTCAGGAACCATCATGCAGGATGGTGGGGGGGCCAAATATAGGTTGCTCTTCGATGATGGCTATGAATGTGATGTTTTGGCCCGGGATGTCCTTCTGTGTGATCCCCTCCCTCTGGAAACAGAGGTGACAGCTCTCTCGGAGGATGAATACTTCAGCGCAGGTAACCGTCTTCTGGCTCAGGAGATACTGCGGTGGTCTCGGGTAGCGGGATGAGGGCAGGGGGCGAGACTGGGGCCCGGCCTGTAGTTTTGCCTTTGATGCAGGTGTGGTGAAGGGCCACCGGAAGGAGTCTGGGGAGCTGTTCTATTGCATTGAGAAGGATGGGCAGCGGAAGTGGTACCGGCGGACAGCGGTCATCCTGTCTTTAGAGCAAGGGAACAGACTCCGGGAACAGTTTGGGCTCGGCCCTCACCAGTCCACCACACCTCTGACCAGGGCGGCTGACATCAGCCTAGGTACGGAGTCCACGCCCCTGGATGATCGCGCTGTGCATGATGGCCAGAGTGATGGTGGCTGGGTGGGGAGCCAAGTTACGGGGCTGCTGTGGAGAGGTCCTCACCCTCTGTGAGCCCTGTGTTTGTGCAGGGCCAGAGGGAAGGACGTGGGGTCGTCAGCAGGGAGGGTGCGCGGCGGGGGGGCTGCTGCTGGGGAGCGCAGGATGGCCTCCGGAAGGGGGAACCTGACTGCTTTATCTGGCGGGCCCAGACAATCTGGTGGAGGGAAAGCGGAAGAGGCGCGGCATTGGCTCTCCTGGCACCTCCAGCGGCAGCACCGCTCCCGTCCGCAAGAGCCCGGAGACCCCTTCCGGAAAAAGGAAGCTGGCTGCCGTCTCGGAAGAGGAGCAGTCTCCAGCTAAGCGAGGGCGGCGACTGGCTCTGCCCAAACTAGGTGAGGCTTGCTTGCCTCGTGTGGCTCCCCCTGAGCCTGTGCTGGCTGTGATGCTGCTGTGGGCTCTGCGGCTCCCTTGGCTCCGTCCTTCCCTGCTCAAAAGGCAGCATGGGACAAAGTGCTCCCTGTGGATGTCTTGTGCCTCCACCTTGGGTCACTCCTGGGAAGACCCACAAGGCCACTCCAGGCCTGGGACCCAACACGGCTCTCTCTGTCTGCAGGGGCGGCAAATGCCAGGGAGGGGGCAAGCCCGTCTGTCAGTGGGAGGAACTCGGGAGACCGCGTGGCACCTGATATCCGATGGGGTCCTTTGCCTCAGAACAAAACCCTTTTTTTGGGCTATGCCTTTCTTCTCTCAATGGCAAACGCAACAGATAAGCTTTCTTATCAAAGGACTGCTGGGAGCAGCGAAGAAGAGGAAGGTGAGACTGTCTGGCTTGCTCATATTGACACGTGTTAGTCCTTTCTGAGCACTCAAAGTCCTCTAGGTGAGGCCTTTGATGGTTATGTGTGGGCCGAACTGATGGTGATTGGCTTCATTAAAGCTGCAAGTTAAACTCATTTTGCATGAGGGAAGGGGGAGTTGTTAATATATCAGGTACTTCATAAATATTACATGGGCAGGATTAAGGGTGTGCTGATGGCTGCATTCACAGATCCCACTAGGCCAAAACCAAATACTGCATTCCGATTTCTTACCCTTGGTGTAAAGAGAAAGCCAGTTTGATCTAGTGGTTAAGATGCTGGATTAGAAGCTGGGAAACCATGCTCCAGTCCAGCCTTAGGCACAATATCCAGGTGGGTGAGCTGTGGTTTACAACCTCACTAAGCAATGAGGTTATAAAGCACAACCTCATTGCTTAGTGACAGGAATCCCTGTGGTTCTGGCTGCCATCGTTAACTGAATCCCATGGTCAGTAAGCGAGGCAACTTCTTGCCAGATTCCCACAAACAAAGTCAGTGGGGAAGCCAGCAGGAAGTTGCAAATCCCAGGACGGCTGGCAGATAAAAGGTGCTGCTGCTGGGTGGGGGAGGGGGCTCAGGGTGCGCGGGGAGGTGCCACATAGGGATGTGCAAGAGGTACTGTACAGGTCAGGGAGGGTGTGCAGGCGTGTGAGAGGCGCTGTGGGTTGGGGAGTGTGCATGAGTGGCTGGCGCGGTGCAAGCACAGAGAGGCTGGAGATGGGGTGTGGGTGGGGGAGACACCCAGTGACTTGTGATCTTCCCTGCCAGCTTCGCCGGGGACTTTCTGGGGAAGCTGGCAGGGGAGTTCGCAAATGGTGATTGTTTCATTGCGGGGTGCTTGGCAACCAGTTTAAGTGCAAACAGGTTGCCAAGCACCCAGATCGTGACCACGTTACCATGGGGATGCTGGGATGGTCTGAACACTGAGAACCAAGTTGTAACCACCATTCATTCAGCGCTGTTGTAACTTGGAACAGTGGCTGAATGAATGGTCTTAAGTCAAGAATACCTGTAACAGCAACAATTGTGGGTGAAGTCAATTGTTGATCTGGAGTGTCATTGAGCCAGACACCTGTCTTGATAGGACGCATAGTTTTTCAGATATAGCCTGGGGAGGTTTTTAGTATAAACCAGTGCGCTGGCAGTTTAGCTTTTACATATCCATTTTTTTGAGTGGGCCTCCCTTCACTTAAGGGGAGTGTTCACAAGGGGAGTCTGTCAGGGAGGCTTCAGTTGGGATCCTGCATGGACCAGGGTGTGGACTTGGTAGTTTCAAGGCCCTGCCTAACTCTGAAACTCAAGCAGGATGCCAGCAGTGTTGTCTTCTGGAAACTGAAAAGGTTTTGGTAGTGAGGCACATACAAGGGGCAGAATCTAAGCCATACCTGCAAATAGCATGGTAATGGACCTGACCTACTTTTAGTTGGGCTTGGGACCCAGTCCAGAAATAAGAGAAGCTCCCTCCTGTCTTTGCCACACATGGAAAGGGTAAGGGTAAGGCAGGAACTGGCTGATTGTGGCCAGGCACCATGGCTCCTTCTCAGGCCAGCCTCCAGAAGAAAGGGTGGCATTGTGCATGGATGGGGAAGGCTGTGGGGCATTGCTAAGCATATTGAGGCTTACTGATCACAGCTCAGACTCAGTATGTGCCACGGACCATCCTGACTGTAGTGCCTCCCCTCTCGCTCTAAAACCAGAGCGAGGAGGATCTGCAGCAGTGATTGTTGGAGCAGACTCTGGCCCTGGCCTTAGAACTAGATACGATGGTACCTTGATGTAGGGTTGGAAGTGCAGCCGCCCTGGCCAGCCCCATCACATCACCTTCCTACTGTCCCAGGCTGCAAGCCCACTTCTTCCTTTTTCTTTCTCCTCTGACTGATACGGTCCTAAAGCCCCTTTTGTTGTAGGCCTAAGTTCTTTTAGACCTCCTAACTTCCTTTCTTTTTGTTGGTACACCTTCTTGGTGATGAGACACCTTTCACATACATGCTTCCTTTTAGCTCTTAGCCCTAGGTATCCACAACTCTTCCTTAAATGATCCCAGATTTTGTTTCTCAATGGAATAGTGTGTGATTTACTTCCTTATTTACTTAGCTTATTCATGAGAAGCTCTCAACTTTCTTGTGCTCCCTTTGACCTGAGGACTTCTGCCCATGAAATCCCAGCTATAACTTCTCTAAGCTTGTTGAAATTCTCTCTCCTGAAATCTAATGTCAGCTCTTCTTAAATTTTCCAAAGCATCTCTTTAACCACTTCGATGTTGATTAAGATCATATTTAGGAAAGTCAGTCCATTTGTCTCTTCTTCAACTTTCTGGAAAAGACCATTGAGGAATTTGGGGGCCATTTCATTCTTGCTTGGGATGTTTATAATTGAAGTCTTCCTTTATTGCTAGTGTGTCTTTCTTGCCTGACATTCTGTATTCTGGTCTAGGAGGGCATTACTGTACCCAGATCTTCGGCCTCATTGAGTATCTATAGCACAGATCCATAATATCATTTTTGTTTCCTGCCCTCTATTCCTACTCAAATGCTCTTGACCTGGCCTGTGTGCTTAAATTATAAGATGTTTTTTCTCCATCTATTCTATCTCTTGTCCCCTTTTGTTGGTTCTGTTCCTTTTGACTGCAGTCTTTAGTCTTTGCATTCCACTGCATTCGGATGTCTTATTTTTAAGCTGTTCTTTTTTACAGGGGTCCAGAAAACATCAACAGGAAGGCTCTAGAATCTCTTCTGAAGCATCAGAGAAAAATTGCTCTTTCTGATAAGCTTGGTCTTTTGTGTCACCTTCATCCATCTCTCTGTCCCCTTGCTTCACTTTCATCTATCATCTGGAAGGCCTCAGTACTGCTGTCCCTCTGCAAAGGCTTCATGGGTTCAATCCAAAAATTCCTCATTTTCCCTGGTAAGCTGGACAGGTTCACCTCTAGCCTTTCATGTCTTCCAAGGAAAAATCACTCTCCCTTCACAGCATGGGCAGTTCTTGTCATGTTCAAGGAGAACACCAACTGTAGTGGACAGAGAGAATGGCTCTGAGGACAGGAGGAAGAGCTGCTGCCAAGGCAATGGTCAAATGAAAGGAACTTGTGTTGGGGCAGAACTGTAATATGAGAAAATGTCTTAGACAAGACACTCCCTTGTTCTCACAAAGATGGGGTGGGGGGGAGGAAGTACATAGAGACTTGCAAGATTCTTTTAATATAACTTTACAATAAGAGTAGTATTGGTCTAACATGACTGGTTTCCTGGTCTAGTCTACCTTGAAGTGCTGATATCAACAGGTTGGTTGGTATGTCACCAATCAATCCTGATTTGGAGAGGCCGGGAAACTTTGTGCCAGATAGAAACATGCTGTCTTTTTTGTTGGCTTTCTTTCAAGTTGATGCCAGATGAGGAAATTTCAGTGAAATTTTCCTCAATGGAGCAAGCTGCTCTTGAACATATGATGAGGTAGCCAAGGGAGGCATGCAAAGGATATTTCTTTCGTTGTACAATAAGCATCCCAAGCCCTTCTAAAGGGCACAGAACGGTCCCAGAGATGGGGTAGCCTAGAACAAGAAGAAAAATACAGGAAAAAGGTGCTTCAGAATTTCTGGATTAAATCTCCAGAAGTGTGGGCGGCCAGGGAGGCTTCAGAGTGACAGAAAAAGTCATGCTGTCCATCGCTGCCAAGCTCAGAAACACCAGGAGACCTTTGAAGAAGAGCATTCTGAGAACAGGATATCAAAACGGAGCCTCTTTTGTAAAGGAAGGGAACTTGAGGCGCTCAAGTCAGATGTCCACATAGCATTAAAAGCCTGTGTTCTTTTTCCACGTTCTGCTGCTTTCCCAAAATGGGGCTGCTGCTTTCCTTCACAGCAACCACTGAGGTCCACAGCTTTGTGCAGGGGGTGGGGGTATGTGTCTAGGGGAGGATTATTCTCATGAACTTTATAATCTGCTCTGGGGCTTTGTTGGAGGTGCTTGACGCAAATGCATGAAACCAGTTGCATTCAGCCTCTGGACTGGTTTGAAGGCAGTGTTCGGACATTACATAATCCTTTGACTGGGGGAGAGGGCTCGCTCTACAAAGCTTTACGTGTGCTTGAAAAGTAAGAACTATCCATATACTTCCATGTTCCAGAATTCTTGGAGGCAATACCTTACAACAAACCCTACATTGAACTACAGCTGCAAGCAGGAGGAGGCTTCATCCTAGAGGACTTCAATGAAAGCCAGGTCAGAATTCGGGGGAGGGGAAGGCATGCCTGCAGGGTAGGGAGATGAGATCTGCGCCCCACCTGAGCTCTAAAGGATCGTCTTACCTGTGATGCAGGTGTACATCAACAAGGCAAAGTGGCCACGGTGAGATTTTGGAGTGCTTGGGGGGAGGGAGGGATTTTTTTTAACATTATTTTTCAATTACACGTGTGAGCTGGGGAAGTGTGCCAGGCCTTTTGACTTCAAGGAATTATTTCTGCATTCTGCACATAGTGGATGCTGTATGTCCTGTGGCTCCAAAGGGCTTCAAGGAGTCCATAGTACTTTGGTGATCGGACGGAGATTGCACTTCACTCTTGACACTGTGGTTGGGGGGCTGGGAGTTTTTACTTTTGCTTGGGTTTCTTTGTGGGAAAATGAAGGGGCTTTTCTGGGTCTTTATAACGTTGGGTAGCTCATGCTCTGTGTTCCAGGCACCGTCCCCCTCAGGTTCAGCAGGCAAGTCCCTTAGAGTCGGTGATGTAGCTGGAAGGCCACAGTGGCTTCGAGGAGAGGTTGCTCTTCTTGATACTGGATGCCCAAAGCAGCTTGTTTCATCCCCGAGGTTGTCCAGGGCACCAGGTGCCCCGAGAACTTCAGTGAACTACGTCTCTCGCCCACATTGGTGTCCTACTCTCAAGGCTTTGGGTTCAGCTGTAGTTTGCGCTTGTCCAAACTCTCTCTCCCATTTGCAGCTGCGCCTTTGGGGAGGGAACGTTTGCTGCACTGGAAATTGTGAAGACGGATGGGATTCCTAGAGTTAGACGACAGTGGTCGGCTTCTCCCTGTTGGTTTCTTTCTGGCCCCTGTGCTGCTGCTGCTGCTGCTTGGATTTTCTGATACTGCAACCTCTTTTATGGAGTTCTTATGCACAACTTATTTTTACTGACCATCTTGTGCATTTATAAAACAGAAAGGCAGGGCAACAGATGTAAGGACCAGATTCCTGCTGGAGAAATAATCTTGGCAGGAAATCAGCATGTTCCTATTTATGATCTTGATTTGTCTCCTGACTTTGTGGTCCTGTCAAAATACCCATTGGGGCAAATAAGCTGAAAGAAGGTAACAATCCACGGGTGGAAACTGGTTATTCAGTGAGCAAAGGGAAGCCCAGTGCTTAGCTGGGCTGGTGTGGTCACTCAGCTGTACAGGGCTGCCCCTCCTCGCTGTGGTGACTTACACCCCACCTTCCAGGGTATATAACTTACCAAAGCAGTTTACAAAACCTAACAGGTAAAAGTAAAAATACAGTAAATTGCAGTTGTAAAAATAGAACAAGTCTGCTCTCTTTCCCAAAGGGTAGCCAGTGCTAGTGGGAGCCAGTCCAGCTGCTGCAGCTCCTTCATATGCCTCCTTTCCTCCATTTTCAGAGATCTTAAGTCACCTTGAAATTATTTATGAGGATAATATGATGCATATACATTAGCAGAGGATCCTAATTTCCTTAATGCTATCTTTTAGAATTTGTTTATTCGTTTAGTCGCTTCCGACTCTTTGTGACTTCATGGACCAGCCCACGCCAGAGCTTCCTGTCGGTCACCACCCCCAGCTCCCCCAGGGACGGGTCCGTCATCTCTAGAATATCATCCATCCACCTTGCCCTTGGTTGGCCCCTCTTCCTTTTGCCTTCCGCTCTCCCTAGCATCAGCATCTTCTCCAGGGTGTCCTGTCTTCTCATTATGTGGCCAAAGTATTTCAGTTTTGTCTTTAATATCATTCCCTCAAGCGAGCAGTCTGGCTTTATTTCCTGGAGGATGGACTGGTTTGATCTTCTTGCAGTCCAAGGCACCCTCAGGCACCCTCTAACACCACAGTTCAAAAGCATTGATCTTCCTTCTCTCAGCCTTCCTTATGGTCCAGTTCTCGCAGCCGTATGTTACTACGGGAAACACCATTGCTTTAACTATGCGGACCTTTGTTGTCAGTGTGATGTCTCTGCTCTTAACTATTTTATCGAGATTGGTCATTGCTCTTCTCCCAAGGATTAAGCGTCTTCTGATTTCCTGACTGCAGTCAGCATCTGCAGTAATCTTCGCACCTAGAAATACAAAGTCTTTCACTGCTTCTACATGTTCTCCCTCTGTTTGCCAGTTATCAATCAAGCTGGTTGCCATAATCTTGGTTTTTTTGAGGTTTAGCTGCAAGCCAGCTTTTGCACTTTCTTCTTTCACCTTCATCATAAGGCTCCTCAGTTCCTCTTCGCTTTCAGCCATCAAAGTGGTATCATCTGCATATCTGAGATTGTTAACGTTTCCTCCAGCGATTTTAACCCCAGCCTTGGATTCCTCAAGCCCAGCATGTCGCATGATGTGTTCTGCATACAAGTTGAATAGGTAGGGTGAGAGTATACAGCCCTGCCGTACTCCTTCCCCAATCTTAAACCAGTCCGTTGTTCCGTGGTCTGTTCTTACCGTTGCTTCTTGGTCGTTATACAGATTCCTCAGGAGGCTGACAAGATGACTTGGTATCCCCATACCGCTAAGAACGTGCCACAATTTGTTATGGTCCACACAGTCAAAAACAGAAATAGATGTTTTTCTGAAACTCCCTGGCTTTTTCCATTATGCAGCGGATATTGGCAATTTGGTCCCTAGTTCCTCTGCCTTTGCTAAACCCAGCTTGTGCATCTGGCAATTCTCGCTCCATGAATTGCTGAAGTCTACCTTGCAGGATCTTGAGCGTTACCTTACTGGCATGTGAAATGAGTGCCACTGTTTGATAGTTTGAACATTCTTTAGTGTTTCCCTTTTTTGGTATGGGGATATAAGTTGATTTTTTCCAATCTGATGGCCATTCTTGTGTTTTCCAAATTTGCTGGCATATAGCATGCATTACATTGACAGCATCATCTTGCAAGATTTTGAACTGTTCAGCTGGGATGCCATCGTCTCCTGCTGCCTTGTTACTAGCAATGCTTCTTAAGGCCCACTCAACCTCACTCTTCTGGATGTCTGGCTCTAGCTCACTGACCACACTGTCAAAGCTATCCCTGATATTGTTATCCTTCCTATACAGATCTTCTGTATATTCTTGCCACCTATTCTTGATCTCTCCTTCTTCTGTTAGGTCCTTGCCATCTTTGTTTTTGATCGTGCCCATCTTTGCCTGGAATTTAGCCCCAGTGTTTCTAATTTTCTGGAAGAGGTCTCTTATCCTTCCTATTCTATTGTCTTCTTCCACTCCTGCGCGTTGCTTGTTTAAAAATAATTCCATATCTCTTCTGGCTAACCTCTGGAATTTTGCATTTAATTGGGCATATCTCCCCCTATCACTGTTGCCCTTTGCTTTCCTTCTTTCTTGGGCTACTTCTAGTGTCTCAGCAGACAGCCATTTTGCCTTCTTGGTTTTCTCTTTCTTTGGGATGTATTTTGTTGCCGCCTCCTGAACAATGTTGCGAACTTCTGTCCAGAGTTCTTCCGGGACCCTATCTACTAAGTCCAGTCCCTTAAATCTATTCTTCACCTCCACTGCATATTCCTTAGGAATATTAGTGAGCTCATATCTAGCTGATCTGTGGGTCTTCCCTAATCTCTTTAGTCTGATCCTAAATTGTGCAAGAAGAAGTTCGTGATCTGAACTACAGTCAGCTCCAGGTCTTGTTTTTACCGACTGTATAGATGTCCGCCACCTTTGGCTGCAAAGGATGTAGTCAATCTGATTTCGGTGTTGTCCATCTGGTGAAGTCCATGTATAAAGCCATCTCTTAGGTTGTTGGAAGAGAGTGTTTGTTATGCAGAGTGAGTTGTCTTGGCAAAATTCTATCAGCCTATGTCCTGCTTCATTTTGTTCTCCCAGGTGTCCTTACCTGTAATTCCAGGTGTCATTTGACTGCCCACCTTAGCATTTCAGTCTCCCGTGATGAAAATAACATCTCTTTTAGGCGTGTTGTCCAGTAGGTGCTGCAGATCCTCATAGAACTGCTCAGCTTCTTCAGCATCTGTGGTTGGGGCGTATATTTGGATCACTGTGATGTTAGATGGCTTGCCCTGAATTCAAATTGAGATCATTCTGTCGTTTTTTGGATTGTATCCAAGCACTGCTTTAGCCACTTTACTATTAATTATGAAGGCTACTCCATTTCTTCTGTGGTCCTCTTGTCCACAGTAGTAGATCTGGTGGTCATTTGATGTGAAGTGGCCCATTCCAGTCCATTTCAGTTCACTGACGCCCAAAATGTCTATCTTTAATCTTGACATCTCACCAATAATCACATCCAGTTTGCCCTGGCTCATAGATCTTACATTCCAGGTTCCAATGATGTGTTGATCCTTAGAACATCGGATTCATCGTTCACCACCAGCACCGTCAGCCGCTAGCCGTCCTTTCGGCTTTGAGCTAGCTGCGTCATCACGTCTGGGGCTAGTTGAACTCATCCTTTGTTCCTCCCCAGTAGCATTTTGACCATCTTCCGACTTGGGGGTCTCATCTTCCGATGGTATACCGACATATCTCTGGTTGTACTGATCCATTTAGTTTTCACTGCAGGTGGGTTGCCATTACCTTCCCCAGGGATCACATTTAGTCTGACCTCTCTGTCATGACCTTCCCGTCTTGGGTGGCCCTTCACGGTTTAGCTCATGGCATCATTGAGGTGCTCAAGCTCCAGCACCACGACAAGGTAATGATCCTTTGCTGAAGTATCTTTTAGAATATTACATATCAATTCAATATTAGTATTTGCAGAGTAGAGTTTCAATATTTAATGCATTTTGTGCATTCATGACAAGCTCTATTATGTTTTGAATGGGATTATAATTTTGCAGCAGCTTAATCCATTGTCATACCATTAAGGATTAATAAGTAATGGCTACTTCAACAGAATGAAGGGCACAATGCTAATGCAACACAGTAACAACATAATTCAAGTTATAAGCATCTCAGCTCTAAGTGAAAAGCCCAATTAAGAATCTATATATAATGAGCACAGCATTCTTATCTTTCTGCCCATATCCATTTTGAATAAATTCTGTCAAAGCCACTTTTAGTGTTAACATGAAGCAGGTATAATGGGCTCCAGTAGCTATGAAACACTGAGATTAAGGATATCCCCAATGTCTTTTTTGACAAGCTCAAAAGCTCGTAGCCCAATACTAAATGCGAGGTCACCTGCCTGATGGAGCATGTTTGCCTCCCTTCCTAAGCATTGGTGGGATGCAGGACAACGTTCATGGTTCCTGAAGCCGTGAGTTGCCAGATGAGTATGTCTGTACCCTTAGTGATTTAGGGAAGAAAGGGAAGTGCTGCTGGGCAGAGAGGCAGCGATGGAGGGCAATGCTGTGCATCACCAGCTCTCACAAATTTTTGTATCTGCAGTAAAAGAAAGACCGCCCCCACTCCCTGAAGTTCTGGAGAAGGGACCATACCTCGATGCACTTGGTTACTTAGTCACTTTATTGGCTGCCTCAGTTGCAGGAACAAACTCCAGGTGGCCCATAGAGACAAAAAGGCTAAACCTAGCCAGCAGCGAGGAAGTTCAAAGCAGTCATGCCAGGAAACAGTAGGACAAACATCATGCAGTAGTCCTCGGTTAACAACGGTAATTGGGATCAGAATTTCCACCGCTGAGTGATGCAGTTGGGAAGCACATCACGTAACTGTTGCTTAGCAACGGCAGTTCTGGAACTTCCAGTTGCCATCGTTAAGCAAATCCTGTGCCTTTGAGAGTGATGTCATGTGGTCACCATTTGCAGCGACCTGCCAGTTTCTCTGTTGACTTTGCTAGTTGGAAGCTGGCAGTGAAGGTTGCAAATGGTGACGTGACTGGGGGACGCTACAACAGCGTAATTGTGACCTGGTCACCAAGCACCCGGATTGCGATCACGTGGCCACAGGGACATTGCGACAGCCAGAACTTTGAGGACCAGTTGTAAGCACTACTCATTCAGCGCTGTTGTAAATTCAGTCAGTCGCTGAGCAAGTGGTCTTAAGCTAGGACCACCTGTATTGTGGTGGGTCGTAAGACATTCTGTTTGAGGACCTCTTGGAAAAGCCAGGTCTTTGGGACTTTCCTAAAGGACATTGGGGATATGTGGACTTTGCATGGTGAGGGAGAATGCAGGGCAGCCAGCACAAAGGCATGACTACATGGTCTAGCAAGTTAGCATTGCTTTGCTGCTGCAACCAAGACCATCTGCTCCCCAACAGGGTGGCTTACAATTAAGGCAGGGCCAGATCCATTCTTACCTCCCACTGCTGTTTCTGTTTGCCATGTCACCTTGTGTGGCACCGCCTGGATAAACCTTGAGGTCTAGCAAATGAATTTTCCCACAGGAGGCTGAATTTTTTTTCACCTGCAAGTCTCTGAGGTGGCCCTTGTCTTTGGCTTAAACTTTCTTTGAAGGATTGGTACCAACGTGCTCCCCCTTTCTTAATTCAGTGCAGCGCGGCTTATCAGTGTCTCCTGATAGCTGATCAACAGTGCCGCACCCGGCAGTATTTCCTGTGCCTGGCCCGGGGAATACCATGCGTGTCTCACATGTGGGTCCATGACAGTTGCCACGCCAATCAGACTCAGAACTACAAGAACTACTTGTTGCCAGCTGGCTACAGCCTGGAGGAACAGAGGCTGCTGGAATGGTAAGTGTACAAGTTTGGGCAAGTAGGTGACCTAGTGAGCAGAGGCCTTGTGAAAACCAGCCTGGTTCAGCACAAACGGGGCGAGGGAGGCGAAGATGTTACTGGTCTAGCATGGCAGGTGCATCTACCCTTTGGTGGCCTCATCACCTTTCTTGCTAGGCATCCACGAAAAAATCCCTTCCAGAAGCTGAGGGTGCTCCTGGTATCTGACGAATCCCAAAATTTCTTGGAACTCTGGTCTGAGATTCTTATGATGGGAGGAGCTGCTTCCGTTAAGCAGCAGGAATCATCCACATGGAAGAAAGGTACAGGCAGCTGGAAGCCATCTGGTGAAGGATGAGGGAGAACGATCGTTCGTGCACTTTTTATTGGGGTCGGCACAACTTCCCCCACTGCCTTGCATGTACTATGGTTTAAGGCATGTTTTGCCTCACTGCATAGAAGAGGGCTTGATGTGAAAAATTTAACTGGCATTTAAAGGCCAGTTTCTAGGATATTTTGAGAAGCTGGATGAGTCCCATTGTCTAAGTGGGACACCATCTGTTCCGTTGGAAAGTATTGTGGGATACGCAGTGCCAGGAATCTGTAGTGGAAGCAGCCCCCCAAAGTAACTGTTTCCTCCTCTTGCAGATGTGAGTCTGGGTATGTTTGATGTGGTGGTGACTGACACTTCCTGCCCAGCTGCCATCGCGCAATGTGCGGAAGCCTTACACCTGCCAGTGGTAACCCAGGAGTGGGTGATCCAGAGTCTCATCGCTGGGGAGAGAGTTGGATTTAAGTATCCAAAGTATCAACATGATTATGCCCCACGTTAAAACTCCCTTTTTGCTTTGTGGTGATTTTCATCCTCATCTAGGTTTTAAATTTTCCATGTTGTTTGACCTATGCATGAAGTGCTTGTATATAATTTTAATGTGAACTTTTATGATAAAATAAATGTTGATTTCTTATCTTGGCTCATTATAATATTATGAATTGAGTAATGGAAGGATTTATTAACCATCAGCTACTCTCATCCAGTCCCATAGTTTATTGGATTTACATACACATTCACATGGAGCTATGCCACGTGAACATAGGAAGGAAATTTAGTGTGGGTGTTCTTTTGCTACGCAATATAGGGTTGGGCAATTCCAAACTTGAAACCCTTTCCTGCCTTTTTGCAGGTTTCTTGCAGCAAAACTTTCAGACAAGCTTGCTGAATCCCACATCTTCAAGAAGATCCCTTAAATTAAAAGCAGTGCAAACCAATCTAAATAAATGTACTTGGAAAACCTGATCTGAAGAGCAATATACACAAAAAGGGAGCACGGTGAGGGGATAGCTGCCAAAAGTTTGATTTCCTTTCTGACTGATTTGTGGAGAGAGAACAATAAAAGCATGTTTTTTCTAAGATCTTTGAGATCCAAAGCTATGGGATTAATGTAGGTTACAAGATCAGGCTGGGATTGCTGGCATGTGGAAACAGGTTTCCTGCTGCATGGGGCATTTTCCTGAATCTGCGTGTTTCTCTCAAACACACATGAAGCACTTCACTCCCTCAGTATTTGTTCTTATTCCCCCTATTCCTGGACCATCTACTTCTTGAAAAAATTGACTGCATTAAAAAAAAGACAATGATACCTATTACCTGTTTTCCTTAAGGGCTTCAGCAGTCTTGTTAGGAAATAAAATGGCAAGTGGCTGCCTCACACTACTTCAGGAGCCGTTTTCAGCAAAAGGCAACACATTTTGGTAACGCTGTCGTGCCCTGACTCTTCCAGCCGTGCGTCTCCAGCACAGTCCTTGCACTGTGATGGCTGCCCCTCCGAGCAAGAGAAGCAGATGAAAACTTTGCCTCAGCAACAGAAGTCATTGCATCTCCAAGGCCAGGTTACTTTTTACTTTCTACCCCCATCTCCAGAAATAGAACAAAAATTATTTTTCTGCAGTTAACAACATTGCATTCTTCATAGTCATCAACTGATTTTGGCTTAAAAATGCTGAAGGTGACCATGCCAAGGGGCGGGACTTTTGGCTCTGCCGTCACAGCAAAAACTGCATTTGAAAGCCCAAACCCAGTGGCGTTTCTTACTCTGCTTCAGAAGAAGCCCAAGGAAAGCACTCCTGGGGAGTTATTTATTATACAAAACCCATTTGCAGGTGCTGTGACTGCCCCGGAACAAAACAGACCGAGGTTGCTCAGAGCAGATCTTGTGCCTCCATCCATCCATCCATCTCCTGGAGTTGTCAGGCTGTTGCTGCCATTACAGCAGGGGGACACTTCTTGGAAATCATGGCAAATTGTGGGCTAATCATTCTAATCCCACGCTGTAGAGGAAGAAGAAAAATGACTCAAGGAAGGACATGTTAAGTAGGATAAGTAAATGATGCGCACATCCTAAAATACATGGACAGATTGCAAGAAACGCAGAGAATTATCTAATCACAAAAGACTGAAGGCACCTCAGGACGTGGGAGGCACAAGGCACCTGCCCCCCCTGCGATTATCCCACTTTGTGAAAGGGAGGCAGATCAGAGGAAGGAAAGAGTGGATTGCACGCATGCTGCCCAAACCATGCCAGCCCAGAATGCATCCAGCCCATCTAGAAGCAGTGACCGGGGGGGGGGGGAGCCGCAGGCCTTGGCCACGGTGCTTAGAACGACCTTACGTTCCTGCTCTGCTGCACCCCCGCGAAGCCCTCTGGACATCCTCTGCTTCGGGGTGCTGAGCCTCACCTGCCCAAAGTGCCTCCAGCATGAGTGTAGTACTTGTTGTAGTCCAGGCGCAACAGCAGCTGTGCCAGGTCGGAATTTATCTGGTGGTTGTGAACGCTGGAGAGAATCTTGAACAGAAGGGAAGACTGGCAGCTGAAGCCCTGCAGAGGGAAAGCCACGGATCAGAGCAGCCTCCAGAGCCACCCTTGTCTCTGTTGGGCTGTGGGCACAAGCTCGCCCATAGGGAGTCCAACAGTCCCTTCCTGCAGAATCCTCAAAAAGCAGTTCCAGACAGTTCGTGAATGGCATTGCAATGCCCCAATGTGGAAAATCACCTTGTTTTTGGTCTGGGTTGCGTGGCTGCTTCTGGGGCAGTGATTTTGGCCCTCACCACTCGACAGCCAGGCATGGGGTGGGGTGGGGGGTAGGAAACATGGAAAAGGGGCAGAGGCATCAATGGACAAAGCCTCCTGCAACTCAGGTCACTGAGGGGCTATTTAAGCTAACTGTTAAAGACAATGGTAATCCTCAAAGCTGGTTACCAGCAAGTAGCCAATTTCTGCAAAGAAACAGGCTAAAGCATAAAAGGAAGTTGGGCTCACGGGGGAAACCAAAAGCAGCAAAAAGTTGCAGTTGTGCTGTTAGGAGCTGATAGGAGAGTCACAAGTGCCAGGGAGAGGCGCCTACATAGCTTTGGGATTCTCCTCAAAGAGGGCTGTTCCAAGGGGCCTAAGCAGAACCACTGACAAAAGGACCGACAGGGCTAGGGAACATCTGGTCACTGAAAGTTTAAGTCTCCAGGATAAGGCTAATTACGCTGTAAAGTCTTGAAGGGGCTTGTGGAGGTCATCTTGGAACACCCGCGGTGGATTCCTGCTCTGGGCAGGGGGCTGGACTAGATGATCTCCAACGCTTACATCCTAGGATGCACACATACAAAGTCCCAGCTGGCGGATGCGCTTTCAGGCGCTGCTCAGGGACTAAAGGAACACCAGCCAGATGAGCCATACAGCGTCTCAACCAGGGCGCACCTTTCCAGCAACAAATGCCCAGGACAACTCCCCGTGTGACCTGGTCAGATGAGCTGGTGGCGTTCACAGGTGACCCAGGGGACCTGCGGCCTCCGCTGCAGGCCGTATCTGAACAGCGAGCAGCCTGGTCGTGGTGGCTTAGAGGGCGAAGAGGCAAGCCCTGTGCTCTTCCGGTGGCCAGAGGTCTTACCTTATGGGAGACCCACTAGTCCCCCCTTCCTGGAGATGCCTACCCCTTTGCTTAAGACATTAGGGCTTCCTGCTGGGTAACCCCTGTCGATCTGGCCGGAACTTGGCACTGGGGATCCAACTGGAATTGGCATTTTGTCTTGTCTTTTCCGGGCACATCAAGGCAGCAGCCCAGTCACCCGCACCCCTCCTTTTTCTTGGAGTGCTCAAGATGAAGTTGGCATGCTTGAGCCTGCCAAGGAAGATCCAGTGCCAGGGTCACAGTGGTGGCAGTGGCAGC